>NW_020954576.1:59995248-60044826 GCF_900497805.2 Vombatus ursinus | reverse complement strand
TAGATAGATAGATAGATAGATAGATAGATAGATAGATAGATAGATAGCACAGGGTGAGTTGAAAATGAAAGGGTGATATCTGGAAAATAAAATTAAGGGGTGAGAGAGGATTATACTGGGAGAAGGAGAAAGGGAAAAGTAGAATGGGGTAAATTATCTTACATGAAACAGACAAGAAAAGGCTCTTACAGTGGAGGGGAAATGGGGAAAACTGAGAGAGAATGAGTGAATCCTATTCTCATAGGATTTGGCTTAAGGAGGGAATAACATACACAGTGGGGTATGGAAATCTATTTTACTCTACAGGAAAATAAGGGGGGAAGGGGATAAGAGAGCAGGGGGTTGATAGAGGGGACGGCAGATTGGGAGAGGGGATAATCAGAAGCAAACACTTCTGAGGAGGGACAGGGTCAAAAGAGAGAATAGAATAAATGGGGGGTAGGATAGGATGAAGGGAAATATACTTAGTTTTTCACAACATGACTACTATGGAAGTGTTTTACATGACTACACATCTGTAACCTGTATCAAGATGCTTGCCTTTTCAATGGGGGGGGGGGAGGGAGGGAGGAAGGGAGAAAATTTGTAACCCAAAGTTTTAAAACCACATGTTAAAAATTTTTTTAAAAATTTTTAAAAAAAGAGAGATGCAGCTTAAAGGAGACCCTAGCTTAAGGTAGGGTGGCAGCCCCCTAAAGGAGGCAGCCCCCAAGGGAGAGGGACCCTTCAGAAAGACTGATCCTTAAAGGAGATGTCCACTTAAGGGGGACACCCACTAGCCAGGAGAGGCCTGGGATTCTTACAGAGGAAAACCTGCCATGGGCGGGGAGATGAGGTAACCAGTGACACAAAGGCAAGGGGGCCCAGGTAGCAGAGTTTCAAGCATTATCTAGGCAAATCATTATTCCATTGTTCAGCCCAGTGTAGACCCCCCCCCCTTAGTTTTAGTATTTCTTTGACCAGCCTACTTGAATTTCATTGTCTCCTAAAGTGGCTTTAAGTAAGTGGCTTGAGATAATGGGCTTCCCATTGACTAGTCTATTTAAATCTCATAATCAGCTTATAAGTAATATTAAAAAACTAGCTCTATGAAGATTGGATTAGTATGTACATCATGAAACAACACTCATTATTGCCACAGGAGAAAGGAAAGTCACAATGTGTTCTCAAATGACCCTTCTGAAACTGCAAATGGTATAAAAAGGTGATGGGCAGTCAAGTGGCACCGTGGATAGAATGCTGGGCCTGGAGTCAGCAAGACTCCTCTTCCGGAGTTCAAATTCAGCTTTTGGACAATTACTAGCTGTGTGACTCTGAGCAAGTCACTTAACCCTGTTTGCCTCAGTTCCTCTTCTGTAAAATGAGCTACAGAAGGAAATGGCAAACCACTCCAGTATCCATGGCAAGAAAACTCCAGATGGGGTCATGACTGAAAAACGACTCAACAATATAAAAAGGTGAGAGTATATAAAGATAAATATTCATGCAAGTACTTTCCTCTTCATTAAGGAGCAAGTAATAATACATAGCCTAAATCTCTACATGTTAAATGCTCAAGGATTCATCCATTCAGCTGATAAGAGATTCATGACAGGCACCTGCTAAATTCTCAGAATCCAAATATAAGCAAAAAGGAATGATCCCGCCCTCAAGCTTATAATGAGGGAAGACGACACATAATGGGATTGGGGTAGCAGAGTCAGTGACTGAGCTGAGTTGTATAGGCACTTCCTGAAATGGAGGTCTCAGGAATTTACCAATCAGAGGAGGAAGCTATAGTAATGTTGGAGGTGCCAGTGTAAGAAGGCAGAGAAAAAATCCGGAGTATCAAAGACTGAGCCAGATTTGAAAAAACCAGCAAAAACAGAAAAAGAAAAAAAAAGAAAAAACCAGAAAATAAATTTATGGTTTACATAGTCAGAGCTCCCTAAACAAAAACAGCATTTATTAAACTTTTACAGTGTGCAAGGCACCATGCTAAGAATACAAATACAAAAAAGGAAGACAGTCCCTGTCCTCAAGGAGCTTACATTCTAATGAGAAAAGACAACATTTAAAGGAAGCTGAAAAGGTGGAGACGGAAGAAAATATTCTGCAAAGACAGGGCATTTGAGGGAAACCAGTCTAGGAGAAATGAAGAGATGGATAGTCTGAGTGTCCTTGTTAAGCTGGAGTTTATGGAAAGTCTTCCAATCAGCAGTCACAGTGAAAGTGGGCTCAAATTTAAGTTCGGCCATTTACTAGCTTTGCAACCATGGCAAGTTACTTCTTTGAGTTTGTTTCCTTAACTGTAAAATAGGAATAATATTTATGTCATCTACCTGATAGGGCTATTATGAGGAAAGCATCTTGTAAATCTCAGAATGTAAACTTTTTCACTACCAATGAAAATTACAAAATCTCCTTAAGAGAGATATTGAAAATTGCACAAATGTTTTATAAAAATTTGTTCCAAATCACTAATAAGAGAAATACAAATTAAAAAACTGAAGTATTACCTCACATCATGCAAACTAGCAAAGATGACAAAACCAATAACAGTTAATGTTGGAGAGAGTGTGGGAATACACGAATGCACTACTGGTAGATCTACGAATTAGTTCATTACTTCCAACAATTTGGAATTATGCAAGAAAAGTTACAAAAGTGCTCATACACTTTGACCCAGTCAGTGATGCAACTACTGGGCATATTTCCTAAAGAGATCAAAGAGAGAAACGAAGGTCCAATATATAACAAGATATTCACAGCCATATCTTTCGTAGAAGTAAAGATTTAGAGACAAAGAAGGTGTTCATCTATTGGGAAATGGCGAAACAGATAGTGGTATGTTAATGTTATGGTATAGTAAAAAGTGATGAATAAGGGGAATAAGAGATCTCAACCCAATCATCATTTTATAGATGAAGAAACTGAAGCCATGGGAGTTAAATAATCTTTTTCAAATTTGCACAGCTAGTTAGTAGCAATGACAGAACTAAAACTTAGGTCTCCTGACTCTATCTGGTTCTCCTGCCTCCCTTTTTAAACTATTGCAATTTCAAACAAATAGATTCTTTGTACCAAGAATTATGAAATTTTCCTCCATGACATAGATTGGATTAAAAAGAACCCTAAAAAGAAAAATAATTTTTATGAGCAAATAAATTTAGATCAAAAAAATGCAAAAAGCAGATGGTTTCAGCACCCGTAGAACACATCTGCGATGACATCATCTATTCTGGATCAGTACCAGGCACATCAACAATTCCACAGAAAAATGAGAAAATTGATGTTGCTTAGTGAGTAGAGCCAAGATGGCAAAATAGCAGGAAGAAGTACAGCAAGCTCCTTCCCAAAACTCCTCCAAACCAATCTAGAAAACAAAAATTCTGATGAGGAAATACAAGAAAAAAAATCATAGTGAGTCGTTTTCTAGCCCAAGTCAGAATAATGAAATAGAGGACTGTAAATATTGGGGACGGGGTCCGGCCAAGACTAGGCCACATGGAACATTCTAACACAGAGAAAGCCTGTGCACCAGGACCAAAAGAGGTTCCAGATCCAGTATAGATCCAGTATGGCCTTATGTATGCTACGGGAACTGGTGCCAGTTGGCAGTTACCTGTTCCAGGTCACAAACTGAGGGTGGGCTAAAGGCAAGTAAGCAGCTCTTTTTGTAGTGGCAAACGATGGGAATCTGAGGGGATGCCCATCAGTTGAGGAATGGTTGAGAACAAATGTGATAGAATAAATGTGATAGAATACTACTGTTTGTGCTGTAAGAAATGATGACAGGGATGATTTCAGAGAAACCTGGGAAGACTTCTAAGAAATATAGAGTGAAAATGCAGAGCCAGGAGAACAATCTGTAAGTCAATACATTATTGGTGTATACAATATTGTAAACACTTAGTTACTTTTACTACATAATAACCAATCATGATTCCAGAGGATTAATGATGAAATGTCCTACCTAGTTGCTGATAGAGAGGTGATGTGATATAGTCAGAGTACAGTATGACCTTTTTTTTTTTAACATAGCCAATGTGGAAACTTGTTTTACTTGACTATGTGTTTGTAGCAAGGGTTTCGTTTTTCTTTTTCTCAACTGACTTGGAGGGAAAGAAGGTGGATTTTTGCTGAGTGGAAAAAAATAATTGAAAAGAAAAAAAAAGCTGTTGCTTGTTGAGCAATTTGTTTTGCTGACATTTGTCATTTGGGGAACTGGTTGTGATGTAATTGTTTGGGAGAAAAATATTCTGAACAAAAAAACTTTTTCAAGACATCACCTACTTCTTATCTAATACCCCATTTTAATATACTCTTCAGAAGCTGTTCAGTTTATGCTCCTTGGGCCTTCTTTCAATTCAGTGTCATTTGTCATTCTTAACATCTTGACTAATGGATCTCTTTTGCTGGAGGACCATGTTATTCTATCAACTTTTGGAAGAGATTTGTTGTCACCTTTATTTGAGGAATTAATATGAAGAATTACTAGTGTTGAGGTTTAGAAGTTTAGGGGTGCTGGGACCCCAAAATCACAACAGGCGGGTCCTGCCCAAATGAATTCGACCCAAACCTTCTTTCAGCTGAAGACAAGGTTTACTAAAGTTCCGCCATATTGGCCAGACTCTTAAGGAATCTAAGCATTTGTGTCCCTAATGCAAGCGGGCCAGATTTTAAGAGTCAGAGCCCTTGGCTAGATTCTTAAAGGATCTGAGCCTCTTAATGGAGATAAGATAGACCTTATATACAGAAAGACTGTGGGAGGGATCTAAGAGTGGCCAAGTAGTTTGGGGAGACTGGAGGAGGGGTCTGGGAGAAGGGGTATCTTGATGGGAGTGGCCAATAGGCTAATGTGATTGGAGCAGGGTCTGGGGAGGATCTTGATGGGAAGGTAGAATGTGATCTAGATAGGATCAAGGGTGGGAAGTGGCCAGGGGCCATCAGGGAGGTAATAGACAATGGAGGGCTGGGTTAGGTTAAGGGTAACAGAGAATTGGGAGATTGAGCATTGGCAATAGTGAAAGGCCAGTTGATAGGATTATAGCCTCAAGCAAATGGCTAGAGACTTCCTTGATCAAGTAGGAGAGTTCAAGGAGAGTCCTTACACAAATGTGACCTAAATTCTTTTTGGGGTGAGAGGAAAAGGTCTTGGCTTGGGCCCAAATCCCGTCACTAGCAGGTTTTTGAACAGCAAAAGACACTTCAAATGGTACCATGTTTCAAGATCCTCCTCTTCCTCCTCACCAAAAGTCTATTAACATGCCTTAGAAGGGGACAGCTAGGTGGCGCAGTGGATAGAGCATCGGCCCTGGATTCAGGAGGAACTGAGTTCAAATATGGCCTCAGACACATAACACTTACTAGTTGTGCGACCCTGGGTAAGTCACTTAACCCCATTGCCTAGCCAAAAACAAACAAAAAAAAACAAAAAAAAAAACGTGCTTTTAGATGTGGGCAGTCTTGGGAATAATGGAGGGCTAATAATGTATCTTATTGCCAAGTACAGCAGAGTCACTTCTGCTACCTTGAATTTTTAGATGAGTGACTCTCCACAGGATTTTGCTACTAAGTTATTATAAATACAGACAGCCTATTTGGATTTCCAAGTTGTTATAGCTAGAACATTACTATTGGAGGACAACATTAGCAACAGAGCTGTGTGAAGTAGTGAATAAAGAGGGGTCCTCAGAGTCAGGAGGACCTAGATTCAAATGCTGCCTCTGACACATACTTAGTATATGACTCCAATGCAAGTCACTTAAAGTCCCAGACCCTCAGATCGTTCTCTAAGTCTATAAGTTAGAGGAGTTACTCATCTTTGAGTAATGGTAGAGTAGGCCTCCTCACTAGGAACTCCCTAAACTGATTAAATCACAGGTCTAACGACCCTCCCCCCACACACACACACACCCTCAAAACAAACAAGTAAGGCAGAGACAAGATGGCAGAGTAAAGGCAGGGACTTGCCTGAGCTTTTCCCCAAACCCCCCCAGATACCTTTAAAAAATGGCTCTAAACAAATTCCAGAGCAGCAAAACCCACAAAAAGATGGAGTGAAACGAATTTGTAGCCCAAGATAACCTGGAAAGTTGGGCAGGAAAAGTCTGTTGCACAAGGGTGAGAGAGGAGTGGAGGAGTATAGTCCAGCGCAGGCCACATCAGCACAGAGTGAGGCCTAGCAAACCTAGAGCAAGCTTGGGGAGACTGAATCACCGGCAGCAGTAGCAGTTTCCAGAACTCTCAGCCCACAGATGCCAAAGACAACTTAGAAGGTCTGAAGGAAAGGTCTGTCGGACCTGGATGAGCGTGGAGGGCAGCACAGCTCAGGACGCACAAGCATAGCCCTGGCCACAGTAAACCAGGAGCAGGCCTTGGGAGTGACTGAACCGACAGCAGAAGCAGCCAGAGTTCTTGGTCTAGACAGTAAGGGGGTGGAACAACTGGTCAGAAGGAGATTACAGGGCCTTTTTGCTAGCACTTATGCAGGACTCTATTGCTTTGCCCATACTTGCATCCAGGTTGCAGTCTTGGGTGGCAGTCCCAGGGTGAGCAAGAACACTAGAACAGTAGCGGGGGAGGGGTGACCCTCCTCACAGTTCCAAGTCAGAAAAGAGTGCTTGTGGTCACTCATAGGTACCAAAGCACAGGCCAGGAAAGGAGTAAACACCTCCCCTTAGATTGTAACACCGTGAAAGAAATGAAAACTTACAGCTCCCTAGAAGTATCTCTAAAAATAGCTGCACAAAACCCTGAAGCTTGGGACAGTTCACTCTCTACACTGGAAGCTGAGCCCTACTTTGATAAACAATTAAAAGTCAAGTAATAGGCTGGGAAAATGAGCAAACAATGGGGAAAAAAACTATGACTATAGAACCTTACTTTGGTGACAAAGAAGATCAAAACACACGCTCAAAAGAAAACAACAAAGTCAAAGCTCCTACATCCAAAGCCTCCAAGAAAAATATGAACTGGTGTCAGGCCATGGAAGAGCTCAAGAAGGATTTTGAAAATCAAGTAAAAGAGGTAGAAGAAAAATTGAGAAGAGAAATGAAAGTGATGCAAAAAAATCATAAAAGCAAGTCAACAGCTTGGTAAAGGAGACACACACACACACAAAAAAAAAAAAATACTGAAGAAAATAACACCTTAAAAAACAGACCAGCCCTTTGACCCAGCAATAGCACTTCCAGGGCTATATCCCAAAGAGATCATACAAATGGGAAAAGGACCCACATGTGCAAAGATATTTATAGCAGCTCTTTTTGTGGCGGCAAAGAATTGGAAATTGAGAGGATGCCCATCAACTGGGGAACAGCTGAGCAAGTTGTCATACATGAATGTAATGGAATAGTATTGTGCTAAAAGAAATGATGAACAGGCTGACTTCAGAAAAACCTGGAAAGACTTGTATGGTCTGATGATGACTGCAGTGAGCAGAACCAAGAGAACGATGTACACAATAACAGCCATGTTGTGTGTTGACTAATATTGATAAACTTCTCCCTTCCCGGCAATACAAGGATCTAAGACATCTCCAAAGGCCTCATGATAGAAAATGCTATCCACATCCAAAGAGAGAACTATGGAAGTTGAATTGCTATTTTTTTTCTCTTCTGTTGAGTTTTGTTTCCTCTTTCTGGTAGTTCCTCCTATTGGTTCTAATTTTTACTTACAACATCATTAATGTGAAAATATGTTTAATATGAATGTACATGTATAGCCTATATCAGATTGTGCGCCATCTTGGGGAGGGTGGTGGGGAGGAAGAGGGAGAAAAATTTTAAACTCAAAAGCATATGGAAGTGATTGCTGATAAATCAAAATAAATTAATTTTAAAAAAGAAAAATAAAATAGACCAGGCCAAATTGTAAAAGAGGTCCAAAAAACAAATGAGAAGAATGCCTTAAAAAACAAAATTGGCCAAACGGAAAAGGAGGTCCAAAAGCTCACTGAAGGAAATAATTCCTTAAAAATTAGAATGAAGCAAATGGAAGCTAATGGCTCTATGACAAATCAAGAAACAATAAAGCAAAACCAAAAGAATGAAAAAAATAGAAAACAATGTGAAATATCTCACTGGAAAAACAACTGACCTGGAAAATAGAGCCAGGAGAGATAATTTAAAAATTATTAGACTACCTGAAAGCCATGATCAAAAAAAGAGCCTAGAAATCATCTTTCAAGAAATTATCAAGGAAAACTGTCTTGATGTTCTAGAACCAGAGGGTAAAACAAATTGAAAGAATTAACCTACCACTTCCTGAAAGAGATCCCAAAATGAAAACTGCCAGGGATATTACATCAAAATTCCAGAGCTCCCAGGTCAAACAGAAAATACTGCAAACATCCAGAAAGAAACAATTCAAGTATCACAAAGCCACAGTCAGGTTAATACAAGATTTAGCAGCTTCTAAATTAAAGGATCAGAGGGCCTGGAATATGATATTCTGGAGGGTAAAGGAGCTAGGATGACAACCAAGAATCACCTACCCAGCAAAACTGAGTATAATTCTTTAGGGGAAAACAGGGATATTCAAAGAGATAAAGGACTTCTAAGCATTTTTGATGAACAGACCAGAGCCGAATAGAAAATTTTACTTTCAGATACAAGCCTGAAGAGAAGCATAAAAAGGTAAACAGAAAAGGGAAATGATAAAGGACTTAATAAGATTAAACTATTTACATTCCTACATGGGATGATGATATTTATAATCCATAAGATTTTTCTCATTATTAGAGTAGTTAAAAGGAGTATATATGAATAGAGGGCATAGGTGTGAGTAGATTATGAAGGGATGATATCTAAAATTAAATAAAATTAAGGGGTGACAGAGGAAATGTACTGGGAGAAAGAGAAAGGGAGAAGTAGAATGGGGTAAATTATCTCACATAAGAGTTAAGAAAAAGCTTGGAGGGGAAAAGGGAGGAGGTGAGGGGGAGTGAGTGAACCTTACTCTCATCAGAATTGGCTCAAAAAGGGAATAATATATACACTCAATTGGGTATAGAACTCTATCTTACCCTACAGGAAAGTAGGAGGGGAAGAGGAGGGGATAGAATGGAGGGCAGCCTGAGAGAGGGGGTAGTCAGAAGCAAAACACTTTTGAGGAGGGACAGGGTGAAAGAAAAGAGAGAAAAGAATAAAAGGGGGTGGGAAAGAATAAGATGGAGGGAAATAGAGTTAGCAACAGTGACTGTGAAAAAAAATTTGAAGCAATTTTCTCTGATAAAGGTCTCATTTCTGAAACATATAAAGAACTGAGTCAAATTTATAAAAATAAGAGCCATTCCCCAATTGACAATCAAAAGATATGAACAGTTTTCAGACGAAGTAATCAAAGCTATCTATAGCCATGCGAAAAAATACTTTAACTCACTACTGATTGGAGAAATGCAAATTTAAGAAATTCAGAAGTACTACCTCATACCTATTAGATTGACTAATAGAGCAGAAAAGGTAAATGACAAATGTTGGAGGGGATATGGGGAAAGAGACATTAATGCACTCTTGGTAGAGTTATGAACTGATTCAACCATTCTATAGAGCAATTTGGAACTATGCCCAAAGGGCTCTAAAACCATGCATATCCTTTGACCTAGCAATACCACTACTAGATCTATATCCCAAAAGAGATTAAAAAAAAAAAAAGGAAAAGGACCTATATGTACAAAGATATTTATAGGAGCTCTTTTCTGGGGGCAGAGAATTAGAAATTGAGGGGATGCCCATCAATTAGGGAATAGCTAAACAAGTTGAGGTATGTGATTATGATAGAATACTATTGTACTATAAGAAATGAGGAGCAGCATGCTCTCAAGAAAACCTGGAAAGCCTTGTATGGGCTAATGCCAAGTACAATGTATTGTGTATAAAGTAACAGCAATACTATAAGACGATCAGCCATGAATGAGTTATTCTTAGCAATACAATGATCCAAGACAAATCTGAAGGACATATGATGAAAAATGCTATCCATACCCCAGAGAAAGAGATGATGGTATCTGAATACAGATTGAAGCATACTTTTTTTAACTTTATTTTTCTTGAGGTTTTTTTGTCTGTTTTCTTTCACACGATTATTATGGAAATGTTTTGCATAACTACACATGTATAACCTATATAGAATTACTTGCCTTCTCAAGGTGGGGGGAGGGAAGGGAGGAAGGGAGAGAATTTGGAACTCAAAGTTTTAAAAATGAATGTTAAAAATTGTTTTTACGTGTAACTGTTGAAAAATAAAATATTAAATTAAAAAAAATAATAAATTCCCTCAGTGAGGTGATTGGCTTGCTAAATCCCTGATTACTTAATGTTCCCAGTAGCACTTTTATATTATATATATATGTGTATATATATATAAGTATATATATGTGTATGTATATATATACATATATATATACACACACATATACATATATATTACATTCCATTGCAAAAAACAAACAAACAACCATTAGGCTCTAACAACCCTTCAGCCTCCTTTGCTGGCTCATCATTCAGTGCCTGTCTTATGCCCAATTCTTTTCTTTCTCTGAACTCTCTGTCTTCATGCAGATGATTCACATATCCATGTATCTCTCTCCAAAGCTGCACTTCCATTTACCAACTGCCTATTAATCAAACTGAACGTTCTAGAGACATCTCAAAATCAATATATCCAAAACAGAACTCATTCTTTTCTTCCAAAACAGAACTCAACCCTCTTCTTCTTGTATTTTTTTAATTTAGAACTTAAACAAAAAAGAGCATCTCCATATACACAGCAGAACACCATAAGAGGATTAAATTGTATATGAAACTGCTTATCCCTATCACTTGCTTTTTTAAAAAGTATATAGCACTTCAAAACTGAAAACTGTCTTAACTGGCCACTCTTCTTTCTGAACTTCCCTCTACACTCCTCTTTCTGTACACTTAAAAAAATGTTTTAATAACACTTTTTGGGGGGAATAGAGAATCGCCATTACTATTCCATCCAACACTCCACACATTAAAAATTTTTTTAAGAAAACATTTTTTACAAATAAATGTAGTCAAGCAAAACAAATTTCGACATTAGAAATGTCCAGATCATGTTTCACATCCTGAGTCAGTCAGCCTCAGGATCACGAGAGGTGATCTGTTTGTCGGAAGATGCATATCGTGTTGTACCAAAATGGGTATTCAATTGGTTGTTGCTCTGATCAGATCAGAATACTTTAGTCTTTCAGAGTATTTTTTTTCCTTTACAACATTGTTGTCCTTATGTAAATTGCTCTCTTGGTTTTGCTGACTTCACCATATCAGTTTCTACTTCCTGGGATTCTCTGAAATGGTCTTTCATCATTCCTTACTGAACAATATTCCAATACATCCATATACAATTTGTTCTGCCCTTTTCCAATTGATGGCCAATCTTAATTTCCAAGTTTTTAAAATTTCCCCCTTTGAAATCAGCATGTTTGTCTGCACCTATCTATATTCCTTTCTACCTCCTCCCTCCCTACACATTCCAACCTATTTTCCTGTTGACTTTGTGATGTATTTCCTACACCAAACTCTGTCAGGGGTAGGTATGGAGTGTTCAACTATCTTTTGTCCAGCTTAGATAATTAAATTCATTTGATGCCTGTTCCCCTCACTCTTTCCATATTTGCAAACTCTTCTCTCACACCACCATTGTGAGAAACAGTAAATTCCATCTCTTCTTCCATCTTTTCCTATACTAATATATTCCTTTTCCCTTCCCTTTCTTCCTCTCTTAAAATCCCTAGAGCAGAATCAATCCGCTCCTGGACCCTGCTTTTCTTATTTAACTCCCTCAATACACTTGAAGATATTAAGATTAGGGACACGTGTTTCTTCTCCTCCTATGAGAATGTTAGCATCATCATATAGCTTCTTCTAATTACTCAAATTATATTTATCTTTCTAGGTTTTTCTCAAGTCTTGAGTTCATATTTCAAACTCCCGACTCAACTCTGACCTTTTTATCAGGAATACTGGAGAAGTACTTTAATTACAATAAATGGACATTTTTTTCCTTGTAGGATTATACTCACTCCTGCAAGGTAAGTTATTCTCAGTTGTATCTTTTGTTTTTTTTAGAATACTGAATCCCAAGATCTCTCATTTTTAGATCTTGTGTGATCCTGACTGTGGGTCCTTCATGCCCGAACTCTTTCTGGCCATTTGCAGTGGTTTTTTCATGCGAATGCTCTGAATTTTGTCTAAAACATTGCTGGGACTTTTCCATTTTAGATTTCTCTTAGGAGGTGATCCATTGATTATTTATATTTTCACTTTGCCCCCTGGTTCTAATAGATGTTAGCAATTTTCATTTGTTTATTTATTTTTAAAACACGTGTCCTTTTTCTTTCTTTGATCTTTTTGAAGCATAGATATCATAGTAGCATTACTGGGTCTGTCCCTTCAAGACTCAGCTCAATCGCCACATTCTAGCAGAAGTCTGTCCTGATCACAACTACTAGATCTTTCTCTTTCAAACTACCTTATATTTAACAACTTTGTATTTATCATCCTTGTATTTATTTTGTGCATACTTATATATGGTGCTGCTTTCCTAGTTAGAAAGGTAAGGCATTTGCTAACAGATAGCCTCATAGGTCTGTATTTGGAATTATTCGGAAGTTCATTCCAACTTTATTATGATTATCCATTTAATCAAAATGTATCTTTGACATTTTTTTTGCTTATAAAAAATATACCAGTTGTCCATTTAATCAAAAAGTATCTTTGACTTTTTTTTTGCTTATAAAAAATATACCAGTAGGGCAGTACTGGTCTAGTGCAGTGCTATCAAACTTAAACAGAAAAAGGGCCACAAAACCATACACAAGGATCTCTGTGGGTCACATAATGACTTAGAAAACCACATATTAACACTGTCTATGTTCTACTGCATTTTTATTTATTTTGCTGAATATTTCCCAATTGCATTTTAATCTGGCTCAGGCACAATGGAGTGTTGTAAGCTGCAATGCTGCAGCTTATGTCATCTTATGATATGGGAATACAAAAAATAAATTAGGGAACAAGATGATCCAGCTTCTATTTCACCAACTAGCTGCAAGACCCCTACACAAGTTAATCATCTCTTCTTCACCTTAGATTTGTTTCCCTTATGTAAAACATGAACAGTTACACCAACATCTTTCACCCATCAACTTGTAGTTGCCAAAGCAAAAAAATTTTTAAATAAAGACTATAGAGTACTGTGAGATATTTAGAATAGTCTAATGAGGTAAACGACTGTTTCCCTCAATTGCCACATCGGTCAAGCCTCCAACATGGTTTCAGTTCTGATAAATTCTGTAGAAAAAAGGTTATTTTTATGATTGAAAGACACTTTTTTCTATATTTTAAAATGGTTTTATTCAAAATATTTCATTTTAAACATTCACAAAACAATCCTTTATCAATCCATTATTTTTTACATGGAAATGATGAAAGTAAAAGGGTAAATAAATTTAAAATGTAATGCAAAGTGGTTTATGTGAAAAAAACATAACATAGTAAGAGGGGAATATGTAGGCAGAGTACCTTACAGCATAGTAACAGAGATTTATTTGAAAAAGCAAACATACCCAAAAGACCTGACATTAGGCACATCATATTTCCACATTCCCTTCAAAGGTTGATATAGAGAAAGGAGCCCTTATAGTCAGGGCCAATCTCCCTCAAATTCATTTCTTTACCAAAGTTCTCAAAACAAACTCAAATGGAAATTTCTGTATCAATTGTATAATGCCTATGTCAACATCACAGGAAATTAGCTATTCCTAATTTTAGTGTGTAAATTCCAATTCTAAATAGTACTGGCAAAAAAGGGACCACCATTCTAGTTCCTAGGGGATTAGTTACAGGATTTGGCTCTGTGACTAATACTATTGCTAAAAGCACTTGGAACTGCAATGTCTTATTGCTGAATTATACATGATAATTTTTCTTTGGTAACTTCTATATTTCAATTAACATAGTTGGACAACTATGAAGTTATGGATGAATTAAATCTTTTAACCTACAACAATATTTCATTGTTATTTTTAAAAGTGATTCCTAAGAGATGCCAGAATAGGCAGGCATCAAGGTAAATCAAAGTAAAATGCATGATGGTCAAAATAACAGCCTAGCTGTAATAATATTTAATAAACAACATTTAACCAGCGCTTTCTTTTTTAATCAACTGTTGGCAAACATATTTCATTTCCATGTGAAAATATTTAATTCTGCCCAAACTTCATAATGCACATTACCTTTAGCAACAATTCTATTTCAGTTCCTCTGTGATGAAGAGCAAAAGACAGATTTCAATTCAAAATAGGATAGCTGGCACAAGTGGCTTGTTCTGAAAGATGTGTTACTAAAACACATGAATCCATACGGATTAATCAGAACACAATGTCAATTCTCACTGCTCTCATTTCACATGAATTCAGTGAATTCTCTTTTCTATTTAACTGTTCTATGTAGGTCATGGCTTTTCCAAGCCTTTGGTACCATGCTTAGACACCAAATCCATTCTACTGGCTTTGATGCAATATATTCAAATAAGATGTTCAAGACAAAACATGAGGCTAAAAAGCCCTTTTTAGATGTAATAGAATCACCAATTCAAATTATTAATGACTTAACAAAACATTATACAATTCATAATTCAACAGTTAACTATAATGGGAATGGCAGTGACTGCTCTATGAAATAAGTACTTCACAGGGATATGTGACAGACAGCAGTTGGTCACTGGGAGGTTCAGACAGCCAAATATGCCAAAAATTTTAAAACAGGAGATACATGGAGTAAATCATTTCATCAATTTTATGTACAGCAATATACAGAGTTTAAAACAGTGCAAATAATTTTGTCAGGTAAAACTGAAAATATTACTAAGTAAAAGCCACAAAAAGTAAAATGAAATACTAAATAACAGTCTTTCAAACTGATCTCCCTTATGGAAATTGCAAGAGTTGAGTATTGCTCTTTTATGAAATACCCTCTTCACGATCAATCATTTCTGCTTTGGCTGAAAACACATCTGCTAACATGTGCTTTGGAATTTCTGAACCTCTAACTTTTAAGGCATAGCATGCATTCTCCACCTTGGCTAGACTCTGTTTCAGTGTATATAGTTTCTTAGATACTTCATAAGGTCCTGTATTACCGATAAATGAAAACCCATCATAAATCTGACGCAAAAACTGGCTCACTTCAAAAGGGGTGTCAATGTCCCCATTTCCCACACTGTTGATGCACATCCTCATCAATTCTCCAGTCAAATCTGCCACACCCAGAAGATAATCAACAGGTGTCACCTTCAGGCTCCAAGTGCAGAGGGGCTTATCATCTAAATCTGAGGAGATCTAATTTTTTAAAAAGTACACAGAGAGGAAATTGTGAAAACAGTGAAAAATAATAAATTAATAAATAGTTAGCACATAGATATTACTTCCAAACACTTTACATATGTCATTTCACTTTATCTTCATAACAACCTTGGGAGATAGGTGCTTTTATAAGTCCTATTTTACAAATCAAGAAAATGAGGCTGAGTGAATTTAAGTGGCCTCCCCAACAGCTAGCAAATGTATGAGACAGGACACGAACTTATATCTTCCTAACTCTAAGTCTAGTGCTCTATTCTTTATGCTACTTAGTTACCTCCAAAACAGCAAATATAACATGCACTAAAATGTACATTGCAACACTGAAGGGCAGATCGATCATGCAACTCACCGTCAAAGTAATTAATCTACTTTGTTGATTTTAGATCAAACCTGTGATTTCACAGGTATTGGGAACCCCTGATTAGGGAATCCCCTCTACCAATGAATATCAGCACCTGCTCTATAACTTAAAATCTTAAAGATAATTGCCTGAGTCACTGAGAATTTAAGCAATTTGTCCACAGTTCTTAGCCAGTATATGGCAGAAGTCCTGCCTGGAAGACTGACTCTTTATCCATTATACCACAATTTCACTTTTTTAAATGATTAAACCAAATAAATTGACTATACTTGCCATGCAAAAGAAAATAATGACAATACTCTAAAACAATAAGGTTTAATCACTTAAGTTTCTTCTTGGTACATTTTATACTTAGATAGATGTGACCACATAATAGGCAAAATAAATAAGAGGAGCTTAACATACAGAGGCAAATTTGACCTCACAGGTATAACTAAGATTTGATTGGATGAGACCCATGATTAGGATATAGTTCAAGAAGGATATATCTTATTCAAAAGAAGTAGGAAAAGTAAAACAGAACTAAGGCCCTTGCTAAGGGGCAAGGAAGGATGTTAAGAAGATATGTTAGTTGGGGATAGGAATCTATATGACTCAACAAGGAAACAGGAGGGGAAGGGGATAAGAGATATGGGGTGGGGGGGTGATAAAAGGGAGGGTAGATTAAGGAAGGAAATGCTCAGAAGCAAAACATGACTTTTGAGGAAGGACAGGATAAAAAGAAAGAGAGAAGGATAAACATAAGAAAAGGGGATGGAGAGAAATACACAGTAATCAAAACTATGAACGTGAATGGGATGAGCTCACCCATAAAATTCAAGTGGATAGAAGAATAGACTGGAAAACAGAATCCAACAATATGTTGTTTACAAGAGACACACTTGAAACAGAAAGACAAAGTTAAAATAAAGGGCTGGAACAGAATCTATTGTTTCAGCTGAAGTAAAAAAGGTAGCAATCATGATCTCAAATCAAATAAAAGCAAAAATTGATCTAATTAAAAGAGATAATCAAGGAAATTACATTTTGCTAAAAAGTACCTTTGAGAATGAATATCAGAATTTTTTACAGCAAGTTTCTCTAATAAAGGCCTCATTTCTCAAATATATATGGAACTGAATCAAATTTACAAAAATAAGCACCATTCCCCAATTGATAAATAGTCAAAAGATATGAATAGGCAGCTTTCAGAAGAAATTTCAGAAGACATCAAAGCAAATGCAAATTAAAACAATTCTAAGGCACCACCTTACACCCATCAGAAATAACAAATGTCAAAAAAAAAAAATGACAAATGTCAAAGAGATTGAGGGAAAATAGGTACACCAGGAACTAGTTCAATCGTTCTGGAGAACAATTTGGAACTATGCCCAAAAAGCTATAAAACTGCGCATACTCTTTGACCCAGAAATACCACTACCAGGTCTATACCCCAAAGGGATTAAAGAAAAAGGAAAAGGACCCATATGTATAAAAATATTTGTAGCCAACTCTTTTTGTGGTAGTAAAGAATTAGAAATTGAGGGGATACTCATTATCGGGGAATAGCTGAACAAGCTGTGGCATATGATTGTGATGGAGTACTACTGTGCTATAAGAAATGATGAGGAGAGTGGTTTTTGAAAAAAAAACATGGGAAGACCTATATGAATTGATGCAAAATGAAGCGAAAAGAACCAGATCATTGTGCAGAGTAATAGCAATGTTGTAATGACCATCAACTGAGAAAGACTTGGCTACTATGACCAATACAATAATCCACGACAATTGCAAAGGACTCATGATAAAAAAAAATGCTATCTACCTCCAGAGAGAGAACCAATAAACTCCAAGTGCAAACTGAAGTATAACTTTCTCACTTTGTTTTTTGTTGTGGTATGGCTAATATGGAAACATTTTGCATTATTTCACATGTATAACTGATATTTTACTTGCCTTCTCATCTCAGTGTGTGTGTGTGTTGGGGGGGAGATTTGGAACTCAATTTAAAAAGAAAAGACTGTTAAAAAAAAAAATAAAAGAAGAAGAAGAAATGTTCAAAGGCAGCTAGGCAGCACAGTGCAGAGCGCTGGGCCTGCAGTCAGGAAGACCTAAATTTGAATTCACCCTCAGATACTAGCTGTGTGACCGTGGGCAAGTCACTTAACCTGTTTTCCTCAGTTTCCTCAACTGTAAAACAGGAATTATTGTAGCACCTCCCTCCCATGGTTTTTGTGAGCATCTAATGAGATAACATTTGTAAAGCATTTAGCACAGTGTCTGACACACAGTAGGTACAATATATAGGCTTACTATTAACTATTATTATAACAATAATGATAAACCCAGGGACCAGAGGTAGAAAGCATGATGGAGAGCATATGAGCACAGATCACAGCAGAAAAAAACAAAATCAATACTATAAGTGAAATCTACTGTAAGCCTCATGAAGAGAGGGAGGAAAAAAGATGAATTCAGAAATATCATAAGCCTGCATAACATAATAGGTATAGGAAACTTCAATTATCTGGATACTTCCTGGAGATTTCACCAAGGAGAAAAAATTTTCTCTATTCACCCAGGATATTCTCACTTCAAACTGAGGAATCCTGTGAAGGGTTATTGTCTGTGACTAAATTCAATAATACTGCAAAATAAGGCACTAGGGATATAAACAGTCTCTGCCCTGAAGGAGCTTACGTTCTGTGGGGGAGACAACATGTGTCCTTAACAAACATGTTTAAACAGATTCCACTTGCTTTGCTTCTTACCATATGTTAGGCCATTTTAAATAAGAAGGCCAAATATAACAGCAAAGCATCAGTAAAATGGAATGCCTGAATATTGTGGACATTACTTAATCATTTCTCTTTAAAAAATCTCCTACACAGGATTAAAAAATTTTGCATAGAGAAAGAACAGCTAGAAACTGAGTTGTATCAGTCGCAGCAAAACCACAGTCTGTTGGCTTACAGTATAAATTTCTAATTGATTACTCTGAGTGAATATTACTTTCCTTTCTTCTCTTCATCCACTGATTTTCTATTTCATATGGTACTATGGAAAAATCCTTTAATTTTATCATTAAGTACTCTTTGCAGGAACCAAACAAATATTCCTAGATAGCTTTATAAAAAAGTTTTCCTTTTGCTGAGCCTACTTTAGTCAGAAGATAATATTTTTCCATATGCCCCACAACTCTTCAAAGGACAGAATCATTTTTCCACAAATTCTATATCAATCCTACCTCCAATACATGCTAACTACATAACTAGAGGAGTTATCTCTCAGTCCTGTTTTTCTTCATCTATAAAATACAGATAATAATACTTGCAGTAGCTCACAGGGTTATGAGGACAATATGAGACACTGCAGGAAAAGTACTCTGAAAACTGTAAAACACTACATAGAGGTCAGTAATTATTATTACCATTACAAATAAACAACAATGGATCCTAATTACCTCCCCTGCCTCCAAAAATGTTTTTTTTTTTGCAGTTACAACAAAAAAAATAAACAAAATGACATAAATTAAAACAAAAAAAATCTTACAGTGTCATTTTCTTCTCCAGTGTCTTCTGATATAAATACCAATTGTTTGTTGATCTCATCCACACTGATTAGTGAACGTGTTTTAATGAAGTGTTGAAAAGACACAGCTTCCACATATTCTTGAAGCCCTGAAAAGACAGCAATGAGAATCAATAAATGAAACAAATGTCCTAAAAAAGATTTAGACTGGCAATGATCTAAAGGGAAAAACCTCTGATATTAGCAAAAGATAGTCTAATCAACAGCTACTGTTGAAATGTATCTATTTTCTTCCTACCATATTAGTAAAGAATTGCTCTTGAAAACCTGATATCCTCACTAGATTCATGGAACTATCTACTGGAGGAACCCATGAGGAAAAACTGATCCATACAATTGTAGAGATGAAATAACTCTGCAATGCAAAGGAACTACTTTTTTTTTTTAAGTTTTTATTCTACCCTTTAAAGCATGTTGATTCATAAGCCATTGAAGAGAATTCTAATGCAATCAAAATATAATTCAGGGCTTTCTTAAAATTTACTGGGAAAATAACCTTGCATACAAAGCCATATAATCAAATCTCATTCATTCATATATATATATAATCATTCTCAAAATCCCATGAACAGAATAAAATTTGCAAACTAAATTATTCACTTCATAATAATCCCTTTCTGCAGTATCAGTTGCTACTATAAATTACAATGGTAGTAACTGAGTTACTTAATTCAATAATAGCAAATATTAACAACTATTTTAATTTGAGGGGAGAGAATAAAATGAAATAAAATTATATTTGTGAAAGAACATCCAAATTCACCAAAATAACTTAAATGTGTATATATGCATACTAAAGTATGAAGACTTTTACAAAAACTTTTAGTATCATAAATTGTCACAATTTTGAGTTTAAATTATATAATTAGAATTTCCATCATAATCTTATTCTTTAATACATTTTAGAATTATTCCCTTGTCTCATGATGTGAAGCATCACAATGGCAGATTATAAAAATATCTCTTAAAAAACCTCTTTTTTGGACATCATTAAAAAACTAGAAGACAAGAGAATCTTTTTATTAGTTAAGTATCTAGACTAATAACATAGAATTGTTAGCATCCATGTTGAATATCTAAAACACTTTTCATAACCAAATCTACTTCTCATTGGGTGTCCCTAAAGAGCAACACTGGAAGTGGCTGGAGAAGTTGGCAGCTGTAATGGTAAATTTACAAACATTACGCAAGCATCAGAGTACAAAGAAAAATGGATGGCATAGCTGTGATAGTGACAAGAGGGTACTTATCAAGGCTAAAATATCCTGATTCATTTTGATCTGTGAATGACATTAATAGATAATGAAAGAATGGAAAATGGGCATATTTGGTTGATAAAGGGATGGCTGATAGAACAGGACATTTTGTTCAGTAAACTACAGTAACCTACTGAGACCCAAAACATTTGCAAGATAATCTGCTAACAAAATACATTAACATCATTCTATATTTGGACATGAAAAACATATGAGTTTCCTCACATCTATAAATAGATCTTGATTCAGCCACACCATTATAAAAAGTAAAAGCTTATGTTATATCCTTCTCATGGTCTATAATCTGCTATATAGTGGTAACTCAATTAATAAACAACTCTCCAATGACATTTCCTTCAGACACTTCATTAACAAAGGAAGAAATTATGTGGTGGGCATACGATATTCTAGAAATGGATTCACTCCATATTATGACATACAGAAAAATACTAATCTTCCATCAGGCCTGGGTTTGAGTCCTAGCTCGGACTGAAATTGAACAAATGAAAATCACATGATACCTCAGAGCCTGTTTCCTTCCCTATAAAATGGGGGTGCCACTTCTTCTAATAATGACCTCCTGGTATGCCTAAGAGGGTCAAATGAGAATGTACATGTAAAAGCCATTTACAAAATTCTAAAGCACTACATTATCTACGGTGAGTGGCATTCCCTTATAACCCCTTCTACTGGGAAGGTTGGGTCTGGTGGGTCAGTTGGGCTCAAGAGTTCTGAGATGTAGTATACTAAAAAGGACTAAGGTCCATACTAAGTCTGGCACAGTGAGTCCCTGGCAGCAGGGAGCCACCAGGCTGCCCTAGGAGGGAAGACCCAGACAGGTCAGAAACAAAGCAGGCCAAAACTCCTGTGTCAATGGTGATAAAGCAAGATAGGGAAATCCAGTCTTCCCTGATTGGAATGTAAGTTCCTTGAAGATTGTCTCATTTTTGCACTTGTATACCCAGCACGGAGAATAGTGCCTGGTACAGAATAGCATTATTAAATGCTTTTTCATTCATTCATGTTTTCTTCACTAAAAATTTCAATGAGAACTTACTTGCCTTTTCTGTAAGAAATCAGAAATTATACAGCAAGAATAAACTTCTTGTACTGTTTTACACTTAATTCTCAAGGCCTCTTCTACTTTCCCTTTCCTGCCCACAGTTTCTCTTTGTTTACTTCATTTAGCATGGCCCACCAAGCCCTTCATTGTACTTTTTCCTTGGAATTGCTATTTTTCATTACTGGTGGTTCTTTCCCATCTTCTTTGCCTCATTTCAACAATTTCTATATTTACTAATTTTTATCAAACTGATAGGAAAATGCTTAGAATGCTGTTGCAAAACAGCAAGTTATTTAATACTCTCAACTTACATGATGCCTTCTAATTTAAGTCATCTGTTTTAAATAATTAAGCCTGGAGAATATGTGATGTCATTGCATAGGAAGCTCCCAATGAGGAAAGGAAACTCTCTCTATCAATATAGATCTTCAACTATTCTACAACTTATGATTAAGGTAGTTGACCCAAGGCATGGATTGGCAGGAATGTGTCAAGATCTTGAACCCAGGTCATCCTGACTCAAAGGCCAGTCCTTCAGCCACTACACTCCCACTACCTTCTCAAGCAGTAAAAGGTTAAAATTTAAGCAAATATAATTTGGAATAAAGTGTTATGGTTATTCAACCTAGGAAACAATTCTATTTTCTCCAGATATAAAAATGACACTAAGTAAATTAAAACTTTCAACATGTATCTGTGATCCAGCACAATCTCTAAATTAAATATTACTGGCATATATCATTATCTTCCCCAGAAGAGCTGAGCCTACGTTTTCCCTCCTAACTCTTTTATAAACTAAGGTCAAGTCCAGCAACTGACCATTTGGCCTAGTTTTGTTAGTTTTTGTTTTTTTGAATCACTTCTTTTATGGTCCAGAGTAAAGTTCAAGGACAGCACGTGACTGAAAACCCTAAAAAGCCTGTTTGGTCACATGCAGGTAAAAGGATGTTTAAACAAGTTATGTTACAACTTGATGAAAAGGACATCCGTTATTTTCATTGAATAATTCCCAAGGTGAAAAGTTCCAATCTACTGCCATATTCCATCAAACAATACCTTTCCCCTTCTGCTTTTAGTTTGGATTTAATCCAAATAGGATTATTTACAGAATAAGCTGCCAGTAAGAGAGTAGTTTATAGGCAATTTATGTAATTTGTTGTTTTCCTCCTCACTCTCCTATACTGTATGACTGTACAGGAAGAACCAATTAAAAATTTCTCATTTTTTTATCTTATTTATTTTTATGAAACTTGGGTAGTTTAACTACAGACTAAAAGGCTAGCAATCACAAGATAAGATGAATTGCTAGATTTCAGAGTAGTAATAAATCAGGACTAAAATATAAAATTCTTAGATCTCTAAATTTCTGTCCTTTCCATATTTTAATATTTTATTTGTTTTTGTCTACTTAAATATTTCAATTATGTTCTTTTCTCTGCTATATTACTCAGATGTTAAAACAAAATAACTATGAACCAAATGACCTGCTAGAATGTCACTCTCAGGGTAAATGAGTGAGATTTTATCTAATCTCTATATTCACAAGCTTTTATCTTTCAATCTTCTGCATGTAATATTAGCCCTATCCAGAACCCACTGGCATCTGCCTTTTACCCCAGTCTTTCTTCTTTTGCTGTCCAAACCTACTACCCTCCCTCCATTATCACTATTGAAGGAGGGAACCTGAAGCAACTACTCTAATCTAACACTTACCAGGGGTGGGGAACCTTTGGCCTCAAGGCCACATGTGGCCCTCTAGGTCTTCAAGCTCAACCCTTGGACTGAAACCAAACTTCCGGTGAAAAAGTCAAAGGGCCACACCTGAGGACCTACGGGGCCACATGCGCCCCCAAGGCCACAGGTTCCCCATCCCTGAGTCTTAGACCCAACTCCCTACTTTCCAGGAATCACGAGCCTGTTCCCTCCAAATCACTAGTTTCAAGGCAGACATGACAGCTCACATTGCTTCAGTGAAGAGGAATATACCAACTACAGTCTTCCCAGTAAGATGACAGATAACCAGGCCTTGTCATCTGCACTAGAGCTGGCCCCTAGGACCCCTGGGCATTATCATCTATCTGCCCCGTAGCTGAACACTCCTATGTGTGCTGTCTGCCCCAATTAGAATGTGAGCCTCCTTGAGAGCAGGAACTATCTCACTTTTCTACTTGTATTCCCTAGCACACAGCATTGAATAAGAGTTTTGTCCATCATTCATTCAGATACCACTAATTCACATTTTGTCAATCTGAGCTAGACCAGACTGACATTTTCTTTTGTAGTAGTGAGAAAGACTTCCTTAGGCAAAAGGTGGTATAAAAAAGATTTCCTCACAAATTAATGCCATGAAAACCCTGTTTCACCTGCTCTAGACCTGTGATTTCACAAGTGTAAGTAAATGCTACAAATTACGTCACACACAAAAGCAGGTTCTTATAAAATCAAAAGACTGTAATTATAAATGCTTGAAAGTAATGAAACTTGAATTTTACCAAAAGCAGACTATGATTCAGACTATTCACTAAACAAAATTCCATACTCTGCAATTAGAAGTACAGTAGAATATTTGATGAAATAGTTCTACTTTTCACAGTTAACTTTCTATACTTTAAAATATGCTTTATTGAGGTCTCTTTGTTATGACATGAAAGGCACCATAGCATAATCAATGGAGAAAGAATCAGCAAAAGCTGAGTTGAAGTCCAGCCTCTAACACATACGGGGCCAACTGCTTTACCTCAGTTCTCTATCTAGTTAAGATTAGTGGTTGCAAAGAAGGCATGAACCTTCATTGATAGAAGGAGTTTTCTTATCTGGGAGTTTGCTATACCAACAAAATCACAGGTCCAATCCCTAACCCCTCTTCTTCCTATTTCTTTTCACATCACATTCATTTCTGGAAATATAGAATCTCTCTCTCCAGTAAGTGAATACTCCTTTCTAAAAATTTTTAAAGAAAGAAAAAGAGTTTTCAGATGAAGAAATCCAAGCTATCTATAGGCATATGAAGAAGTGCTCTAAATCACTTTTGATTAGAGAAATGTAAATTAAAACAACTCTGAGGCACCACCTCATACCTATCAGACTGGCTAATGTGACAAGAAAGGAAAATGATAAATGTTGGAGAGATGTGGGAAAACTGGGACACTAATGCATTATTGGTAGAGATGTGAACTGATCCAATCATTCTGGAGAGCAATTTGGAACTATGCCCAAAGGGCAATTAAACTGTGCATGCCCTTTGATCCAGCAATACCACCAGGTCTGTAACCCAAAGAGATCATCAAAAAAGGGAAAAGAACCCACATGTGCAAAAATATTTATAGCAGCTCTTTTTGTGGTGGCAAAATATTGGAAATTGAGGGGATGTCCATCAATTGGGGAATGGCTGAACAAGCTGTGGTATATAAATGTGATGGAACACTATCATGTAATAAGAAGTGATGAACAGGTTGATTTCAGAAAAACCTGGAAAGACTTGTATGAACAGATGCAAAGCGAAATGAGCAGAACCAGGAAAACATTGCATATAGTTATCAGCAACACTGTTTGATGATCAACTATGAATGACTCAGCTCTTCTCAACAATGTAATAATCCAAGACAAGTATAAAGGACTCACAAAAGGAAAATGCTATCTACATCCAGATAAAGAACTGATGGACTCTGAACGCAGATTGAAGCATACTTTTTTCACTTCCTTTATTCTTTTTGTGTCTTTTTTCTCCTTTTGATCAATTTCTTCTTTCATAATTGTGACTAATATAGAAATATATTTTCCATGATAGCACATGTTTAACCTATATCAAATTGTTTACTATTTTAGGAAAGCGGGAAGGGGAGGAGAGAGACAAAAATTTAGAACTCAAAATCTTGTAAAAATAAATGCTAAAAATTGTCTTGACATGTAACTGGGAAAAAAATAAAATGCTAAACAATGTCCCAAATACAAAAAAAAAGGAAAGAAAAACAATTAAGCAGAAATATACACTATAGTGATTATTTCTTTAAAAGTATACAACAATCTGCCCTAATAGACTCCCACCTCTCTGACACTGAGAGAAGGTATGTTCCCTTCCCATACCTTTTTTGTTGTTGTTTTGGAGGCAATGAGGTTGAGTGACTTGCCGGACTTGCATAGGATCACACAGCTAGTAAGTGTCTGAGGCCAGATTTGAACTCCAGTTCTCCTGACTCCAAGGCTGGTACTCTATTCACTACACCACCTAGCTGCCCTGTTTCTCATACTTTTAAAAGTAAAACTATCTAATACCAAATACTAAAATTAAAACCTAGCCACATAAGTCAGCACAAACCAAATTCTTAGGCCTAAAAGAGATGAGGAGAAAGCCAAAACAAATTTAACAAGCTCTATTTCTCCTTTATGTGAAGTTTTTATCAGACTTGTGGACAAATTCTGATTATACTGGCAAAAAAAGCATACACTTCTGTTTTCTTGACCTAGCGATACAACAAATTACATGAAAAGGTAGGAATAAAGCAATTTGCTCAAGAACAACTTTTGTCAGACCATGTTTATATATTACAACTAATTTTATTATTTTTATTTATTAGCTACCAGTCTCTAAAATGCCAAGTCATTCTACACACAACTGAAATCTTCTAGTAGTTGGGAAAGGGTCTGGCACATCTACTCTACCATCTGCAAACAGGCAAACTACATTCCATTAAACTAAAGCTGGGAGCAAGGAGGTGACTCAGGGGATAGAGCACTGGGCTTGCAATCAGGAAGACTCATCTTCAAGAGTTCAAATCCAGCCTTAGACACTCAAGTAACTGTGTGACCCTGGGCAAGTCACTTAACCGTGTTTGCCTCAGTTTCCTCACCTATAAAAAATAAGCTGGAAAAGGAAATGGCAAATCACTCCAGTATTTTTGCCAAGAAAACCCCAAATAAGGTCAAAGAGTCAGACATGACTGAAAAATAACTGAACAACAAAACAAAGGGAAGTAACTAACAACTGCTAAAAACTTGCATGGCTCCACAAGAACAGATTGTGTTAGACCAACCTCATTTCCATTTCTGACGGGGTAGACAGAATGATACTTTAGAGGAATTCTGCAGACATGCAACATACCTAGAATTGAGCAAAGGATCTGACAAAAAGACTTTCACATAATCCTTTCGGAAAAGATGAAGAGATATGGGCTAGATATAATTAAGTGGATTTAGAATAAGATAAATGACCAGAACCAATCATTAAGGTGCCAATCTCAACACAGAGGGAGATATAAGTACAACGACTCAGGGAATTTTATCGTTGGCCCATTTTATCAGTAAATTTGATGAAATCTGCTTTTCAAATTTAAAGGTTAAAAACAAATTGAGGGTTTGCTAGCATGTTAGATAACAACTAAGGAATTCAAAAAATCAATAGGTTGGAATGACAAACTGAATCTTTAGTAAGATGAAATTTAAGTGAGATAAGTGTTAAGTTCAACAACGGTTTAAAAAAAATAAACTTTTCATATGTAAAATGACAGAACTAGACAGTTTGTGAGAAAATAACCCTAGGGGTCTCTGTGGATTACAAACCAGATTAATCAATAGTGTGATTAAAAACCTAAGAAAGCTTACAGTCCCACTGTGCTCCACCCTGACCATAACACAACTATTGAAGACAACACACTGCCTTCTGAAACAACATGACATTTTGGACAGTTCTAAATTGTTAGGAAGTATTTTCTTATATCAAGCTTAATGCTCCCATTCTACAACTTTACACACTGATTTTGTTTCTGTCCTTGAGAGCTAACCAAAACAATTCAAACCCGTCTTCTATATCACAACCCTTCAAATCCTTAAAGACAATTATCTCCCTAAGTATTCTTTCAGAAACTGAGTATTCAAATTAATTCAACAAACATATATAAAGCACCTATGTTCTTTGTGCTAGGCAAAAAAATGAAAGAGTATCTATCCTTGAAAGGCTTATATTCTACTAGGGGAATACAACATGAAAATGGATAAATAAATAAAAGATAATTCGAAGAAGAAAAAAACTAAAAACTAAAGTTTTTAAAAACTAAAAAGTACAAATATTGAGAAATGCTTCATGGATGAAAGGGCTGATCCTTATTAAAGGGGTGCATTCCTAACATAGAAGATGGCCAAGATAAAGACACACTATGTGAGAAAAAATTCCAAGTACCAACAACAGCAAATAAGCCATCTGGTTAGAATGCAGGTTGAGTAAGCTTGTAAAAGTAGGCTGGACCCAGATCATGAAAGGGCTTTAAATACCAAAGTGAATAGCTTTTGTCCTTTCTACTAAAGGCAGTGAAAGCAGTCACGGAAGATTCTTGAGCAGTAGCATGACATGGTTCTACGTGTGCTTTAGGAAGATTATCACGGCAGTTCTGTGGCAAATAAATAGGATGTTGTTTCTACTCAATTCTATCACCCTGTGTTTCTCTTCTTTCACAGACTGACAAAGCAGTCTATGACCAATGTCTCCACTTGTTCTCTTCTCACTCTCTGCTTAATCCCTTACAATAATGATCTCATCATTCCACCAAAATTGCAACCTCCAAAGTTATCAATAAACTTTTTTTTTTTTTGCCTTTTGGTGAGGCAATCAGGGTTAAGTGACTTGCCCAGGGTCACACAGCTAGTAAGTGTCATGTGTCTGAGGCCGGATTTGAATGCAGGTCCTCCTGACTCCAAGGCCAGAGCTTATCCACTGTGCCACCGAGCTGCCCCATCAATAAATTCTTAATTGCCAAATCCAACAGCCTTTTCTCAATCTTGATGGCCTTGATGGTGTCAAAGGCTATAGAGAGGTCGGTCAGTCAGTCAATAAACATTTATTAAGCACCTAATATGTGTCTGGCACTGTGCTAAATTCTGGGGATATAAAGGCAAAAGATAGTCCCTGCTCTCAAGGAACTCAGTCTAATGGAGGAGATAATATACAAATAAATAAATGTATAAAAAAGCTAAATACAGGATAAATAGGATATAATCAACAGAGAAGGCACTACAATTAGGAGGGATAAGGAAAGATTTCCTGTAAAAGGTGGAATTTTAGCTGCGACTTGAAGGAAACTAGGGAAGCCAAAAGATGGAGAAGAAAGTGAAGAGTATTAGGTATAGGGGCAGAGTGAAAACATTTGGAATCAGGAGATGGGGTTTCTTGTTCAAGGAAAACAAGGAGGCCAGTGTCACTGGATTGAAAGAATGAGGTGTATGAAGACTGGAAAGGTAGGAGGAGGCTAGGTTATGAAGGGCTTTGAATGCCAAACAGAGGACTTTATGTTTGATCCTTGAGGCAAGAGAACTACTGGAGTTGACTGAGTAGGGAGGTAACAAGTCAGACCTGCACTTTAAGAAGATCAATTTGATAGCTGAGTAGAGGATAAACTAGAATGGGAAAGAGACTTTTGGGAATCTTGTGCAGTGAGACCAAACAGCAGACCATTGCAATAGTCCTGGCATAAGTGATGAGGGCCTGAACCAAGATGATGGCAATGTCAGAGGAGAAAAGGAGATATGAAAGATGTTAGCAAGATACACTCAACAGGTATTGCCAGAAGATTGGATATGGGAGTTGAGAAAGTGAGAAGTTGAGGACACCTAGGTTTTGAGCCTGGGTGACTAAGAGGATGGTGATACCTTTGACAGTAATGGGGAAGTTAGGAAGAGGGGAGAATTTGAGGGAAATGAGAATAAGTTCAGTTTGGGACATGCTGAGTTTAAAATATCTGCAAAACATCCACTTCACCATTTCTAATAGTTACTTGGAGATTCTAGCCTGGAGGTCAGGAAAAAGGTTAGAGCTGAATAAGTAGATCTAAGAGTCATAAGCGTAGAGATAACAACAGAATCCATAAGAGTTGATGAGATCACAAAGTGAAATAGAATAGAGAGAGAAGAGGGCTGAGAATAAAACCCTGTGGGATAGCCACAGTTAGTGCAAATTACCACAAAAGGGGAACCAGGAGAGACAAGTAACATGAAAAGCAAAAAAGAAGAGAATATCAAGGAGTAGGGGGTGATTAACAGTGTCAAAGGCTAAAGAGAGGTAAAGAAGGATAAGAATTTGCAAGAGGTCATTGAATTTGAAGATTAAGAGTAATATTGGAGAGAACAGTTTGGGTTTAATGATGAGGTAAGAAGCCAGACTGTAGAGAGTAAGAGGAGAAAAAAAAATGGAGGCTCCTATCTTAGACAGCCTTCTTTTTGGGGGGGGGCAACTGGGGTTAAGTGACTTGCCTAGAGTCACAAAAAGTGTCAATTGTTTGGTGTGTGGCTGGATTTGAACTCAGGTTCTCCTGACTTCAGGGCCAGTGTTCTATCCACCACGCAACCTAGCTGCCTTCTTAAGGAGTTCGGTGACAAAAGAGAGGAGAGATATGGGACAAAAGGTATCAGGGAGGGATGGATCAAGTGAGGGTTTTTTGTGTATGGGGGAAACATGGACATGTTTGGAGGCTGTAGTAGGTAAGCAGCCCGTGGACAGGGAGAAGTTGAAGAGAAATGAAAGAGTATGGATAATAAAGGAGGTAATATACTGGAGAAGACAGCATGGAATGAGATCACTTTGGCATGTGGAGGGGAGGCACTTGTGTCATTATGTGAGGCAAGGATGAAGAAAGAGATAAAGGCAGAAGGAATTTGGGTGATATGAGATGAGAGAGAAGAAAAAGAGGGATTTCTTAACAAATGCCCTCAATTATTTTTCAGTGAAATATTAGCCAGGCTCTCAGCTCAGAGAATAAGGGGAAAGAGTATTACGGGAAGTTTGAGGAAGGATGAAAAGGTTTGGAAGAGCCAATGTGGTGGGTCAATTAATTAGCGTGCAAAAGGACCATCTTGCAGTAGTGAGGGCCCAACTGAGAGCCCTTTTCTTCTTGACATTTCTTCTCTAAAAAGTTGTTGTGGGGGCAGCTAGGTGGCACAGTGGATAGAACACCAGCCCTGAAGTCAGGAGGACCTGAGTTCAAATCCAGCCTCAGACCAAACACTTGACACTTACTAGTTGTGTGACCCTGGGCAAGTCACTTAACCCCAATTGCCTAAAAAAAAAATAATAATAAAAAGTTGTTGTGATACTGCTCTGTCCTGATTCTATCCGACTGCTCCTTAGTTGACTTTCTTGGATATTGCCTCAGACCATCCCCATTAACCATGGGTGGGCTGAAAAGTTATGTCCAGGACTCTCTTGTCTTCTCTCTCTAAACTTTCTCATTCATCTCATCAGTTCTCAAAAGTTCAATTATCATCTCTACAAAGATGATTCTTAGATCTATCTATCTAGTCCTATCCAGTCCTAACATCTTTCATATACTCTAGTCTCCCACTGTTTCTTGGACATCTTAAACTGGACATATCAAATTCAACAAAGCCAAAACGGAACTTATTTTATCTTTTTCCCCAAGCCTTTCCCTCTTTCAAACACCCCTATTCATCTTGCCTTGGGGCATCGATATTCTCCCGGTCACAACCTCAATGTCATCCTCAACCCTCACTCACACTTGCTCCACAGATCCAATCTGTTGCCAAGTCTTGTCACTTCTACCTTCACAAAATCTTTTGGATTTTATGCCCCCTTCTCTCTACTCACACAGCCTCTGCTCCAGAGCAGCACCTGGATTACTGTTATCTCCTTCTGGTTGGTTTCCCTAACCTAAGTCTCTCCACACTCCAATCCATCTTCCATGCAATTGACACAGAGGAAGTTCACTTTGCCTTTCTTAGGACTCCCACCACTTAACAGAGTGCTTGGCATACACTAAGAGCTTAATAAACACTTACTGACTGACTTAAATGCAACCGTTCAGGTGACAGATGAAGTAGGATGGTAGCCACATGAGTAGGAGTAGAAAGAATGAATGTCAGGATAAGTTATCAATAGGACTTGGCAATGTCCAGAGGTGAGAGAGAGGACAGAATCAAGGCTATCAAAATTGTGAATCTGGGCAAGTAGAAGAAGAGCAATACTCTCAAAAGAAAAATTGTGAAGTGATGGGTTGGAGGGAAAGGTGATGAGTTGTTTTAAACTTGTGTAGACTATGGGCTATCCATGTGAAAAAGGCTAGTAAGCAGTTGGCAATGTGTGACAAAATCAGAACAAATTTGGTCTGGATATGCAGATGTGGAAATATAGATTGAACCCTTGAAAGATGATGCAATGACCAAGAGAATGTGTAAAGAAAGAAAGCTAAGAACTGAGCTTTGGGGGAAAACCACAGTTAAGAGGGAGAAGATGAATGATGCTGCAGAAAAGAAGACTAAAAAGGAACCAGTCAGATGAACCAATAATATTAACTAATCTTATTATGGCAGAGTCAGCAGTACTCCTTTGGATGCCATTCAGCTTGTCAATTATCTTCTTAAATGTGATATCCAGAACTGAATACAACTACACACACACGTCATATGTAGGTGTGTATATATGTATATGTGTGTATATATACGTGTGTGTGTGTGTGTTGGTAACAAACAAAACTCTCACCAATATCCTGACTGGATGGTTCATATCAGGGGTGGGGAACCTGTGGCCTCAAGGTCACATATAGCCCTCTGGGTCCTCAAGTGCAGGCCTCTGACTAAATCCAAAATTCGAAGAATCCCCGCTGTGAAATCTGGATTCAGTCAAAGGGCTGCATTTGAGGACTTAGAGGGCCACATTGGCCTCAAGGCTGCAGGTTCCCGATCCCTGGAATCTATACTCTACTGTGAGGACGTTATTTGCTTCTATTTCTGCCCCTTTTATACTCACTCTAATGGCTTCTACCAAGCTTCACCTACCTGGAGTCCTTCAATATTCTCATTTGAGTATATTTTCTTACGTATAAGTACATATTTCTTTGCTATACAAAGAACTGGAAACAAAGTGAATGCTTATCAATTGGGAAATGGCTGAATAAGGTGGTACAGGAATATAATATTATTATCATGAAATAAGAAATAAATAGGAGAAAGTAAAGAAACGGGAAGATTAGTATGAACTGTCAGAGAGAAATAAACAGAAACAGAGTAGTACAAGCAATTACTAAAACAACATAAATTAAAAGATCACTAAAAGAAAACCAAATAGTGAGCAAATGAAAAAAAAAATAATAACAGTCCTAGATAATGAAACATTATTTTCTTTTCTCAAAAGAGAGGCAAGAAGACTATAAGGACAAAATGTGGTAAACATCATCAGACACAGTGTACCAAGTATTTTTTCTTAATTCCTTTTCTTTGTTATAAAAGAGGGTTCCATTTTGAGATGGGAGGGTTTTATTTCCAATTACTGTATGTAAAAACAAAAAGTATCAATAAAACTTATGTAACACATACATGTGCATTCCCCATTCCCTTTAATCAATCCTTTTCCTTTTGAATGAGGTATAACTTTGCAGAACCATACTCTTATTATGGATCCCATCCCACCCAGTCATAGTAATAAGTATAAGATCAAATTAACATCCCAATCAATCAATATGTGTTTATTTAGGGATTACTATGTGCTAGGTACTCCCTGCATTAGGATTACTAGTTCATCTCATTTATTACCTAAATTTTGTACATGTACACACACACACACACACACACACACACACACACACACACACAGAAAGCCATTGGTTTTATGGTTGGCTCTTTTCTTGGATTCTGACTTCAGAGAATATCTGGGTGTTTCTACTATTTTTCCTAGAATGATGCTGCTATTCTCTGTTATTATCTTCCATGACAGAATATAACTAAGTAGTTTTCTTCTTTCTCATTTTATCTTACGTACTCTTCTTGTGCTTTACATAGAAAGATAAAGATAAAAGTTACATGGATTTGGAACTGTCTGACCGACTAGCTCCAAAGAGTGTTGGTTAATGGACTGAAGACCAAGATTTAAGAACCAGGTCCAATATTGACTAATCTTCTAACAACAGAGACAATACTAGTATTAACCTATTTCATAGGACTGTTGTGAAGAAAGCAAAGCACTATATAATCATAAGGTGTATTAATGACGTCAACTTGGAGATCTCTCATGGAAAGTTCTAAAGGGTCTTTGTCCGTGGCCCCTTTCTGTCTTTATTAGGCCTTTACTAATCTGCTTAATCTTCAGATTCCTTTTTATATACTTATGAAACCGTGAATTGTATAACTTATTTAACTATTAATGGTAATCTTATTCCTCTTTTTTGCTTTATTACTATTTCTGAACAGTGCCCATTTCCTGAAATTGAAGTATGTTTTTCCCTTTAAAAAAAAGAATATGTGAAAGGGGATGTAAGATGTGACCTTCAGGATAAGCAAACTACTCTGTTAAAGAATGTGATTATATAAAAGGTAAGAAAAAGATACCATAAAAATGTTTTTGTCCTCAAGCTCATTAAGTGCATTACAATGTTTTAAAATGTTTAGAAATATTAAATTTCTTTGAGGTACAAAGTATAGAACGTGGTCTCCCTGGCCATCAAAGCCTTCAAAGAAGCAACTGTGCTACAATCTATAGTGTTATATCTCCTCTTATTCCCTCTACAAACCTTCTTAAGTCACACAATAGTAAGAACTTTAACCTTACTTAGAACTTGAGCTTGAATTTATGAGCTGAAATGTCTGACTGCTAATTGCACAACAAATTTTGCTATGATTATTATTGTATACCTTAGAAGTAGTACATAAATGTGAACTATTATCATTATGAAGATGGAAAAGAAAACACATTTTCTCTTCCTGAGGTGGGTAGATGTTAGGAGAGTCCTAAGACAAACGTTACTTCCTCAGAATTCTTGGCCTTTAGAAAAAGGAAGAACCATGACAAAGCACAAAAAAGTGTTGGAAAAAAAAAACTTATTTCAAGTATCTAATTATTAGTTTGTTTATTTAACAATCCCCTGGAACAATCTGTAATCTGCACTGATAAGAAATGTGCATTGTAGAAAACAGGCCTTTTTGTTGTTGTTCAATTATTAGTGCTATACTCAATGTCTGAGCTCAAACAAGCATCCCTTGGGGAAATGCTCTGCATGCCATTAGCACTATTCTTAATGAGGAAAAGCACAGAAGTCCTTTAGTTCAATGCCAGAATTGTTTTATCTTCAAGTCAAAAGAACAACTATTTGGAGTAACACCAAAACAAGCACTCAACAATCACAAGCAGCAAACTATTCGTAAGCATCATACTGTCAGTATTGTTCTAATTATAGATTTAACATTATAGCATGTAAAAATCTGTCAGCAAAAATATTAACAAAAAGTTTTAACTGGCCTATCATAAACTCTCTCATTCATATTATGAGTAAAAGGAAAGTACTAACTTTCTTAAATTCAACCTCTAGGGGACAGCAGGAGACCCTCGATTCTGTTCATCTGAGAAAAGGATGAAAATTAAGAAAAATGCTAAAGGTAGATTTTAATTCTAAGTGGGATTGAGAAGTACCTAAAATTTTAAAAAATAAAAATAAAAATAAAAACATGGTGAGTGTTAATTTTGCTAACATCTTATTTTTAAACATTCCAATGGGACAATGCTTCCTTCCAAGTTCAAAATAACATCCCTTCACATCATGAAGTGTCCTTTCTTCTCTTTTCCTCTCTTTGGTCTATTAGCTCACATGCTCATTTCTAGTTTCCTTTATTTTTATTTATTTATTTTTTTTTTGGTGAGGCAATTGGGGTTAAGTGACTTGCCCAGAGTCCAACAGCTAGTGAGTGTTATGTGTCTGAGGCCGCATCTGAACTCAGGTCCTTCTAACTCCAGGGCAGGTGCTCTATCCACTGCGCCACCTAGCTGTCCCTCTAGTTTCCTTCAATTTTATTATATATGTTCTTGTTCCTATATATCAAGAGTTTGTAACTGGTTCATGAACTAATGCCTATTTAGACTAACCTGGAGTAATAGCTCGGTGATATTGATACATATCTTCTCCCCATAGCTCTTGGGCTACTTGCTTAATCTTCTGTCTGACAGCTTCCAGTTTACTTTCTGATTCATTCATTATTTCTTCCACATCAGGAGCACTGTAATCACGAAAATGGAGTTTTTAGATTATTAGAAGGCTGAACCAGTTTTTATTACATGTGTTCCTTATCCTAGTATATATTAGTATGTCTAATAATAGCAATTCACATTTATGCAGCTATTTACAAAGCTATGAATATTAAATTTACAGTTAGAAAGTATTTTCCTCATAACCCGGTGAGGTAGTTACTTCAGGTATGATAACTGCTATTTTATGGATGGTAAACTGTGATCCAGGTGAGAGAGGGTAAGTGACTGGACCACAGTCAAACAGTTAGCAAGTGTCAGAGCCAAGGCACATCCCCAGGTCTTATAACCCCAGGTGCAAAGTTCAGTATTATAAAATTATTTGTTTAAAGGAGACATATTTGAAATAATGCAGCTATAAGAGAATGCAGGAAAGTTGGCTCTGAAGGAAAAGCTAGCTGTCCTGACCCTTCCTTTTATCACTGTTTTTTGCCTGTTATTGGAGGCAAAGTTTTTGGAAATTACACCATGAGACACAATGAATAAGAATACCACACGGGATTTTTGGGTAATATTTTTCAACTGGCAGCTGAGAGAAAATAATTAAATCAAATCCATCTATTCATGAAAAATTATACTAATTTCTGTCTCTCAATTCAAGTCAAGAATGAGAAAAGGGAACATATGAAAAAAGATGAAGTATTTTCCTTGCTTATTCTAGAAGCACCTATACTAGAATCAAAACAATATGGAAAAGATTAGCACAGTCCTTGAACAAGGATGACATATTCCATATTTTCCATGTTTTAAGTACCTCTTTAATACATGAGGTAAACAGGCAGAAACTTCTATTCCTTTTATAGACTAGGAAAACCAGGCACAGGAACATGAACTTAATCATTCAGCAAATATGGTCAATATCAAACCCTGAACAGAGTTAAGTCTGTAGAATCATCACAATACACAAAACTAGAGAGCAAATTTTCCAGAGACAAACTTATTCCTCAATATAAGCAATAATATATTTTAGAATAAAGGAGAAATCAATAAAATACCCTTTAAATATATCTAAAGGACAAAAGTTGTAAATGTTTTATTTCTTTATAAATGTTAATTAGGGAACTAAATTAATACAAAAAAAATCTTTGTGAAAGAATCTTAAGTTTGAGATCAGGCAAGTTGGGGTTTTAAGCCCAGTTCCAACATTTACTAGCTATTTTTGGTTATGTGTAAAATGTGTTGATTGATACCTGCTAATTCCTTCAAAGACGTTAGGAAAGTCCTTTGTAAATCTCAGAGTATTTCTTATTTTTGGTGTTTAAAAGATAAACACCTTTTCAACTCAGTGAGCCTATACAATAAGCCTTAAGCAGTTCATTGTAACTATACTGTCCCTCTTCAGAAGATAGTTTTCTCTCTATGAAAGAGCTTATTAGAGCACAATAAAAAATTTAGTTCATCTTTAAAATAAATATTTTTTCTTGTGAGATGTAGAAAGATTCCTTACAAAAATTTGTTTCATGAAGATTTCTTAAAGTCTTCATCATGTATCATAAGCTAGTTCTAATTCATCAATATATAAAATACTAAAGAAAATTTTTAAAATTCATATCAGCAGAGAAATCAAAGATTGACTCACCTAGTAATCCTATGGAGAAGAAAAATTGTCCTTTTACTTTCAACAGTTATATCACGACTGAGTTTCACAAGTCTCTCATACTTGTCGTGTCTAGTATCAAGTTCCTGTTGAAATACTGATAATACATACTATTATGAGCCACAAGGAGGCATATTCTGAACATATCACCTACTAAATTATAAAAATGTTTTAGAAATACAAATTAGTAGACAGTGCCTTCAAGGGCAACTATAGTTACTAGTCTTATTAATGAGACCACTAGAAAATTAAACTGTAATTAATCAGTAATTAAACTGATTATAAACATTAAACACTCAATACTATAAGAGCTTGGCAAATTCTTGACACTAGTAACATCAAACCTTTGGGCAATAGTAGTAGCAAGAGGCAAAATAATAGGAACTAATACATATTTGATCCTCTAACAACCTGTAAGATAAATGACTTAAAGTATTATCTTGGGGCAGCTAGGTGGCGCAGTGGATAGAGCACTCGCCCTGGATTCAGGAGGACCTGAGTTCAAATCCGGCCTTAGACACATAACACTTACTAGCTGTGTGACCCTGGACAACTCACTTAACCCCATTGCCTAGCCAAAAAAAAAAAAAAAAGTATTATCTTCATTTGAGAATGAAAACAATGAATTTCAGAGAGCCTTTGGAAAGCCAAGCCTTCTGAAGACAAATCTAGCGCTCCTTCCATTTAGTTTTGCACGAAAGCTGCAACATTGTCGAGGTGAACACAGTGAGCACACCTTTGTTAACAAATAATTAATATATACTGAGTACCTAGTGGGTATAGAACATCATTTGGCTGTAGGAACATCTAAAGCCAGCAACACCAAAACCTTGACCTGAGACTAAAGAGACCCAATAGATCACAATAAGAGGTCATAAGAATGATTCAATTTCTTGGACGTTTGAGTTCAAGGTTACCTTGAGCTGAAAATCAAGGTTTACAATGTTTCGTAAACCTACTGACTTGTTGCACAAAGCTGTTCAAATGACTGAACCTGTCTTTTTTTCCCCATATGAAAAGATTACAGTAATAGGTTCACAAAACAGCATTTTACTTTTTTATAAAGTGTTTTATATATAATACCACATTTAATCCTCAAAATGCTATAAGCAGGGTAGGTAAAACATCATTTTATAGATGAAGAAATTGAGGATCAAAGAATTTAAATCACTACTTCACCTGGATCTCATCAGTTCCCATGAATTTAATTATCATCTCTATAAAAATAATTTTCAAATTTACACTATCCTATCCCAACCTCTCTACTGATCTCCAATCTCACATCTTCAACTGCCTTTCGGATATCTGGAAACTGGATGTTCAGTAGGCACCTTAAATTCAACACGGCCAAAACAGAACTCATTATCTTTCCCCCTAAAGTCTTCCTCTCTTTGCAACCTTTCCTATTACTGTAGAGGGTAACATCATTTTCTCACTTCCTCAGGCTCAAAATTTAGGTGCCATCCTCAACTCCTTAATGTCTCTCACCCCACCATATCCAATTTGTTGCCAAGGCGTATTGATTTCACTTTTGCAACACCTGTTTCATAAGCTCCTTCCTCTCCTCTGACACTGCCACAACTCTAGTGCAGGTCCTCATCACCTCACAACTGGACTACTGCAATAGCCTGCTGGTGGGTCTGCCTGCCTCAAGTCTCTCCAATCCATCCTTCAATCAGCCACCAAAGTCATTTTCCTAAAGGACAGGCCTGACTGAATTACCAGCCTCACCCCCTTACCCCCACTCAATAAATTCCCCATCACCTCCCAGATCAAATACAAAATCCTTTGTTTGGCAATCGAAGACTTTCAAAACCTAGCCCTCTCCTATCTTTCCAGAATTCCTACATCCTGCAGAGAGCAGAATCTTAACAAATAAATAAATAAACTGAGTAGTCAAAGACTGAATCAAAGATGTAGAGCTGGAAGAGACCTAAAAAGACCTCCATTTCACAGAGAAAACTGAGACCAAAAGAGGTGAAATGACTTGCCCATGGACATACAGGCATTAAGTAGCACAACCTAGAATGAATGAAGGGTTAAATATACAGTTTTACTACAGGATTCCACCTTCAATTCACAATAAAAAGCATTAAAAATTAATTTAAAATGAAAACTTTTACATCAATCACACAGAAAGCGTCACCCATCTCAATCTAATGTCATGCAACAAAATCACACCCTCCAGAAACTAGAAGGAAGACTTCAGTAAGTATTCTTTTCAGAAGCATGAAGACAAGGTAATCTGGAATTACACTCCTTCAAGAGAGATAGTCGGAGGAGACCCACTACTGCCCTCCCAGTGCTCTACATGCTGTGGACGCCACAACCTAGATTTTAATAATGACCCTGGGTTGTACGTCTATCTGCAGAACTATCCAGCACTCAGGAATATTCCTGGGACCTGACTGTTTCTCTTTGTCTTTTGAGAGAGATGGTTTGGAGGACAGGGAGGGGGGAGAGAACAAAGATTAAACACATCTACAGAGAAACTGGGATTGCTGCCAATAAATCTGTTTGGAATCTGGCAGGATAAGTGATGAACTTCAAACTGAAATACTCTTTAGGATTATGAAAAGTACATCTAGGCCAGGGAGAGTCAGTGGACCTACGCCCTGAACCTGAGAAGGAAGCAAATACATCTGGGAATGGGAACGACACTGTGCAGTGTTTGAGCTTGCCTACTAATACTGTTTTGGACAAGTTCCTTAACAACTGTTTCTTAAAGTAGCTATGTACCATCTCAACAGTGATAATGCTACATACTACGTTACAGAGCAGTGGTATCAAACTTAAATGGAAATGGGAACCACTAATCCATACATAAGCAGCAACTAGGTGGCTCAGTGCTCTATCCACTGGGCCTGGAGTCAGGAAGACCCGTGTTCAAATCTAGCCTCAGACACCTGCTAGCTGCATGACCCTGGACAAATCACTTAACTTCTGTTTGCCTTAATCCACTGGAGAAGGAAATAGCAAACCACTCTAGTATCTTTGCCAAGAAAAGCCCACGGACAGTATTAGCATGCTTTGGTCCACAGGGTCATGACTGTACAACAAATCTGTATATAAAGATGCCTTTGTTCTACACACTTAGTATTAAAATGTAATTTTATCTATGTTTTATTGCATCTTTATTTTGTTAAATTTATTTGCCAATTACATTTAATCTCGTTTGGGCTGCACTCAAGTGTTGTGGGCTACATGGTGACACCTCTGCTAGAGAGGCAGAACTGACAGAACAACATTGATCCATGCAATCACTGAGGGACCCAGGATGAAGGAAATGTCTATTAAAGAAAAAGAGACAAGGGACTCTCAAAAAGTACCCATCATATAGCCATAAAGTGAGACCATATTTCTCAGACCTCCCCTCTACTTCCTGCTATCTCCACATGAACTAGCTCTTGACATGGAGGTCAGCTGAGGAGAGGGCAGAGATTGTCAGTCTGTTATAAAATTTTCTCTTAACTTTGCAAAATGTATTGACCTAAATATAGATTACACTCTTTCCTTCAAGATCCAGTTTCTCTAATAACTTGACTGTGACCTACAATAGCACCCTTCCAGATGAATGACTTTAGCCTTGCAACTCTGTAGAGCAGTAGCAATAGCAGCACCAAGTTTTCCACCAGACTGCAAACACTACAGAGAAACACTACAGAGTGTTAGATGCTCTGCAGCCAGTGCTCCAAGTTGAAGGAGGGAGATTCTTCTACTTGTACAATCTGAATTCCTACCTGCATCTCTGCCCAGAGTTCCCTTAGAGAGGTCTCACTCAAAAGTCAATTGACTCTCATCCCTCCCAAAAGTCCCTAATGATACACCCGAGCACCTGAATATGGAAAGCTTTGAATGAGGTCAGATGCAGAAAAGTAGTATCACAAATGTAAACACCTACTATTTATTTTAATGGCATGTTTTCATGAGGTTAAAGATTATAATCATTAGAATTATAGGAGTTATAGTGAAATTTTCATATTAAAGGAGATTTGAAAACTTGACTGATCAAGTTCAAATTCTTTCACATTGGTTCACCAGTGGCAGAGTGGTACAAAAACTCAGCACATGGGAGTAAGACCTGGTTCTTTGCTATCTACCTGCTAAACGACCTTGGATGAGCCATGTATTCCGAGCCTACCTTATCATCTTAAAGTGAATGACATGGCACAGTGGAGAGAGTACTGAACTAGGAGCCAGTAAGAACTGTGTTCAAATCTTTCTTTCGAACCTCTCCACCTGTATGGTCAGAAGAAAGTCAATTAATACAAGCCTCAATTTCCTCATCTGTACTATCTGTAGTACCTGCTTCACAGGGAGGTTGTGAGGCTCAAATTAAGAAAGTATATAAAGCATTCTGTAAACATTAAAGCATAAGATAACCAAAATGTACCATCTAAAAGAGAGAAACATGTGCCATTTGTAACTATTACAAATGCCAGTTATCATTTTTACCAGCATTGGTTTTAATAGCAAAGCAGAGCTCTCATTATGTATGTACAGCCAAAATCTAATCCATAAAAAATTAAGATCAACTATATAAGAGAATTACTTTCTCTTGAAAGTGAATATTTGAAATTTAATCACTGTTGCAAATGCTACAAATTTCAAAGAAGAAATTATGAGCATTATAAGCAGAGTTAATAACCTTCCAACTTTCTAGTAGTGATTTCTGAAATCCACAAACCATCTAACCCTGGTGATGAATATTTTATTTCAATAGTATTTTCAAACACAAAAGGTAGAGTAGTTTAATTAAATTCTCACTAAAATTAATGCTAAGGGAAGAATAAGTTATCTTTATTGAGAAAAATTCCCCTTTATTTCGTTATACTCATATGGCAATCCATATACATTTACTGACCATCTACTGCAAGCCAGACATAATAGTAACTAAAAGTATTGTAGTTTCCAGAGGGCAAGGACATTCTAGCAGAGTCAGTCAACAATTATTAAGTACTTGATATGTTTTAAAGTATTTCCTGGCAATCTATCTTTTCCCAACTCAAGAGGCTTGGACCTGTAAGACAAAGGTAAAATAGTTCAGATGCTCAAGGAGCTTGTGTTCTAATGGGGAAGAAAAAAAACAAACTAAAAAGAACAATACAAACAAAAGTATTTATTTTAAGTAACACTGTAAACCTACTACACAAAAACCCAAATCAGTTATTTTGGTTAGACGTGCCAAATAAATATAGCAACTTGTCTCAAAGACTAGCATATACTCAAAATTCAATGCACCAGAAAGTTAACCTCATCCAAAATGTCACCACTTCCTATGGTCATCTACGACCTCATTTCTCAATTTGTTTATCCTACTGATGTGACAACTTAACATTTACTGTGGTTTCAATGGTGGCCACCAAGGAATTTTTTGTTTGACCAATCTGTACGGAAGAGTACTTACATTTGAAGGCCACCATCACAGCAGAAGACGAATTAACATCTTTCCCTTCTCTTCTCTGACCATGTGGGAAATTGTCATGCTTTCGCTTCCTGAACCCTCCTGACCCTACGCAGAGAAGGTAAAAATTAAGAGATTGTGATGCCATTCCATCCCCAAGAGTGGACAGAAGAGACTAAGAAAGCAAACCTCCTTTCTCACTATGATCACATGTCACTCAAGCAGAGCGCCCCAAACACCAGGGCAGGTGCCTCGGCCTTGGTGGGGGATTCAGGCCAACTCAGCAGCAAGATCATAGGACCCTGCCCTCGAGGCCCACAGATCGCCTCCCTTCACCCAGGAGGGGACCCAAGAGAAGGGGAGCGAGCGAGGAGGTGGGGAAGTTGTAGTCCAACCTTGACCTCATTCCTGGCTCCCACGCCATATCCCCAGAGATGGAGGGACGGGGCATCTAAGGGAGAGGCATGGAGGGGAGGGTCTTCACGCTCTGGGTGGGCAGAGGAGGGAAAAAATTAAGCCAGGGGTTGGCCAAGGCCTCCGCCCTCCCTCAGACCCAAACACAAATACAAACACGCCTCGGCCGTGGCCTCCACCTTCTTTGTTGCTCATGTCGCCTCCCGCCGCGGGCCTGGACCGGGGGGGGGGGGGGGGGGGGGGGGGGCGCGGGGAGGGGGGGGGGGGAGGGGGCCTGCTTCCTCGTGGGAGGCGGAGGGGGAGGAGGGCGCAGAAGAAGCACGTGTACACTACTGGCTCGCGCCACACCGTAGGTCGCGAATTCGGCGCGTTCCCGGGTGTCGTGGTACGTGAGCCGACGAGGCGTGTTGGAGGAGGGGCCCGAAATCAGGCCCCCTCCAGCAGCCTACAGAGCGCAGGTGCAAAGAGAGCGCAGGCGCCAGGGGAGGCCATTCCGGTTCGGGAGACCTCCTCTCCTTCCACTTCCGATTTCCCAGCACTGCCTTTTGCTTCCGCGTGGACTTGACCCTAGATTTGTAGAATTCATGCGCAGTAGCCGCTAGTCTGAAAGACTAGGGCTACCTTCTGCCCTTTCCGACTTTTTAAACCATTAAAAAAATGAGCGCACGAGGAAGAAAGGGAAGAATTACTATGAGAAGGGGAGGAAACGAAGTTGATTTTCCCTCAGGCACTCTCGAAGCCGCACTACGGGATTTCTCTCACTGGAGCCACCCCCTGCGTGCAGCGCATTGTGGGGGTTGTAGTTCGACTATGGGAACGCTCTGCCCTCTCTGATGATGAGCATGCAGCAAGTGTGCAGTAAACGAGGCCCAAAGGTGCAAACTGGTTCAGAATGGTCCTAGGTGTTTAATATCCTGTTGTAATTCTCCCATTCTCCTCCCCCTCCCTCAATGCTTGATCCTGGGACTTTATAATCAACAAGTATCTTTTAAGTGTGCTCAGCACAGTGATAAATGGTGGGGTGGCAAAGAAAAGAATTAAAGAAAAAAAAGGCTTCTGTTCTCAGGAGCTCATGTTCTAATAAGACAGACAACATGTGCATAAATAGATGCTTACAAGGTATGTAGTGTAAAATTGAAAACTGATTTTAATTCTATTTTTAAGACTTAGTATGCTGGCATAGGTTTTCATACTCCCACACAGTGTTAAGTCCAAACTGCTTACCTTTAGTACTTCACCCTTCACCTACATTTGGGAGAAGCTTGCCTGAAGGCCAAGCTTTTGTAAATATCTCCACCCTTTAGCTGGAGGCAGCTAGGTGGCTCAGTGGATAGAGTGCTGGGCCAGAAGTCATGAAGACCTGAGTGCAAATGCGACCTCAGACACATACTAGCAGTGTAACCTTGGGCAAGTCACTTATCCCAAAGAAATGGCAAACCAGTCCAGCACAAAGTTGTCAGCCTATCTCTTCCAGCATTATTGAAGTCTAGTGGCAGGACAAAAGTCAGGATGACTAGCGATGGCCCGGTCTGACCAAGCTTTAGGTGCTCCACAGTGCCTGCTTTAGCCACCTTCATGGCCATTGGAACAAATTATTCTCATCCACCCCCTCCATGTGGTGGAAGTCTTCACATACTTGGGATAGACCCCTGACTCACCAGTGTGTTTGAGGTCTGTCAGTTACCCTCAACTTGGTTTGGCCTGTGGACTGAAAAGGTTTTACAGGGTGTGGCCACTACACATACTACAGCTTCTTGGAGTCACAGGTGAGAGTTGGGTGACAGGTGGAAACCAAAGTGGTTAAGCAGCCCTGAAAAGGGCTTCCTCACATCAGACATGTTAGTCCTCCCTGAACACCCCATATACCCTTGTTGTATGCTATACCCAAATCTGCAGACTAATCCTATCACTTGAGGATTATTCCCAATAATGGGGAGGAGCTGAGATGACTCTTAACCCATTTCCTCATTAAAATAACTACCAATCAGGATCTTCTTACATTTTGGCAGGGGAGGTCCAAATGACTAGTCAAGTCAATCAGAAGGAAGACACACCTAGGCTTAAAAGACCCTGTCGGCCTTGATTCCCATCTTTGATCATTGACAGAAGTCATTGACCAAATTTATTGATTACTGCTAGCCTAACTAATAAATTGATCATGCTGGGACCATTGTCTCTCATTTTACCTAAATTTTCAAACTTAGTAATAGAGAGTAGGTAACATTAATTAGCACCTGGGGCACTAGGAAAGACCCAAAGAAGATGGGATTTGAGCTATCCTGAAGAAAGCCAAGGAAATTAAGAACAAGAGACATCATTGTAGGCACGAGGAAAGCCAGTGCAAAGGTGTGAAGGACATGGAATGTCAAGATAGTCTTTTAAGCACAAGCATAAGAAGTATTCTGTGTTAGAATTAGAACTCAAGAAGACAGTGGAACATTTTTCTTCTGATGACTAGTGTAGAGGTTCCTGAACTCACTCTCTCCACCTGCACTAGATTGGTAGGTTGGGTCCCGAAGGATGACTGCTCGTTCTGCCCTCAGAATTCTAAAAGTAATCCTAAGAAATTGTGACTCACAAGCCAGTGTGTTTCATCTTGCCCATGTCAAATGGTCAATTAACATTAATTCATTTTTACCCAAGGATGTTTACTGATAAGTTATAGAAAGGACCAAAATATATCTTACCCCCTTTTCTACTCTTCCCCAAAAGTCCTGCCCTCTGTCTTCTGCATATCTACTCCGCTTTTGGGGAGATTAGTTTCAAAACTTGTAAGCATTGAATTATTTACAAAATAAAATGAGGACAAAGGCATAAAACTTTTCTTCCTTTTCCTTCAATTTTTAGAGCTAGGAGGAATCAAGGATTTATGTAGTTTCTTACTTTTATAAAACTTCTACATCTGTTATTTCATTTACTGCATCCTTCTGTCTCCAGGCAAAATGGTATCAAACCTAGCCTTTTAAAAAAGAGTCTGTTTTTAAAAATTTTAAGAATAGTACTTTGAGCCAAATTTTATCATGTAGGTGTATTTTTAATTGATCCCAGAGAAACTTTATACCAACTTTACTGCTTTGTTGTTATTTTATTTGTACACAGTAATAAAATATAATTCAGAGTCAATGTGTTGTAGTGAAAGTAGGTCTCAAACTCAAGGAGACCTGGGTTCAAGTCCAGCCTCACATAAATACATCACCTTGAACATTGCCCCAGGCAACTGTCTATGCTACTAAGTTACAGAAGTACTATATTGCATATCTTTATTGGTAGAGAGTTTCCTTATTGGGAGTTTTCTATATCAATGAATCTTCCCTCTCAAACCATCTCCTTCCCGCCATCCCCCACCCCCCACAAAAAAAAAGTCAATATAAAATAGTTCATTGTGTAGATAAAACTGTTTCTGTCCAGGATTCCCACTAAAATCCTCTAATGCACTATCCTGGCGTAGAAGTGATCCTGACAATCTTTCACACTCAACTCTGGCCTCCACCACCCTCACCTAAAACTGAAAATAACAAGTGAAAAGGCCAAGGATTGAGGCTTTTTTCTTGTGGCCATATCACCTCAGAGGAGAGAAATCCATAAGGTCTTTCCCTCTAAAGCATCAATTATTGGCTCAATTCAATTTCTTCCATGAAATTCCTGATATTTAGACATTCTAAAAATTACAGAATTTTCAAGGGGAAAGAGATCACCTACTTTACCTCATAAAAAGCAATTTCATAAGATATAAATTTTTCCAAAAGAACAGATTAAAAAAATATATATCATCTCACTTTAATGGACCACAGACAGACAGAGGCAGTGTGCTGCAAAATGCCCTGTACTATACCTAGAATGAGGGAAATCCAGGGTTTGCCATGTTACACCCTTAAGCACTGGATCACTACATGGATGGAAGAAGCTCCAAAGATTCCAGGAAGTTGACCAGAATTATGAATGGTAACTCTGAAACGCTCCATAGGATGGCCCCATTAGACCAATTCAACCTCATTACATTTGCATCATAGATCTAAAACCAGAACAGACCTTAGAGTTTAGTCTAGTCCCTTCCTTTTTTAGAGAAGGAAAGGGAAGTTAAGTGACTTCCTCACAGTTACCCAGGTAATGTCAGAGGTAGGATTTAAGCTTAGGTCCTCTGTTTCCAGGTTCCTCTGTGTTCTTAGCATCAAGTTACCTCCCTAATCACATTATTACTATGTGAAAATGGGCAAATCACAACCCCTCTGCATTTCAGTTTCCTCATCTGTAAAGTGGTGACAATACAGTTATCCCTTCCAGATATTGACTTTCCCTATTGAAGTTTCCACATATCAAGGGGCAGCATAAGAAATTAAATGGGAATTTTTTGGGAGTTTTGTGGAAGCCACAGATGACACACAAAAGTCAGCAGACAACACAGGAAAAGTTTAGAAACTCAAAAATGCACAAAATACTGTTTAGTATTACATAATATCAACATACTTTATCTTTTAATACCATAATAATTCAGACTTCTTCTTTGGTATGAAGGGAGGGCCAAAAGATTTTACACAGATTTTCCAGATCACAGGGGCACAGTGTCCCTAACCCCTCAATGTGGAAGGGATAACTATACCTTGTAGTACCTACCTAGCAGGATTGTGGTTTGGTTTTGTGTTTGTTTGTTTATTTGTTTTTTAATTTAAGGCTCAAATAAGACATGTATATAAAGTACTCTGAAACTTGAAGTGTTAAATGTCAGATTTTTTTTAACAGACCTATGATTTCATTCGTGTAGGGTAGTGCCTCTCCAACTTACCAGCACCCCACCCTCCCCTACCATCCTCAGGCTACTTTCCAGTTTACACTCATACTTGAAGGTTGGGTCCCCACGGGATCAGAGCCTACTCTCAGATCTATATCTTGCCACTGGACCCAGGTGGCTCCAGAAGAGAGAATGAGGCTGCTGACTTTGCATAGCCCTGCCTCACTTAAATCCAATTCGCTTACAAGTCATGGCATCACCTTCCTGATGTCATGGTCCTCTTCAAGAATGAAGGACAAACAACAACAATGGTACCTACGTGGTTCTGTATTTCTAACACTATAATTTATTAACTGCCATTTATGTGCTTTCCATTAACACTCAGTCAGTAGACACAGCCCAAAGCAAAGTATGGTAAGAACTGTAGCTGCAGTGGTATAAGTTCCATGATCAACTATGAATAACTTAGCTCTTCTCAGCAATACAATGATCTAAGACAGATTCCCAAACTTATTTGGCCTACCAGTCCCTTTTCAAAAAAAAAAAAAATTACTCAGCACTCCCTGGAAATCTACTTTCTTTTTTTCTTTTCTTTTTCTTTCTTTTTTTTTTTTTGGCTAGGCAATGGGGTTAAATGACTTGCCTAGGGTCACACAGCTAGTAAGTGTTATGTATCTGAGGCCAGATTTGAGCTCAGGTCCTCCTGAATCCAGGGCTGGTGCTCTATCCACTGAGCCACCTAGCTGCCCTGCCCTCATCACTTCTTATCTTGTCTGCTGCAATAGCCTCCTAATGGGTCACCCCTCTCCAATTCGTCTTACACACATCTGCCAAAGTGATTTTCCCAAAGCATGGGTCTAGCTATGTCACCTCAATACACAATAAACCCTAATGACTCCCTATTTCTCCTAGGATAATACACCAACTCCTCAGTTTGGCATTTCAAGCCCTTATAACCTGGTTCCAGCCTACCTTTCAAGCCTCATTGTACAATTCTCTCTTTTATGCACTCTATATTCTAGCTAAACTGGCTTTCTTGTTCTTTAAACATGACACTTCATTTCCTATCCCCATACCTTTGCTTTTTACCCCATGCATGGAATTCACTCTCTTTTCACCTCTGCATCTTAAAGTCCCTAGTTCCCTTAAAGTGCTACCTTCTCCATAAGCCTTTCTCGATGTCCCTACTGCTATTGCCTTTCCCCAAAATGATACATCGTATTTATTTTGTAAATATTTCTATATGTCCATTTCTCACCCAAAAGAATGTTGGCTCCCTGAGGTCAGGGACTGTTGCATTGGTTTTTTTTGTATGTCCAGTGTCTAGCACACTTTCTGGCACACAGAAGGTTCTTAACAAATGCTTGTTAGGGGTAGCTAGGTGGCACAGTGGATAGAGCACCAGCCCTGGATTCAGGAGGACCTAAGTTCAAATCCAGTCTCAGACACCAGCTGTGCAACCCTGGGCAAGTCACTTAACCCCATTGCCTAGCCAAAAAAAAAAAAATATATATATATATGTTTGTTGATTGATTGCTGGTGGTCACATTATTAGTATATAACAAGCTGAAGTTAAATCCACATCTTCCTTACTCCAAGGCTGACCCTCTACCTACTATCCCACATTGTCTCTCTATTTGTCAGTTGGCCAATAAACATATTTTAAGTACCTATTGTAACAGGTATTGCATTGGGGATACAAAAATAGATAGATAGATAGATAGATAGATAGATAGATAGATAGATGGATGGATGGATGGATGGATGGATGGATGGATGGATGGATGGATGGATGGATGGATGGATGGA
>NW_020954576.1:59907361-59995238 GCF_900497805.2 Vombatus ursinus | reverse complement strand
GGATGGATGGATGGATGGATGGATGGATGGATGGATGGATGGATGGACGGATGGATGGATAGATAGATATCTAGACAGATTAATAGAGTAAAAGTCCTTGCCCATGAGCAATTCATAATCTGATGGGAGGAAATGACAAATAATGAATGAGCTATGAACAAGATAAATAGGAAATAATCAACTGGGGGAAGGCACTAAAGTTGAGAGGGTTTGGACAGGCTTCCTCCAAAAGGTGGGATTTTAGGTGGGACTTGAAGGAAGCCAGGGAAGCCAGGAGACACAGGTGAGGGGGGAGAGCATTCCATACATGGGGGACAGCTAGATGAAATGCCCAGAGTTAGGAGATGGAGTACCTTAATTGAGGAACAGAAGGAAGCCAGTGTCATATGGTCTCTGTTGATTGTGTTATTGATATAATCAATTATGCTGATAATTTTCCTAATATTGAACCAGCCCTGTATTCCTGGTATAAATCCTACCTGGTCATAGTATATGATCTTTGTGAAATATTGCTGCAATCACCTTGCTAGTATTTTATTTAAAATTTTTGCATTGATATTCATTAAATAAATTTGTCTATAGTTTTCTTTCTCTGTTTTTGCTCTCTCTGGTTTAAGTATCAGAACCATATTTGTATCATAAAAGGAATTTGGCAGGTCTCCTTAACCTATTTTTCAAATAGTTTATATAGAATTGAGATTAATTGTTCCTTAAATGTTTGGCAGAATTCATTTGTAAATCCATCTGGTCCTGGGAATTTTTTCTTAGGGAGCTCATTGATGACTTGTTCATTTAAGTATTCTATTTCCTCTTCTATTGATCTAGGCAGTTTATATTTTTGTAAATATTCATTCATTTCACTTAGATTGTCAGTTTTACTGGCATATAATTGGGCAAAATAACTCCTAATAACTATTTGATTTCATCTTCATTAGTGGTGCATCTACTCTTTTCATTTTTGATACTAGTAATGTGGCTTTTTCTTTCTTTTTTTTAAAAATAAAATTAGCCGATGGTTTATCTATTTTATTGTGGTTTTTTTCCATAAAATCAGCTTCTATTTTTATTTATTAGTTCAATGTTTTTCTTTAACTTTCAATTTTATTAATCTCTCCTATGATTTTGAGGATTTCCACTCTGATATTTAATTGGGAATATTTAATATGTTCCTTTTCCAGTTCATCAATCTGCTTTTTCTGTCTTTTATTGATATACATGTTTAGAGATAAAAATTTTACCCTAAGTACTATTTTAGCTGCATCCCACAAATGTGTGTGTCATCTCATTGTTGTCATTCTCTTTAATGAAATGATTGTTTTGTTCTTTCACATTTACCTTTTTATGCTTCTCTTGAGTTTTGTACTTGAAAGTCAAATTTTTCTGAATGAAAAAAAAATGGAAATTCAATGAATTGCCAGACTTTAGGAATTTGTTGCAAAAATACCTGAAAACAATAAAAAATTTGGCATGCAAAATCCAAGAGAAATATCAGGTAAACATCAAAGACTAATTACAAGAGGCCTAAATAAGGACAGACTACTTTTTATATAAGGAAATGTAAATCATATGTCTAAGATTGTTATTAGTAATTGGGTAGTTCAAAAGAAAGATTGGGGTAGAGCTGAGTATGATGCAATACGAAAAACTAAAAGTAAAAAGTAATATTATACAAATGAGGTGCTAGAAGAAGAACTGACAGAGGAATTAGATGGAGGAGGAGGGCTGGTAGTTCTGGAACCCCACTCTCATTGGGAATAGGTTAAAGAAGGAACAATACAGATATATCTAGAAGGGCATAAAAGTCTTCTAAATTCAGAAAGAAATAAAAGACTGAGAGTATGGGGAGGGGAAGAGGATAAGGGAGGGATCTTTGGTGGGGGGTAGTTTAAGTAATAGGAGGGCAAGGTAGTAGGTAGAAGTAAAGTAGAGAAGTAAGGAAGGATGGGAAATAGGGGATACATGCCAGCATAAAGTAAAGATCAGAAGTAGAATTTATTAGGGGAAAAAAAGCAGGGGTAATAATCACAATCTCAGACCAAGTTGAAGCTAAAATAGATTTAATCAAAAGAGAAAAATAGGGAATCTACACTCTACATCATCCATATTAATCAACATTTTTAGACTATTTAAAATAAGTGTAAGACAGTATAAGATTGGAATATTGCTATGGTATAGGAAAGGATGAGTTGGTGGACTTAGAAAAATATAGAAAGACTTGAATCTATGAAGGAAGACATTATCCACCCTCAGAGAAACAGAGAACAAACAAGTATTGTATGGTCTTACATAGATACATATAAATGTATATGTCTATATATGAGTATGATTATAGATATCTAAGTATATGTATGTGTATATAAGTGTATGTATGTGTATATGTATGTCTATGTGTATATATGTATGTGTATACATATGTGTGTACATATACATATATACACACAGATAAAAATACATCCATGCTTAATTGTAGCCTTCTAGGGGGAAGAGGAAGAGTAAGGAGTGGGGGAAGGGGTGGGAAAAGATCAAAGTAAAAAATGCACAGCAGAAAACAAAAGAAAACTTACAAGGAAACAAAGAAAAGATGGACAGCTCAGACCACAATATGTAGTATTCATCATATAGGCTTTCTTGAAATGGAAATTTATTGCTGTATATTTTGAATCCTCTCTTATGTTCAGCTGTGCACATGGCAATGCTTTTTTCTCTTTTCTTATTTTGTATTTAAGTTTATGTTTCTTTTTCTTTTCTTACTGTGTATTTAAGTTTTAGTACTTAAGTTTAAAATAAGTTAATTTTTAAAAAAAAGAAAGTAAAATTTTCTAGTCAGCTCTGGTCTTTTCATTAGGAATGCATGAAAGTCCCCTGTTTCATTAAATATCCTTTTTTTTTCTCTTGAAGTATTATAAACAGTTTTTCTGGGTAGGTTTTTTTTTGTAATCTCAGCTTTTTTGCCTTCAAAAATATCATATTCCAAGCCCTCCTCTCCTTTAACATGCTAAATATTATGTGGTCCTAATTGTGGCCCCATGATATATGAATGGTTTTTTTCTAGCAGCTTGAAGTATTTTCTTTTTTGACCTGGGAGCTCTGGAATTTGGTTATAATATTCATTTTGGGATCTCTTTCAGGGGTGATTGGTGGATTCTTTCCATTTTTATTTTATTCTATGGTTCTAGGATATCAGAGTAGTTTCTTAAAATATAATGCTTAGGCTCTTTCTTTGATCATGACTTTCAGTAGTCTAATAATTTTTAAATTATCTCTCCCCAATCTATTTTCCAAGTGAGTTGTTTTTCCAATGAGATATTTCACAATTTCTTCTGTTTTTTTTTTCATTTCTTGACTTTGTTTTATTGTTTCTTGATGTCTCATGGAGTCATTAGCTTTCATTTGCCAAATTCTAATTTTTAAGGAATTATTTTCTTCAGTGAGCTTTTGTACCTCTTTTTTCATTTGGTCAATTCAGTTTTTTAAGGTGTTGTTTTCTTCAGTAGTTTTTGTGTCTCTTTCACCAAGTTGTTAATTGTCTTTTCATAATTTTCTCTTTCATTCTCATTGTTTTGCCTAATTTTTCCTCTACTGCTCTTATTTGATTTTGGAAATAATTTTTTAGCTCTTCTAGGAATTTTTGTTGGGATTGTGTCAAATTTACGTATTTTCTTTGAAGCTTTGCATGTAGCTGTTTTGACTTCATTGTCTTCTTATTAGTTTGTGTCTTGATCTTCCTTGTCACCATAGTAGATTTTTATGATCAGGTTGTTGTTGTTGTTGTTGTTGTTGTTGCTCATTTTCCATGCTTTTTCTTGGTTTTGAACTTTATGTTAAAGTTGGTCTCTATTCCTGGTGTAGGGTTGGGGGGAGTCACTGTCCCAAGCTTCAGACTTTTTTCACACTGCTCTTTTTAGATCAAGTTCTGGTGGTTTGGAAGTTTTTTGGTGCCTCCAAGGTGTTGTGATCTGGGGAAAGGTGTGATTGATGCTTTCCTGGCCTGTACTCAGGTCCCTACGCAGGAAGTGCCCCTGATCCCTTGGGATTGTAATCAGTGCTGCTCCTCAGTGCCCCTGCTCCTTCTTGACTGAAAGTACTCCTCTCTGCCCTTGAACTATGACCCAGAGGTAGGTATAGGCAATGGAGCTGCCAAACAGCATGGGGTTCTGCATCCATTGCTAGCATAGGAGTCCTTTGTAATCTCTCTGTGACCAGTTGCTGAGTCCCCTTATAATCTCTGGCTTGAAAGCTCCCAAAGCTCCTGCTGCTTCAGTTGTCACCACCTAGTTCTACCATTAGTGTTTCATTCACATGAGTTCCAGGTCAGCCTCCACCCCACCATCACAGATCTCTCTTTCTAACCTCCTAAGTTATCTTATGCTAGAATAATGTCTCACTCTGACCTTTTGTTAGCCCTGTCACTCCAGAATTCGATTTGAGGTATAATTTTTAAAGTTGTTTGGAGGGGAATATTGGAAAAGCGTGGCTGACTGCTTCCTCTACCCTGCCATTTTGGCTCCACACCCAGAAGTCAGAGGGTTTTTTGTTATTACTGACTTTCAAAGCATACACCCATCCCTTTTAACAACCAGAAAACTTCTACGATGTAAAGTTGAAGAGTCAGTCATTTATACTGTTTTGTTTAGCTGTTTTCAGAAATTGTAGCAGATTCAATTGTTAGTCCTAGGTTGTTATGTAATATTTTGAAACATAATTTCTGCTCTTCCTTCTCAAATGTAACCATTAGAAGCTGCAACAAAGTCTCTTTAATATAAGCATTAGTAATGCTATAAATCTATTTAAGCTGAGTAGATTGCTATATATAGAACCTAATTTACTTAACTAAAACAATTGACAAGATAAATTTATTTACCAGCTCCTGAAAAAAAAAAAAAAGCTTCTCTTGAGGTCTGTTGGTATGGCACCTCCCAAGGTTTCATCTTCCTATTAATTAGAATAATTGCTTAATTACATTTTTTTCTCCTGTCACTACTCCCCTAGCATGTTTATCAGTGCTGTTACCCAAAATGTTTTCACTACTTCCCATATATGTAACATTGAGAATGCTAAATTTCATAACATGTAATGACTTCTAATAATATTTTCAAAGAACTACAAGGTGAATTCCAAGTATCCTTTCCCAGCACCAATTTACATACAGTGTCATGAAATCTTTCTTTTCTCAGTTATGCCAACTTCTGGGAAATTAGTTAGAGTCTTTGTTGTGAGTCAATGCACATATTTTGTCTACTTGTCTTATTGCTACACCTGCTTAAATATGGTTTGTATTGGTTAGAGCATATTAAAAAAAAACCTATTATTTGAGGAAAACAGAAAGGCAGACATTTAGTAATAAGCTATTACATAAATTGGACTTCTGTCCTTCTCCTGCTACTAACTGTATTTTGTTCAGTTACCTCCATAATTAGCTGAAAGCTATTGCCTTAGTTCTAAGAATAAAGTTTTATCCACAAAAGGACCCTAGCAAAATAGCCATGTCGATGGCTCTGTAGATAGCATGCTAAGCAGAAGATCCTAGAAGACTTGAGTTCAAATCTCACCTCAGAGCTAGCTAGATGAACCTAGGTAAGTTATTTAACATCAGTCTCCTCAAAAGTAAAATAGGAATAATGATAGCACCTATCTCCTACGAGGACTAAATGAGATATTATTCGTAAAGCACTTGGCACAATGACTGGCACCTAGTAGGCACTTAATGAATGTGTTTCCTTCCTTCCTACATTTTCGTGGATACTAGGGGATGTGACCTTTTACAAGGGATTTGTAGAAGTTGTATTGCAAGAAAACTTTAAAAATTCACTGATTGATAATATTTGCTAAATTCCAAACTTTATATAGTTCTTAACTCAATATTTCCTATCATTTAGCAAAAATAGCAGTGTGCATTGTTTTTTTTCTTAATTAAAAAATAGCAGTAATAGTTTGCATATTTAAATAGTGATAATGCAGGCTTACTTATGGAGTGATCAAAACTTAAATACCAACATAATTAACACCATATACAACATGCTGTGATACATGCTCCTTGCAACCAGCTGCAAAAACCACTTGAAAAATAATGTCCTAAGAAGTATAGCCTTCCTAAGGTGCTTCAGAACAAGTGTCATATAAATTGTCAATGGGACAGAATTGCCAAATTACTGTGTGCAGGAAGATAATTGTTGAATTGTGCTTCTCGCTGATGATTTTTGACTAGTGAAATGTTCTGTGGCAGCAAACTGAAAAGACTAGGGGGTGTGAATCACAAAATGGGGTTATAGTCTATTTCTCTGTTCTGCTTTCAGGAAACTAGCAAAGGAGACAGTCTTTGTTTCAAAAATATTTGCTTTACTATAAAAGCAGTCAAACCCTAAATGTTCTTACATAGGAGCTTTTTTTCAGGATATTCTCTAACTAGGAGAGCACAGGACTGTAATTCCAAGGGGGTTTGCTTTGGCAAGAGATACTTCCCTCTTCTTAATCAGACTACTCCCTTAATTTGAGGAGTTTCTTCTTTTTTCTTTCTATTAGCAGCTGCTCTAAGACCCCTAACCTTCTAATAAATAACTAAATAAAATCCTATCCAGCTTAATAGATGAAGAGATACATTTAATATGCTAAAATGAATGGTGTTTTGCAACCTGCACCCACCTAAAAAGTTCAAACACTTCAGTCTGGTCCCTTTGTACACTCTGGGCTGAAGCTTTGTCGTACTTTTTCTGTTTGGTTGTTTTCTTATGGGATGCACAGGATAGAGATAACTTAGTTATGGGTATTTTCTTCTTTTTTAAAAAAAATTAATATATTTTATTTTCCCCCTAATTACTTGTTAAAACAATTTTAACTTTTTTTTAAGTTTTGAGTTTCAAATTCTAACCCTTCCTCCCTTGTCTTGCCCCAGACTTACCATCTGGGCAATCAGATATAGGTTATACATGTACACTCATGTAAAATATTTCCGTATTAGTCATCTTGGATAAGAAGACTTGAATAAAAGAAAAAAATTGGAAGAAAGGGAAAAATAGTGTGCTTCAGTCTTTATTCAAATAATATCAGTTCTTTCTCTGGAGGTAGATAGTATACTTCATCATTAATCCTTTGGGATTGTCTTGGATCATTGTATTTCTGAGAATAGCTAAATCATTCACAGTTCTTCATCCAACAATATTGCTATTACTGTGTACAATGTTCTCCTGTTCTGTTCGCTTCACTTTGCATCAGTTCATGTAAGTCTTTCCAGACTTTTCCGAAATCATCCTGCTTGTCATTTCTTATAGCACAATAATATTCCATCACAATCACATACCATAGCTTGTTTAGCCATTCCCCAGTTGATGGGCATCCCTTTGATTTCCAATTATTAGCCACCACAAAAAGATCTGCTATAAATATTTTTGTACAAATAGGTCCTTTTCCCTTTTAAAAAAAAATGTCTTTGGAATACACCTAGCAGTGGTATTGCTGGATCAAAGGGGATGCACAGTTTTATAGCCCTTTGGGCATAATTCCAAATTGTTCTCCAGAATGATTGGATCAGTTCACAACTCTACCAACAGTGCATTAGTGTTACTATGGGCATTTAAATATCCATTTCTCCATTTAAATATCCATTTCCTGATTAAAATACTACCCTCAAGCAAGTTTATGTTCATTATAACCTTTACTTTAATATTTCTTTATTTATTCACATTTTATATTCCAGCTTCCATCTTTACTACTCTAACCTAATTCATAAAATATGGGGGACTAGGGGATGGGGAGGGAAGAAATCACTGACTAATGAAAAGACAATGGTGAATGGCCAGGTTTGTAAAATTAGAGCTAAAAGCAGAAAGCCAGGCTCAGCAAAAGCAAAATGCCCTTCCCTCATTTGGGTTTCACTATAGGCCTGCTCAGTGAAAATAGCTGGAATAGAATGTAAAAAGTCCATGGCCTGGTAGTATTCAGTCCTTCTACTCTCCAGAAGAGTGAATTGGTTATTTTAGGTTATCTTAGAAGGAATGAGTCTGCAGTAGGGTTGTGTCAGAAAACCTGCTTCTGCCCAGAGTGGCTACAAATTGTTTCAGTGGGTCCCAATTCAACCTTTGGTGTCCTGCTGGTGACTAGGGCCACCATGTTTCCCCTCATTCATTTAAAGAGAGGGCAGACTACTGGCTCTGAAACCAGAGGATTTGGGTTCAAATCCCATCCCTGATGCTTACCTATGTGACCTTAGATAATTCACAATCTTTCTGGTACTCAGTTTCCACAGTTATAAAATGATAGCATTTTGACTAGGTAGCTTCTGAGGTTCCTCCCTGCTATCTATGATCCTATCAACATAAATTCATAGAAAAAAAAAGGAGATAGGAGATATCACTTGGAAAGATTGTAATTTCATTAATAGAATAATAGATAATAAATAGTAGAGTAGTAGTAAATCTACCACAAATAACTTTTCTACCCTGAGACCTTATAAAAGTTTACCATATCTCACTTTCTTTATCTGCAAAAGAAATAGAGCTGCTAACATGCTAATTCTTATAAAAGGTTTTTAAAGCCTCCAGTTAAACTGATAAGTAAAAAGTCTTACTATTATTATAAGGAAATGGGCAAGGTCAGCTGCTTATTTTTTCAATAATATTTTACTCCCCCTTCCCCCCCATTACATGTTAAAACCATTTTTAACATTTGTTTTTGTTGTTTTTAAGTTTTGAGTTCTAACAGCTGACTGCTTTAGCAGAGATACATGGTAGCTGCACCACGGTCTGAGATATTTCCAGTCTTTACCTTTCCAAGTTTAGAAACCTTATTATTTTAATTTATCGAGTGATCAGCTTTTGTTAGGAAGAAAAGAAGAAAGGCAGTCAATTTCTACCAGTCAAAATTATTAGAACATGATTTATAAACCAGAAAAACAATGTATATATTTATTATGCGAGATACAACTGGCTCAAGAATAAGTCTGCCTGTCTACAAAGGACACACCCTGTGTTGATAGATGATAGGTGTACTCCAAAAATAAAATTACAGATTAAAAGATTGCTTGGTGAGCATTTGTCATTATTGTATAACACTTCTTAAGGCCAACATAGTTTTAATAATATGTTCCAGTACCCAGATTTGCAGGTTATTTTTATTGATTGCATTTTAGGTTACTTGCTTCCTCATAAATTCTAAAAGGATTAGCTGAAGCTAATCCCTAAAATGGTCATTAGTAACAGGTTATTTCTGGGACTTTTTTTGAATAAACCACTAATCCTATATATGGTATATGTGGTATGTAGATTCTTATTAGTTTCCTTCTCAGAGTAAAACTTCTTCTGTCTACCCCAAGATTTGGAGAGTCAACTTGCTATTTATTGACTACAATTATTAGATTTCTCAAAAAGAGAAGAAAATCATTTATTCCCTTCTACCCCCCAATTCTTTATCCTGTTGTCTTTTTTCTTTTTAGAGATTTTATTTTTATTTCTGATGATTTTTTAGAAGCTTCCAATAGTTTTACATTAATGTCACGACATGGGATTACTTTGCTTTCTGTTATGATCTTCAAAATTGGAGTCTTGAAAACAATGGAAATTATTAAGTTTAAAGTATGCATCAAGTCCTGGATATGAAAGTTTGTTTCATTTTCTAGAAATAAGAGTGATTTTTGTATTTTAGGTAGCAAATTTTCAACAAAAATACCATATATAATACTTTATCTATCTCATTGATATTAAGATTCAGGTTGATATAAAACCACAAATTTATTTTCAATGTTTTTTTCTTTCCATCTACCTATTAATCTTGCATCAAATATTGTTTTATGTAACAATAAAATTAATGAAGTAGATTTTAAAATTGAAGTCTTGAGCTCTAGTATTGATTTTATCAATTCCTTAGCAGTTTCATTCTGGGCAAGTCATTAAAGCTTTTTTAATTTCTTTTTCTATTATGAATGATAAGACTTGTTTGCATATGACTGAATTATTTGGGATTAAAGTTCCTTTGAATCAGGGATTTGCCATTTTTGTACTTAGGGAAAGCAGCATAAAACAACTTGCTCTTAACTCATATTTGCAATTAATGATATGAAAACAATATAATCAGTAATTGAGACAAAATCAATTGTGGTGGAAGGGGGAAAGTAATTACTACAATGCTAAATGATGAAGGAGTATAGTATCACATTTTTGTGCCTGGTAAATCTTAGTGTCTTGGATCAAAGCCCCAGTGGTCTTGCCCTGGATAGTATCAACCTGAAATAAAGAAAACTACCAATGTAGCAAAAAAACTAGGATCTTTACTCAAGGCAAGGGAATTGCAATTAGCACAGAAGTTCTAGAGTACCCAAGATGGGTAGAGGGGACAGGGTTTAAATAGCAACAGGGAGGGAGTCTTATGGAAGGCACAGCCTAAAGCTGTTACATAGGTTGTTTTGCATAACAACCAAAAGCCTTTAGAGAAGGCAGGGGAGGTTGGGGAGTGATGACATCAGGTCTGAACAGCAGGATCCCCAGTGAAGCAACCAGGAGTTTCCAGAGATATCACAAGACCTGCTCCAACCATGGGGTCAGGGGTCATGGCCAGGTAGCCCCTCCGACGACTGCATTCAACAATACTTTGAAGATAAAATAATAACTATGAAGCTTAGTTTGACTCACAAGAGTGACTTTAAAATACTTTAGAATAGTACTCTTGGTTTCTTCTCGTTGAAATATGGCTTTGTGAAACAGCTTAGTATAGATACCAGCGATCAAGAGGAACGTGGTTTTATTTGTGTTTACAGACTTCCCAAGACCTAACACAAAGCCTTCCATGCATGTGGTGGATAGTCATTAAATATTTGAAGATATATTTAATTTGGTGTGGATCTATGTTAACCCTTGTGTGATGTCCATAAAAAACTGCTTAGACCATTAGACCCTGGAGTAATTCTGCTGTAATATAACAGAAACATAAGCGAAGTGTGAGAGACACAAATAAAGTAATTGTGTCACTGCCTCGTTAAATTACCTATGGATATATGGTTTTTAAACAATTATGTAAGTGATAGTCATAATTTTTATAATCTTCTTTGTTCTTTGCATTATTTAAATATTTGTATTTGTTGATGATTAAATTCACAATAATTTTTAAGAGTTAGTATCTATTTGCAAGGAGTGACTGCGACTGTGTAAGTGAATTTCTGTAACAGTGAGCTTCCTGACTTGAAATTTACGGTTTTGTTCCTATTACTGGCAGAATGCAGAAGCCACTTCTGTTTGCCTGCTGCCAAGTTTAATTTGTTTAGCTGGGGTCAAGGAAGAGACCTGTAAATAAATCAGTTTGAGCAAGCGAAACAAATCAATCGTATTGGTCATGAGCCAAAGAGAAGCTGCCTATGAAACTTGCCTGGGAAAATGATACATACCCAGCTATTTGTGAGCTCCACCCAACCTTTTCCAGGGAGCAGAGTCGTACGTGCAGCCATCCACGATGAAGTTTATACACGTTTCAAATGAGGTTCAGATTACTGCTTTGATTTGGCACTCACTGGCTAAGAATGACATTACCTGTATAGCATAAAGACTTGAACCAGGGGGACTTAAAATCCTGTAGGATATTAGTCCTGCTCCTTTATTTTGTGAGAGTGGGGAGAATCATAGAACAATTTTAGATCTGGAAGGAACTGTGAAGCTGTTCTAAGTCTAGGATATCAGAAATGTTCCTTCTATTGGAATGGAAGATGAGGACCTCCAATTTTGACACTGAATTCCTGATTAAAGGGTCCAGGGAAACTTGTAAAATCAGGTAGAATCAAATCCATCATGCATAGATGACCATTTCAGACCTAATGATTCACAAGTCTAAAGAGGAGCATTTTTGTTCTGTTTTTAAACACTTTGGTCCCCACTAAGTATTAAAGAGCATAAAAGATCTATTTCAATTATAGTATGCCTTCAGGTGTTTTTTAGCTACAGAAACTAAGTTGAAATGACTATTCTAACTGAGTCCATCTATCTTCCCTACTTGGAGTTGCATTAAAATAATATATAATGTTGTTCATTCATTCAATAGCAATTTCAGATGAATTTATTACCAAGTAGGCAACACTGCATAGGGTGCCTTTACTTGGAGACCACTAGTGAGGTCATCCCATTCCATTTTTCAATTATTCTAAATTGAAGTTTTTCCTTTTATCAAGTCTAAATTTGCCTCATCACAACTTTCATCCCTTGCTGCTAGTTCTGACTCCTGTTGCTAAGGGGAACAAATCTAACTTTTTCCCCATGAGATAGTCTTTCAAATGGGATGATAGCTATCACATCTCTTCCTAAATTCTCTCTTCTCTGGGTTAAACATCATCAACTACTTTAACTAATCTTGCTGTGGGCTTGTGGCATTTTACCATCCTCATTGCCCTCCTCTAAATACTCATTAGTTTTATAATGCCTTTTTAAAAATGTGACCTGCCCACAATAATCCAAATATGACCTCTTTTCTGGATAGAGGACAGTGGAAGTATCATCAATCTTGTCCTGGAAGCCGAGCTTCTCATAATGTGGCCTAAGGTCACATTAGCTTTCTTGGATGCCAAATCACAGTACTGACTCATATTAAGTTTGCAGTCCACTGATATCCCCAAAGTTTTCCATTTTACCTATTGTCTAGCCGTGCCTATTCTATTATATACTTACAGCTGATTTTTTAAACTCCATTTTATATTTATCCCTATTCAATTTCATCTGATTGGATTTGGGCCAAAGTTCATAACAGCATAGGATTGTAAGCTCCATTCCCTCTACTCCATACCCAGAGATGTAGCCATTGAGGCAGGAAGGATCAAAAAGACTACAAGGGTTCAAGTCTCCCCAAAAGCTGCAAGTAGTTCAAGGTTCTGTTGGCTTTGAGAGAAACTTTCACAGAAAAGCTGATGTGACTGCATAGAGAGACAAAGAAAGGCCAAGATGACCACATGGAGAGAGAAAGAAAAGCCAAGATGACCACATGGAGAGACAAAGAAAAGCCAAGGTGACCACATGGGAGAGACGGAGCAAAGCCAGAGCATTATTCTAGGTGCCATGTTGGACAACTGAGCAAGGAGCAGAGAAATGACCAGTGATCATTGCTCACCTGCCAGCCAGTAGCAGAGGAAAAAGGACAGGAATAAAATGGGACCAGAATCCAGAGACTAATCAGACATGAGAGATTCATAGATGACTAGGACTGATGATTAGAACTGAGAGCAGATCAAGCCAAAGCAGCACAGATGGTTGCATGGACACCTGGAACCAGTCCCCAGCCCATTTGCTTTTTCCATGTTCCATACCTGGAATACTGCCCAAGGAAGCCAGTACCATTGATACTGTTTTTCCTGCCCAGTCACCTCACTTCCCATTTCCCCTCCAACTGCTGGGGAAAGGAAAGATAATCACTCTTCTCTCAGCTGCAGCCATTGACAGCATGGAGAAGCCTTATTCTTTGCTATTCATTAGCATTACAATGTATCTGAGGCTGCTATTAAACTATTGGCTGTTTACCATAGTTTTGTTGGTCAATGAGTGCACAGAGATTGAGAGAAAAGAAATTAACCCTAAAAAGGAAAGCCAATTTTCCTCAGTTCTGGCTGAGTTGGGAGCAGAGCTACGAGAGAGAAAAAACAATTTTTCCTTTAGTTTAGTAATACATCAGAATATATAATAATAACAATAACAGTAACTAGTGTTTATATAGCACTTTAAGATTTACAAAGCACTCTACAAATATTATTTCATTTTTATTGTCACAACAACCCTGGGAATAAGTGCTATCATTATCCTGATTTTACAAATGAAGAAACTGAGATAAACATAGGCTAAATGACTTTCTTTGGATCACATAGCTAGTGTCTGAGGCAGAATTTGAACTCAGGTCTTTCTCACTCCATGTCCAGTGCTCCATCCACTGTGCCATCTAGTTCCCTCTTTTCACATATGCACATATGTGTGTGTGTGTATTCATAATTACCAGACAGCCTTTGAAACTCAGAGAAAAGCTGATATGGAAATGAGCCATAAGGATAGAGATGTGGATCAAAGGAGCAAGTATATATGTGTATATTTTCACCATCTTGCAATTGGACAACTTCAAGAGTTGGCCAACCCTTAGCACCACTAAGACGTCCATCCAGATGACTACATGATCATAAATTTAGAGCTAGAAGAGACTTTCAAGAGTTTCTAATCTACTCCCTCCTTTTTTTCAGATGGGGAACCTGAGGAACAGAAAAGCTAAGGGATTTGCCCCAGGTCATACAGGCAGTAAGTGGTAGACCTGACATTCAAATCCTAGCCTTCTGACTCCAGGTACTGCTGTCTTTCCACTGTGCAGGGATGTCTAGATCTTTGCGGATGCTGATTACATCATCCAGTGTGAGCTATACTTCCTGGTTTTGTGCCAACTACAATTTTACTAAGTAAGCTAATTATGCTTTTAGCTAAAGCACTGATAAAAATGTTAAACAGCACAAGGTCAACCCACAACCCCATGAATTCTACTGAAGACCTTCCAAACTGACATAGAACCATTCTAGCCATTCCGTCAATTCTGAATCTACTAAACTGTTCCATCATCTGACCCATGTAACTCTTATCTTTTACTCAAGAAGTATATGAGAGGCTTTGTCAAAACTTTGCTAAAGTGTAGGTAAACTATATCTACAGCATTTCCTTGATCTACCAGTCTACTAACACTGTTGAACAAAAGAAATGAAATTACACTAGTCTGACCTGTTCTCAATGAAGCCACACTGGCTGTGATCATTACTTCCTTTTCCACGATCCACTAACCATCCCTTTAATCATGGCACAGTGGAAATAACTCTGGATCTGGAGTCAGAGGTCCTGAATTTGTTTCTTGACCTTGGATCAGACTCTCTCCCTGCCACTTCCACTCCACTTTTTTTTTAAATCAGGATATTTGCCCTTCTTTAATCTTGAAATTCTTCCTTTCTCAAATTCTTTCAAAGATCACTAATAATGAGTCAGCAATCACATTTGCCAGTTCTTTTGTACCTGAGACCATAGCAAGAGACTTGAATTTATCAAGCGCAGTTGAGGGCTCTCTTAACATGTCTTCTTACATAGATTTTTTTGCTTTGTCCTTTCCAGTCCAAAGCTCATTCTCCCCAGTGGAGAAAATAAAAGCAAAATACAAATTGAGCTCCTCTGCCTTCTCTCCATTTATAGTTATGTCAAAAACAGAATTCCTCTTCTCCCTATTAAATCAACCCTCCTCCAAATTCCCTAGAAGAAATCTGTTTGAGCCTGCACTCTTGCCCTCAAGAACCTCTAGAGGGTCACTCCATGACAAAGAGAGCTACTATGATTACAATGGGGTCAGCTGACATTTATGTAGATATTTAAGGTTTACAAAGCCTTAAGAGCACATTATCTCATTTTGAATTTCACAATTACTATATGAGATAAGCTGTACACATTTCCTATCCCCCTATTTGACAGTTGAGAAAACTGAGACATTAAGGCATTAAGGGAAATAATAGGAAGACATTAAGTGACTTTTCCCTGATAACATAATAAACATTGGAGACAGGGTTCAAACCAAGTCTCTCCTGACTCTAAGTCCAGTGCTTTCTCCCCTACAGCTGCTCGACATCAACTTTTTGTATCCATTGAGGCTTCCATCTCTTGTTTATATATATCCTTTTGAAACCTTGGTTTTTTAAAATGCTTCTCACGTAGTCACATTGTTCTCTTTAGATAATTCCCTCTTTCCTTCCTTAGCAGAATCAATTGTTCTTGATAGCTTGACATCTTTCTTGAGCCTGTTTTGTTTTTTGAGTCTCAGGGTATCATGGAACCCTACCTAGCCTATTCCTGAATTTTTTGAAATCTACTTCCTTAAAATCTATATAGGTACACACCAGACTGCCTATGGTTATCTCTATTACAAACTCTAATACAGATTGATCATTGCTTCCCATCATCTCCAGTTCCCTAAGTCTATTCTTCCTTATTGGTTAGAATTAAAGTTAGAATAGCTGTTACCTTTGTAGTGTCTTCTTTCAGAAGGTAGAGAATGCAAACAGCCAAACAAATCAAGAATTCATGAGCAACTCTGCTTTTATTAGGGACAGACTTCCAGTATCCATCCAGATAATTGAAGTCTTATATGACAACCAGAACCTATTGCTAAGCCAGTTTTGTGTTTTGCCTCAGAAACTGTTCACCTAATATTTCCTTTTGATTTTATCCAAATGTTCTCCACTGTACTATTCCCCCTCAGTTTCCTTTATTTCCAATAGATGAATATCTTCTTGCCATATAATGTTACCCTGCCACCCTTTCTATCTCTTTTGTTCTTTTGGGAAAATGTATGCCATTTCATTGGTCCTGGCAGTCACAATACTCCTTGCTCCCCATTGCCACTTGCAGTTCAGTCGTTTTCAATCGTGTCCAACTCTTCATGACCCCATTTGGGGTTTTCTTGGAAAAGGTACTGGAGTGGTTTGCCATTTCTTTCTCCGCTTCTAGACTTCCTTCATTAACCTTTGCTAAGCAACCTCTTCTCCTTTCAGGATCATGATATTCAAATTTATCATCTAATCCAGCTCCTAGTGGCTGTTTTCTATTGATTTCTAGGACATTCTTCTTCCTCAGTGAATTCAATGCTTGACTCGTAGTTTTTCTCTTCTCTGCATTTCTTGCTGTCATATCTATTGATACCCCTCAATTTGTTCAGTTCTTATAACATATTCCTCCACTATAGCTAAGTTGCACAACAAAGATGGTCACATCCTTGATCGTGCCCTCACCCACAAGCATTACCATGTTCATGGATTCTGAAATTCTTTTATCTGATGATTCCATCTTTCCCTCTTCCTTGCAACCCCTAACCTTTGTCCTCATCATGAGCACTATTTTTTTGATCTCTCTGTTCTTTCCCAGGATATCACCCTTGCACTGGCTATATACTCTTCTCCCTTTCTTATCTTAAACCCTCATGAATCAGCTCAACTCTATACTACTCTTCACCCTCCATTCCTTGCCCCATTTGTCCTAACACTGATGATGTTTATCCAACCCATAAGCCTATATTCCTCCATCTTGCCACCTTCATTCCTATTCATGTGCTGCTGCACAGAGCTCGAGGAAATCACAAAACCCTGCTGACTGAACCCACTAAAAAATTTATGTTTTCTAAACTTAACTGGAACCTCAGGCAAACATTCTATTCCTCTGTAATTGATCCCACTCTCCATAACAGCTGGTCTAAACTTTTTGTCTCTCCTCAAGCCTCCTACCACACACCTTTCACCTCCCAGTCAAGCACCTCATATTTTACAGAAAAATGGAGACAATTCTCAGGAACTTCACCCTTCTTTCCTCCTCCTCATCTCATATTACTTACATATCTTTCTCTATTATCTTCTTCTTTACTCCAATCTCAGATAAGGAAGTGGCCCTTCTACTTTCCAAAGCAAGGCCCCTTATGTGTCCCTTTGATACTCTTACTAGCTTCTCCAGCAAATTTCTCTCATTATTATCACCATTATCTCTCTTATCTTCAGTCTTACCCTATCAACTTACCCTATCTCTTTCCCTGCTGCCTACAAGCATGCTCATGTCTCCCCAATCCTTAAAAACTCTTACTTCATCTGATTATCCTTTCCAGTTATAGTCTTATATCTTCCTTCCTTTTTTGGCTAAACTCTGTAAGAAAGCCTTTACCATTTGGTGCCTCTTCTTTCACTCTCTTCTAAACCCTGTGCAATCTAGCTTCCAAACTCATATTCAATGGAAACTGCTCTCTCCCAAGTTACCAGTGATTTTGTAACTACCAAATCTAATTGCTTTTTCTCCATCCTGACCCTTTTTGGAATCTTTAAAACATTCAATGCTGTTGATCAGCTTGCTCTCCTAGATGTTCTCTTCTCTCTGGGTTTTCATGACATTGCTCTCTCCTGGTTCTACTCCAACCACTTCTTCTTAGACTCCTTTCTTCATTTGTGTCATGTTCACTAACTGTAGTTAACCCTGAAGGCTCTGTCTTGGCCCCCCTTCTTTTTTTGCTCCATACTCTCTCACTTTGTGATCTCATTAGGTCCCATGGGTCCAATTATCATCTCTATATGACTTCCAGATTATTTTAGCCAGTCCTAATCTCTCTGTTGAGTTATATTTATATATCTCCAACTGCCTCTTAGACATCTAGAACTGGATGTCCCACAGGCATGTCAAACTTCACATGTCCAAAATAAAACTCATTAGCTTTCCCCTAAAACCTTCACTTCTTTCCAACTTCTGTTTTATTATCGAGAACACTATCATCCTCCCAGTGCCCCAGGCTCAAAACCTCACTATCATCCTGGAGTCCTCACTTTCCCTCACCTGACATATGAAACCCATTGCTGAATCTTATCATTTCAACCTTAACATCTCTCATATATGTTCCTTTCTCTCTACTCATACAGCCACCTTGGTAAAGGCTCTCGTCACCTCTCACCTGAACTACTACAATAGCGTTATAATTCATCTCCTTGCCTCAAGTCTCCCCTTACTCCAATCCATCATCTACTCAAGGTGATTTTCCTGAAGAATAGATCAGACCATGTCACCTTCCCCCTACATCCTTCTGCTCAAGGAGCTCCAATGGTTCCCTGTTGCTTCCAGAATCAAATATAATGTCCTCTTTTTGGTATTAAAACCTTTTTATACCCTGGCCGCTTCCTTAATTTCCAGTCCAGCAAGCACTTAACAATCTAGCTCTACTGGCCTACTTGCTGTGCCTTGAACAGAACACTCCATCTCCTATCTCCAAGTCTTTACATTGGCTGTCTCCTAAGTCTCAAATGCTTTGCCCCTTACCTCTGCCTATCTTCTCTGACTTCCATTAAGACACCAAGGATTCTGTTTAAGATGTACCTCCTTCAGAAAGCCTAACTTAGTCCCTACACCTGCTAATTCCTTTCCCTTTCAAATTACCTTCATGTACTCTGTATATATCTTGCATATCCCTAGTTATTGCCATTTTATCTTCCCCATGAGAATGTGAGCTTTTTGAGGGCAGGGACTATTTTTTTTCCTTTCTTTGTATCCCCAGTGATTAGCACAGTACATGGCACATTGTTGTTGTTGTTTGTCCTTCATTTTCAGAGAGGACCAATAACATCACGGGGTAATGTCTTGACATTTATATGAATTGGATTTGAGTGAGGCAGAGTTGTAAAAGGTTACATAGTAAAGGCATAATAAATGCCTGTTGGCTGACTTGCAGAGTAGTCATGAGTTGGATCCCACCAAGTTTTAATCACTCCTATGAAGTCATAGTTACCTCCATATAGTAATATCTCTAGCTCATTTTTGTTTTACCTATACTCTGGGCAATAATAAATTGATGCCAAAACCCATGTGAACTGATATCTGCCCCTCTTCTCCATTATCAACCCCTGTGAATTACTAAACTCCACTTTTGGGATTATTCCTCTGTCATTCCAGCTGTTCTCCATAGTATCTAGGTTAGTAGCTGTGTCTGAGTACTTTTCTCCTTCCTTTTCCCTTTAAAATCCAAAGCCTTCTTAATCATATTGGCTAGTCTCCAAGCAAATACATTCTTCCCAGTCCTCTTTAGTTATACTCCATCACTGGCAAGAGCCCATCATTACTGGAGCTTGTGCCAAGATCCAGAATTCTAAATCTTATACTGACCTCATTGCTTTAGACAGCCTTAAACAGCTGTTTACTTCACTGTCCTTTTCTTCAGTTGGCAACAATAATGAATACATCACCTCTATGTGTCCCTAAATTATTCAGTTTCCATCCCAGTGGCTCATAATCTCTAGCAATTATTTTCAGGTTGTTTCTGGAAATATAATTTAGTTACACATGAATCACCAGAAGTAGATATTAGTCCTCAGGTCTGACAAGCCTTGGAAGACTTTCTGTCACCTTCTGCTGTCACTTTCTGAATGAACAAGTCTAGGAAAGACAATGTGTATGCTGATTGTTCCCATCAGGGCAACATGTGGCCACCTCCAAATGTCTCAGTAGAGTTCCCTACCTCCAGGACACATTTAGTCTTCCTCATTTTTTCTCCTTAACTCTTGGTGGCATCCTGGGTCCACTTTATTCTTCATGGAACATGAAAAACTTCTTCAGGAGATCTAAATCTGTATCTTCTGTGAGACAAGCCTGTTATATTTTTAGAACCAGGAAGGACCTTAGATTTCATTTAGTGCTAGGGTTCTTAACCAAGGGTCTGTGGACTTGGTTTTCAAATTTATTTTTATAACTGTATTTCAGTATAATTGGTTTGTAATCTTATGTATATTACCTTATGCATTTAAAAATATGATTCTGTCAGACTTCATCAGGCTGCACAAAAAAAATTTAAGAACCCCTGGTCTAGTCCAATCCTCCCATCTTGCTCCTCTAGCAGGGAAAGCAGCTTGCCTATGGCAAAAACAGAAATGAGGGTGACAGCCCTTATAGCACATTAAACAGTTCTCCTTTACCCAACAAATTCCTTTATTATTTGTGAAAGGGCTAAGGTGGGACCATTAAAATACTCTTCTCTTGTACTTCTTTTGTTTATGTCCAATCTCCCAGGTGTGAACAAGGGAAGAGGGTAAAGGAAGGAGGTGTTAGAGAAATAAGCGTTTATATGGTACCTACTATGGGCCAGCCACTGTGCTGAGCACTTTACAAACATCTCATTTGATCCTCACAACAACCTTGTATGTAAGTGCTGTTATTATCCCCATTTTATGGTTGAGCAAACTGAGGCAAACAAAGGTTAAGTGACTTGCCCAAGGTCACACCACTATTAAATAAGGTCACATTTGAACTCAAGTCTTCCTGATTCCAGGCCCAATGCTCTATCCACTTCACTACTTAGCTGCCACAATCAGTAATTAGTGGATCCTAGCCAGCTCCCCAACTGCTCCAGACCAGTTTTCATCAGAAGGCATCTTCCAGAACTTCTACAGGAAAAATTCTAAGCTCCCTCATGTCCTCCCATTTCCTTCTTTATAGAGGCAGGTTTTTATTGCCTTCTTACTAGCTCATTTCTCCTAATGAGAAGATAGATGAACTACATGTACTGTATTTTTAAAATCAGTACTCTGCCCATTTTTTTCATTCTCACTTTTCATGGATAGATAGCTCAAAGAATGAATGCATGTAGACTTTTGGATCACCTAGCCCAGGGGTTCTTAACCCATTCTGTGCCATGAGTCCCTTGGGCAGTCTGGTGAAACATATGGACCTCTCCTCAGAATAATGTTTCTAAATGTTTTCAAATAAGATACATAGAATTATAAAGGAAATAAATTATATTGAAATTCAATTATCAAAATATATGTTTAAAGAAAAAACAAGTTCATAGAACCTAGATTAAGAACCTTTGCTTTAAGGATGCAGCTAGGTGGTATAATAGATAAATTTCTTGTTCTGGACTTAGGAAGACCTGCATTCAAATTCAGCCTCAGATATTTATTAACTGTGAGACCCTAGGCAAGAAACTTAACCTGGATTTCCTTAACTGTAGAATGGGAATAATAATAGGACCCAAGATTATTGTGAAAATCAAATGTGATAATATTTATAAAGTATTTAACCAAGTGCCTCACATAGTAGGCATTTAATAAATGCTTATTTCCTTCCTTTAGCCTGATGCCCCCACTTTCAGGCAAATTTTTTTGCACATTGTAATAATTGTACTTAGAATATGCAGGCCTCCTTCTAGAGGGAAGACAGATGGAGATGAGCTCTTAAAGTTCTTTCTCACTTTGTAATTTACTGATTTGGTAAATTCTAAGTACTTCTGCCTTTAGTTCTGTTCTACTAGATTGACAACTCCTTTACAGCAGGGACTATGGTTGTTGTTTCTTTAACTTTGTTCCCTCAGAGCCCAAAACAAAACCTTACATGTAGTAAGTCCTTATAAATATTTATTGAATTGCTTACCTTTCCTGTGTATTTCCACAATGGTGAAATAAGAGTAATAGCTACCTGACAGATGTTTCATAGTCAGTAGTTAATTGGTTAAATAAGTTAAGTGATTTGTAAAAAGTGTAATAAACCCTTCAACGGTCAATTCAAACTTCAAATATCTGTTTGCAGTTAATCTAATTAGAAAAAGAAAAGGTGAGGCTTGGTAGGATACTATATCTAGATGGCAAGACCCAGCTCACAGCTGGTTCTAAATCTAGATACTTCTGAACATTTCTTTTTACATTTACAACCCCATAGTTTAGTGACATTTAGTGCAAAAGGGCAATTGTGTGAAAAGTCACAAAATACAGTAAGAAGAGGCTGAGAGTCTTGGCTTTGAATTTGTGACACTATCAATCTCCTTTAAAAAAATATTGACTGAGAACTAAGTAAAAAAATGAGGCAAATTACATACAGTGATTCAGTAATTCTACTCCTACAATATTTCCAGTATCTATAAAGTTAGTTATTTTAGATCAGTGCACAAGCAGGGTGTAGTCTCTAGCAACTTATCCCAGGGCATTGAAATTTAGAAGGTAACAACAGAACTTCTATAGTTTCAATGAGAAAAAAAATTGATCATAGCATCAAGTTAGCAAGAGAAATAAGAAGCTACAAGATAGTCCCTCTTCCTTCCCTTGTAGCTCAATAAAAATGACTCAATTCTTTTTCTGCCAAGGATGAGCCCCAGCATGTATCTGGGTCTCTTCTTTGGGGGCCAGTCCCTTAATATCCCTCTCCTTCCATGAAACTTTACTTCTAGAGGTCTGAGATCTCTCCCCAAGCCCTCTTTCCCTACATATTCACCTTAATTTGACTTAATTTGATTTGTGGGTATCTTTTCTGTTTCATGCATGAGAAAACATTTTGTGATGCTTGTCTCTAGAGTTAGGATTGTTAGTTACAGATCTGTTGTAGCTATGTGTTTATTTGTCTATTACTAACATTATTATTTCTGTTCTATAAGGGACTTAACACTCATTTTGAATTGATCGTTACTGACTACCCTGGATTTTTTATTTATTATGTGATGACCACAGAATATGGCATCCTTTGCAAACATCAGCAAAAATATTTCTTTGGATAACTTTTACTTTGCGATGATTACTAACCCTAGTAAAACACAGTTTTATGGAAGGGACAGCTAATCCCAAAGAATTTCACAATTGGCATGTGTTGGAATCTGCAGATAGTATTCTAGTAGCAGCATCTGTTTATAGCTGTCACATGGGTGGCATTATATTCAGGACTTTGATCATCTGGAGAGAAATTAGCTCCAGTTCTACTAGAGTTCAGCAGATTGTAGGTCAAATCCAGTTATAATAGATCCCCTAGTGGTACTAGAATTTGCTTATGTTGAGTAGTGCTTGCAGTAAGTCAATGTTGGTGTACCAGATGTTCGTATTATCTGAGGTCAGGGAGCTGGAGAATGGAATGGTGAGGGTGCACTTCACAGGCCACCAAGAAGTGCACCTATATCTTTTGCAATATTGTTACTTTCTAGTTGCTTAGAAAGTGTTATTAGAGGATGTTCAGAATCTGTGTAGTGTGCGCCTTGTGCTTGTACTGAAATTTAATCCTTCTTTCTTCTTCCTCCCTGCCACTACCCAACCCATAATGTGGTCCAGGAAAAATTGCCTTTTTTCTTCTACCTCATTGCATCTGTTTTAAGAGCAAATCATTGTTATATAGAGGTGTTTGTTTGCCTTTTTTTAAAATATAAGCAAACTTTGATTACATTAGATTGTTGCAAAAGAAAAGTTCAACGTAACAATGTTATTTCCATAGCCTGGTGGATGGTGCTGGTAACTGTATTGTTGATCCATAAAAATACATAAAATTTTGAAGACAAGGGCATGGAAGACAGAGTAACTAACTCTCTTAGAGTTTAGGGACCACTTATTTGCACTAATTTGTTCATCATCAACAAAATGGGTTCAGTTCAAGTGCAAATTAGGAATGCAATGGAATGAATTCAACAAACGTTTATTTAGTGTCTGTGCTAGGAAATGGGGATACAAAGATGAGACAAACAATCCCTGTCTTCAAGGAACTTTCTGCATAAGAGGTAGGATAAGATGTGTTAACAACAGCCTTCATTTAGATAGCACTTAATAGTTTGCAGAGTAGTTTCTTTAATAAAAACCCTGGGAGTAGGTACTATAAATATTGCTTTCCCCATCTAGATAAGATATACAGATAAGGAAATTGAGGCTCAAAAAAGCAAATTGCCTTTCAAGTGCTCTATAACTAATGCAGTCATAAAAAAACTCATTACATTAGTATAATGTTTAGACATCCTTATAATGGGATTTGAGTCATTGTGGCATTTGAGTCAAATCATTTACTCCCCCTCCCTCACAAATTCAAATTTTCTGTTTCTTTCAGAAAACTGGTCTCCTTAAAGGTAGATGGATTTACTAACCTTTCAAAATTGTTTCTATCTTGCCTCTGCAACCAATTAAGGGAAAGTGGATTTTAATATTTCAACATACTATCCTGGAATTCAGTATTCAAATAGCGGTACTCATCCTGATAGTAGAATTTCTGTCCTACCCTATATTATTGTCAAACAGCTCTAAGTGAGACCCAAACCCTCCCTAGAATACCCTTGGCCTTTGCCTCAATCCCTGAACTGCCCTGCATGGAGGAATGATGAACTGAAGCATCTGTCCCACACATCGAACTGGGAGGACAAGAGCTTTGTGTGACCTAAATGTGCCAAGCCCAAAGGAAGGAAAGCCTCTCCCAAGACAATCATAGACTCCCTTCCTCTCCAACAATTTCCATCATGCCTAGGCCCTGGTTACCACTCTGATTGTATCCTTTCCCACCCCACTTTGGAGGATTTGGGTGCTACCCTACTTTAGGAATTAGGTGCTTTCCTAGTTGTTTCTTTTCCTGCTGTTCGTGACTACTTCTCTGTGCCCCACCCCTAAGCCTCAAGCCTTCCTTGTGTGAATTAAAATATGTCTTGCTATTAGATTGCTGACCCAACTAACTCTTCTGTGAATCATGTCAGCTGCAACAAACAGTTTAAGACATATTAACTTTTTTTTAAGTTTTAAAAATTTGTCTTATAAAATTGTCCTTTCTTAGAGGATTTGGGTGGGTTGAAACAAATATAATGACCCTCCTAGAAAATGTTGCTTAGATCAGTTTAGTCAGGGTCCTATGACCTCTGACATGGGCATACCCAGAATAGTGGTGGGTTTGGAAGGTGTTGAGGATGCAGCTGTCATTGATCTTGTGACACAAACTTTTCATCACCCTAATCCTTTAGTATTCTCTGTGTCCAAGACCTTGGTCAGCTTACAGCACAGCCAATCATGTGAAATAAAGCTGTTTATGCTTTTATCTGCTGCTTATGGGCAACCTCCAAGTGGAAGAGAGTACAGCCATTGTTAAGCTACTGGCAACAGGTGCCACCTTCCTGCCCCCAAATCTCACCTTTCATGGGTAGTTTTGTACCATTTTGAAAAATGAGAATAATATTTGCTTGCACATTACCCATCTTCACTGATAAGCTATACCACTAGATGGATGGAATAATTTTTACTGTTAAACAGTACTGTTAACAGTTACCTGACAGCATTTGAAAGGAGATGTCATCCTTGAAAGCTCTAAGCAGAGTTTCTCTGTTTACAGCATAGCCTTGTCTAACACTAAAAAACATGCTGAAACAGATACGTTAACAAGAACAGGTAGAAATAGATTTGATCTGCCACAATGATGAATCAACAGTTCCATTAAAGTAAGACAGAATTCCAAGTTTCCCATATGCCCGGTAGCACTCAACAACACTGCAAAGACAAACCCATGGTAGAAGAAATTTAACTTAAATAAAATGGCCTATGATTTATATTTATAGAGGTTGTTTTCAAGTACACAGAACCAAAAGTTTTCAGGGTTGTCATAAGGATCAAAAAACAAAAAGCCCTGATTCATTATAAATAGTATAGCATGCCATTCAGGTTGCCAAATAGTAATTGGGAAAGGTTCAAATAAGGGTAAATAAAAGGATCCAGGAACTAAAGTGGCTTCCCTATAAAGACAAGCTTAAAAAGGAAAAGTTCTTTAGTCTGGAAAAAATAATCAATCTATCAACACTCATTTTTTAAGCACCTACTATGTGTGAGACACTAGGGATACAAAGACAAAAATGAAAGTTCTTGTCTTCAAGGAGCTTACTTTCCATTGGCTAAGGATCAAAGGTCATGGTAGTCAAGATCAACTTAACAAACATCCCTTAAGGACCTACTACTTTGCACAGTCATGGGGGAGGGGGAGGCTGGGGAAGGTACAAAGATAAATAAGACTCTATCCCTGCCCTTAAAAAGATCACTAGAGTTAAGAAGGTGATATCATAAGCACACAAGCTATAATACAAATTAAAATGTAATTGCATAAGAACCTTATAAGGAGTTCAGATGAAACATCATTATTTGAGGAAGGAAGGGAACACTTCATGAAGGTAATAACATTTGAAATGAACCTTGAAGGACACTCGGTGCTCTTTCCACTAATGCTATGTTGATCCTCCTGTGTTTGACATTCAGAAAAAATCGAGGAGTCCAGTTTGTCTGGAGTACAGAGAACATAAGCATGAGTAGTATGAGACAGGGACAGAAAGGTAGTTATGAGCCAGACAGTGCAGGAGACAGGCTGATGTAATGGAAAGAATCCTGGATTGGAGCCCCAGCTTTGCCTCTAACTGGCCATGTGACCTTGAGTGTCCCTCTAATTGTCAGGAGGTAACTCTGGAGCTCAGGTGGAAGAAGGTATAAGTGGTGTAACACATGGAGCTTGTCAAACTCTCTCATGCTCTAACTATTCAAAACAATTTCACAAATACAATGTAAGGGGTCCCCCTCCCTAAGTGTTCTGAAAATTTTCCCTAGGACACTTATGTGGCTCTGGGAAACATTTTAATGTATTGGAGACTCTTCAGACTAACACTTCCATTAGGGTAAGGGTTCTTAACCTATTTTGTGTCCGGGACCCCTTTGGCAGGCTGGCAAATCCTACGAATCCCTTCTCAAAATAATTTTCTTTAAGCATAAAATTCCTAGGATTGCAAAGGATACCAATTATATTAAAATGCAATTATCCAAATATTTTTTTTAAATGTTTTATAGACCTAGGTTAAGAACCCTTTCAGGCATTTAGGGGAGCTTGATGCAAATAGGCTAGTTATTATGGCTATTGTTTAGTTATATCCTGCTTTTCATGACCTTGTGGATTATTATCCATGGGATTTTCTTGGCAAAGATACTAAAGCAGTTTGCCATTTTCTTCTCCCGAGTATCCTCATTTTACAGATGAAGAACTGAGGCAAATAAAGGTTAAGTGACTCGCCCAGAATCACGCAGCTAGTAAGTGTCTGAGGGCAGATTTGAACTCAGATCTTCATGACTCTGGACCCAGTGCCCTATCCACTACACCACATAGCTGCCCTGAATAGCCAGCCTATGTGATGGTGAGCAGAGGTTGTGCTGAGTGTGAATGGCATGAGTGTAAGTTCAACATCTAGTGAAAGCTGGGAAGAACCTTAGAAAGGTGGCTTCTACAGTGTTGGGGCTGGAGTCTTTCTGATTCAGTGGCCTCATTGATGCGACTAGTTGCTGTTTACAGGGCTCTGTTAATCCACGGTAATAATTCAGGCTGTTCCATAGTATGTGCACAGTGTGTGCCAGAACTAGAGGGAAGAATTAGTGATGATGAAGCTATGCTAGGTCTGCCCATCTGAATTGTGGTGGCTGAGCTTATTCCCAATTCCCATTCCTAGAGAATGGTCCTGACACACTCTATGTAACACTGAGCAAGTGATTTAGCCATTCTGGGCCTCAGCTTCCTCATCTGAGAAGTGAATCACAGATACGTAAGACCCCTTAGAGATCTAAAATTCTGTGATGAAAACCGGGCTAAGAAATCTGGTCTTTATTCTAAAGGTAATAAAAAGCGATTGAAGGATTTTTAGCAAAGGTGTAACATAATCAGAGTTATGCATGAGGAATACATAGAGATTGGAGAGAGGTGAGGTTGAAGCCTGTTAGTTAGGACTGTCCTGGTTGGAAGGTTGTTACAATAGCTCAGAGGTAATGGAGACCTGAATTCCAAGGGATCGTTCTGCCATAATGTAGACAGATGGTATAGTAAACAGAAACCAGACTGGAATATGCCTCTGTGCCTACTGACTTGACTATTTGGGAACGATTCTTCTTCCCATGCATATACCAAGATGATCAGGCAGAAAAAGAAGTGAGAATAATAAGGAGAATAGTAATGGGTAGAAGTATTACCAGTGACACAAAAATGATACCATTGTCATAGCTGAGGAAAATATACATAGTGCCACAATTTTAAAAAGCAATCTCATTGAAAGTTTCCTTTTAAGTGATTTTCTTGTCTAATAAGTCAAGTCAAGTCAAACCAACTAGCATTTATCAAGTGCCTACTACATTCCAGTCATTGCAATAAGCACAGGGCATACAAAGAAAGGCAAAAAACAAATATCTTGTATTTTCAAGGGACTCATAATCTAATGGGAGAGAAAATACAACTTGGTCATACATAAAATATTCACCTTAATACACAGTAATGGGTGCATAGGAAGGAGGTGGGAAAGAAGAACAAAGATAAATAAGACTGTGTGTTTGTTGTTTCTGTTGCATTCGATTCTTCATGACCCCATTTGGGGTTTTCTTGACAAAGATACTGGAGTGGTTTGCCATTTCCTCCTCCAGTTCATTTTATAGATGAGGAAACTGAGGCAAATAGGGTTAAGTGACTTGCCTATAGTCACACAGCTAATAAGTATCTGAGGCCAGATTTGAACTCAGGAAGATGAGTCTTCTGACTCAAAGGCATGGCACTCTATCTACTGCACCACCTAGATGCCCTAGTTAGGCAAACAACTATATGCAAACAAATTACATACAGGATAAATTAGAGGTGATTTCAGGAGGAATGTGTCAGTATTAAGGGGAATTGATTAGGCAAGGCTTTCTGAAGAAGGTAGGATTTTAACTGAGTCTTGAAAGACAAAAAATGCAAAGGTATCATTACTTGATATATTTGTCAAGGTCAGTGTTAATGTTTTCTTTTCACTTGATGCATGTAAAAACTATTTTAAAATGTGTCTTGTTTCCAATAATAATGAATTTTGAAGATTGTTGTTTGCAAGCCTTGAGATTGACCCTTTCAAAGATTCTGTCAGCTTGAAACTATTCTCAGATCTCAGAAAGTCCATTTTCTGCTGACTGAATAGTAGTTTAGCCTTTATTTTTAAACTAATTCCTTTTTTTAAAAATGAAAATGCAAGTATAGATTTTCAAAAACACAACACATAGTTTCATGTACTTCTTTTACTTAGGACTCTTGTTGTTTTAAAAGGCAGCATCCTTTAAGCTTCCCTAAGCTGCAATTCAAGGTGTAAAGACTACCCTACAGGCCTCTTCTTCCCTCAACTACATTATATATACCTGCATTCCCACGAGTGTCAGATGGAGAAATTAGATTTTCCTTTTGGAATGTGGTAAAGTAAGACTCTACATAACTTGCTCTTATCTAGAGAGCTTGTTTGTTGAGAAGTTCCTTCTGATTGGTTGGCATCCTTGTTAATTCAATTTAAGGTAAGCACCTTAATGCAAAGTTAAATCATATAGAAAGCAGGTTGTAGAATAATACTAGGCTGTGTTACCAGTCACAATCCCTGTGGAATTTTCTTGAAACAAAAAAAATCTATTGAAATCATATTTATATAATGTTTGTTTTGGAACCTTTGGTGACTTTTTAATCAGAGCCAAGTGGTTTTAAATCTGGAAACATCAGTGTTGCCTGTGCTGTACAGCAATAGCTATGTTATTATAGTCAGAGAATTTGGAATTCTCTACAATTTTCACTGATGTAACTTAGGGATCTTTGGAACTTGGATTTTGCTAGCAAATAATGGGACTTGCTCTGGATGTCAACATTTTAGTGCCGATATAGCATAATTTCAAACTGAAAAGTTGGCATCAATAGTAATCAGAACATCGATTAGGTTGATAAATGCCAAGACCTAATCAACTGATAAGGATGCAGAGGGGAAAATGTGGTGAATAGCTTTTGTTAAGCACAGTCATGTTGATGGTTATGGCTTTAGCTTCTGAAAGTAGTCAATTGAAAAAAAACATTTATTTAGCCTGACTATGTGACAGACCCTATGCTATATGCTGAGGATGCCCAAAGACAGTCCCTGTCCTCAAGGAACCAGGTGAAGACAAAACACAAAAGAAAGCTGAAAGGGTGTAGGGAGAGAAGAGGTACCTTGCCTGGGGGCATGATGGAGAATTTCAGAGGAATACAATCTGGTGGGAAAGAGATGGCTGGCCTGGGCTGATCCATCAACCAGTCAACAAGCATTCATGAAGCCCCTACTGTCCACCAAACACAGTGCTAGTAGATACTAGGGATATCAAAAACAATAAATGAAATAATTCTCGTTCCCAAGGACCTGACATCTTATCAGGAAAGACAACAAGCACATATATAAATATATATCCAATAAATACAAGGTGGTTAGAAAGGGATGTGGAAGAAGCAGAAAAAATTTCATGGAGAAGGTGGTCCTTAAGCTGCATCTGGAAAGAAGAAAAGATTCTGTGGAATAAAAGTGAGGAGGGAGTGCATTCCAGGCATAGGGAAGAGCCAGTGCAAAGGCAAGAAAACAGGAGATGGAGAGTCATATCTGAGAAACAGAGAGAAGACCAGGTTGGTAGAATCCTAGAGGGAGGGAAAGGGATCAATCAAAGTCAAATCATAGGTTTCTACTTTGTGCTAGAGGTGATAGGGAGTTATTGGAGTATATTGATTGGGGTATGACATGGTCAGTTTTGCACTAAGGAAAATCACTTTGGCAGCTGAACATGTCATAGTTCTATGAATCACAACTATTAGACATGGTAATTGCTATAGGGTAAAAAAAAAGTTTAAGTCAATTTCAGCTGACTATTTTTTATAGCACTTTCAGGCTTTTTTTTTGAGGATTTTTTTTTCTTTTATGGGAGACATCATAGTTGGGCATGGAGTCAGGAAGAAGGGTCCAAATCCCATTTCTGACACTAGATGTCTGACTGTGGACAATTCATTTAACTGGGGGTGGGGCAACCTCAGTTTCCTTGTCTGTAAAAAGAGAATAATAATACCTATAGTACATGCCTTATAGGCTTGTTGCTAGGTTTAAATAAGATTTTATACATATATACATGTACATGCATGTGTATGTATACATATATGTATATATACACACATACCTATTCATACAGGGGTCCTATGGAATACCTACAGCTAGAGGGTGTGACCTGGATGAAGGTCCAGCAAAGGAGACTCAAAAAGGAGTGATCTTATAAGTAGGAGAAAAACCAGGAGTAGATGGTGTCCCAACAACCTAGAGAGAAGACAGAATCAAGGAGAGGGTGAGCAACAATGTCAAAGACTGCAGAGAGGTATATGTATATATAAATATATATACACTTATACCTACATAATACACACACACACATATAGATATCACTTTGCAAACTTTAAAGTACTATATAAATGTCATTATTGTTTTGGCAAGCATAATTGAGATAAGTTTTACATACTTGTAAAAAAAAAAAAAGGACCTGCAATTTAATTGTTATAGGGAACTCCAAGGGAAGAAATTCTGTCTAGCACTGCAGATTAGCTAGTATTCTGTGGTTTATAATCTTAGTCAGCCAATAAATAAACATTTTTTTTCAGCATCTACTATATGCCAGGCACTGTGCTAAGCACTGAGGATACAAAAAAAGGCAAAAGAGTTCCTGCCTTCCAAGAGCTCACGTTCAAATGGAAGAGACAACAAGTAAACAAATATGTACAAACAAGCTATCTACAGGATATGATTAAGAGGGGGAAGATGCTAGAATTAAGTGGGTTGGGAAAGGCTTCCAGTGGAAAATGGGATTTTAAGGGGGACTTGAAGGAAGAAGACTCAAGGAAAGACCTGACCTCTGGGGTAGAGGTTTGGCCTGAGTGAAATCCAAATACCTCCAGGCCAACTCTGCAGAATCAACAAACAATAAGCCCTGGGGGCAGCTCGGGTTGGGAGGCAGCCTCAGCCTTAGAAACTTTCATCTCACAGACGGGGGGGGGGGGGGGGGGTCTGAGGGCGGAGTAGGAGAAGATTGAAAGACTGTTCACCATCCAGGGATGCCAAGCACAGCTGTGCTGACCAGATATGTCCCAGGCTGGGCTGCTGCTATGGGAGAGAAGGTGCTAGCACACACCTGGTAAGTACAGTAGCAGAGGGGCAGGGACCCTGTTGGCTGTGGGCACTTGCAGGAGAGCAGAGCCCCTGGGCAGAGAGGACAGCTGTAGTTTGCAGCCACTGGAGGGACCACAGGAAGTAAGAACATTTGCGGGACAGCATGACTAGGGATTCTGACTGTGGCTTGATAGTAGAGAGGAGATCCCAAATTGAGCTCCTGGACAGATCTCAGAAAATAACAGGAAGAAGAACCTGAGGCTTGGGGCATTATTTCCCATGCCTCCAGACTATAACTTGATCACACTAATAGCTGCAAAAACAAACAAATAAATAAACAAACAAATAAATGAGCAAGCAACAGAGAAAAAAACCCAACCACAGATAGCTACTATGGGGGTAGAGAAGATTTGGGTTCATATTCAGAGGAAGATAATAGAGCTAAAAAAAAAGCCACTTCTTTTTTAATGAGAAACATCAAATTGTCCCAAGCACAAAAAGATTTCTTAGAAGAACTTAAAAAAGACTTTAAAAATCAAATAAGAGAGAGCAAGGAAAAATTAGAAAAAAAAAAAGAGCAATCCAAGAAAACCAAGAAAATTATGAAAAGAAAATCAACCAACTTGAAATAGAGAACCAAAAACTTAAGGAAGAAAATAATTCCTTGAAAACTAGAATTGGGCAAAGGAAAGCTAATGATGTCCCAAGACACAAAGAAATCATAAAACAAAATGAAAAGAATGAAAAAATAGAAAAGAATATGAAACATCTCATCAGAAAATACAACTGATCTGGAGAACAGACGGAGGAGAAATAATATAAAAATAACTGGACTGCCCAAAAATTATGATAAAAAAAAGAATCTTGATACAATATTACAAGACATTATCAAGGAAAATTGCCCTGAAGTTCTAGAACAAGAAGGCAAGGCAGAAAGAGAAAAAAATCCACTGATCACTACCTGAAAGAGATCCCAAGAGGAAAACTTACAGGAATATTGTAGCCAAGTTTCAAAGCTCCCAGATTAAAGAGAAAATATTGAAAGCAACAAGAAAAAAAAAACAATTTAAATATTATGGAACTACAATAAGGATTACACAAGACTTAGCAGCTACTACTTGAAGGACTGTAGTTCTTGGAATACTATATTTTATAGAGCAAAAGAGCTGGAGTAACTTACCTAGCAAAGTTAAGCATAATCCTGAATGAAAAAAGTGAACATTTAACAAACTGAAAGACTTTCAGGTATTTGTCACAAAAATAGGAGAACTTAAGGGAAATTTTGACATATGACATCCAGGAGAAATATAAAGTAAACATTAAGAACCAATTATAAGGGACTCAACAAGATCAAATCATTTACTTCTTTTATATGAAAATATTATCAGTTCTATTATGATTGTCATTTTTATTTGGGTAGTTTGAAAGAAAGGCTTGGGCTGAGCTGAGTATGATGAGGTGATTCTTTAAAAAAAACTGAAAGGAGAGATAAAAAAGGAGCAATTATACAAATGAGGCAAAAAAAAGATAAAGTTGATACAGAGGAAGCTAGTAAGGGGGAGGGCAGGTAGTGCTGAAACCTTACTCTCATTGGGAATAGGTTAAAGAGGGAACAACATATATATCTAAAAGGGTATAAAAGTCTTCTAAATTCAGAAAGAAATAAGAAGGCAAGGGAAGAGGGAAGGTGCAGAAGGTAAGGGAGGATTTTTGGAGGGATGGGTAGGGGAGGGCAAGATAGTGGGTAGAAGTAAAGCAGAGGAATGAGGAGGGACAGGAATAGGATAAGAAGGATAGTGAGGAAAAATAGAAAGGAGGAAAATATACACATAATTATGGCTTAGAATATGAATGGTATAAATTTACCCATAAAATGGAAACTGATAGCAGATTGAAAATTTGAATTCGACAATATGTTGCTTTCAGGAAATGCTATAAAAATGAGAGATACACACAAACATAAAATAAAGGTTAGGAGTAGAATTTATTATATTAAAAAAGCAGGGGTAGTAATCATGATTTCAGACAAAAGTTAAAGCTAAAATAGATTTAATTAAAAGAGAAAAGTAGGGAAACTACACTATGTGTCAGCCATATTATTCAATATTGTTTTGCACCATTTAAAATAACTAGACAGTATAAAATACCTGAGAGTAAAACTGCTAAAACAGACACAGGAATTATATGAATATAAACATAAAACACTTTTTATACAAATAAAGTTAGATCTAAATAATTGAAAATATTTATTATTCATGGGTAGGTAAAACCAATGTAATTTTTTAAAATGACAATTTTACCTAACTAATCTATTTATGTAGTGCCATCTCAATTAAATTACTAAAAAATTATCCTACTGAGTTAAAAAATAATATCAAAGTTCATTTAGAAGAACAAAAGGTCAGGTACTTCAAAGAAACCAGAGGGAAAAAGATATGAAGGAAGAAGATCCACTAATATCAGACCTTAAACCATATTATAAGGTGAGAGCTTTGTTGAAATGTAAAATGGATAATTTTTATTATTTTAAATTAACATTTTCTTGTATAAATAAAACCTATGCAGCCAAGAATAGAAGGAATGCAGAAAATTGGGGGGAATCTTTCATAGTCTCTCAGATAGAATGGGATTGGGTTGGAATATTGCTATGGTGTAGGAAATGATGAGCTGGTTGAATTAGAAAAACATGGAAAGACTTGACCTTATGAAAGAAGTTGCTATCCACCTTCAGAGAAACAAATGACAAGTAGAAATAAATGGTTCTAGGCAACAGACTAGATATAGGGGGTGAGAGATAGTGAGGAGTTGAGGATGACACCTAGGTTGTGAGCCTGAGGGACTGAAAGGATGGTGGTGTCCTTTGACAGTAATAGGGAAGTTTGGAGGGGAGGAGGTTTTAGAGGGAAAGATAATGAATTCAGTTTTGGACATATTAAGTTTAATATGTCAACTGGACTTCCAGTTTGAGATGTCAGAAAAACAGGTGGAGATGTGAGATCGGAGGCCAGCAGAAATAGAGAATCATTAACATAGAAATGGTAACTGAATCACGGGAATTGATGAGATCACCAGTTGAAGTAGTATAGAGGGGGAAAAGAAGAAGGCTAAGGACAGAGTCCAATGAAACACACATAGTCAGAAAATGTGACCTGAATGTGGGTTCAGCAGAGGAAACTGAGAAGGAGCAATCATATAGGTAGGAGAAGAACCAGGAGAAAGTGGTGTTCTGGAAACCTAAAAAGAAGACAGTATCAAGGAAGAGAGAGTGATCAACAGTGTCAATGGCTGCATAGAGGTCAAAGAGAATGAGCATTGAGAAAAGGCCATCGGATTTGGCAGCTAAGAGATCATTTGTAATTTTGGAAAGAGCAGTTCCAGTAGAATGATAAAGTCAGAAGCCAGATTGTAAGGGATGGGTGAGAGGAGAATAAATGGAGGCATCTATTGTAGATGACTTTTTTAAGGATCTTAGCCAAAAAAAGCAGAGTTCCTGGGGTTAATGTACTATCCCAGGATCATCCAGTCAGGATGTGTCAAAGGCTGGCCTTGAACTCATGTCTTCTTGACTCTATCTATTGCCATATTACCTATTACTAGAACTTCTAAAATGGAACCATTTGTAGCATTGTGGCTTCTTGAGAGTGACAGGGTAGCTTACTGACTCAGAGAGTTTGGCAATTTCTGTGGCATAAACCTCGGGTTCTACACAATGGTAAATTGAGGGCTTAACAGAGTTGGGATTTGAACTCATTAAACTTAATTTACCAGATCACACTGAGTAAGTAATTTATTCTTCCTATAACTATCTTCTCAGTGGCAAAAAGGAAAAAAAAATACTGATTTCCAATAGTCAGTCAGTTAATAAACACAGATTAAGTGCTTTCTATGATTGAAGAGTTGGCCATATCCTGTGGAGCTTAGATAAAAACATCAAGGTCGTTCAGAATAGTTATTCCAGTAGTGAGTTAGCTTAGTGATGAAGCAACTTCATCCAAGACCCTGAGAGGAAATTACTGCCAGGCAAATGGAAGCAGCCTCTATCTCTTCCCTTTCTTGACCAAAGTATGACCTTGTAGACTTCAGATGATTTGGACTTCTTATTGGCTTAAGTAATAGTGTCCTCAGAATAGCAGTGGCTGTTATCTGCATCAGGAACTTGGAGACATAATGAAGATAAATCAGATGCCTCGAGGAAAGGCAGCAACAGAAGTCTACAAGGAGCCCAGCAGAAAGCTGTACTATATTTAAGAGGAACTTCCAGAGTAGCCCACAAAGAGGAGAAAAGTACTTATTATATAATGAGCTCCCTGAGGGCAGGGACTATCTTTCTTTTTATTAATTGTATCCCTACTGCTTAGCACAGTACCTGACCTGTAGTAGGCACTAAGTAAATATTTATTGGATTAGGTTGGATTTGTGGGAATCAGAAGCAATGAATTATTCTTTTTGCTACATATGCTATCTAAATGAGAGGCTTATGGAAGAGTCTGCTTCTGGTTTAGGGAGATGTTTTGTACCAATTGTTGTTGTTATACAATCTTAGTATATAATCATTTTAAAAAGCTAATTAACTCTGGCTAACTAATTGATATCAACTGTTAACTGATGGGGAACACACTAGATGGGGGCTCATTAGCAATAGCACTAGAGAAAACTCACTGTGATACCTAGGAATCTGAGGGGAGAAGTAGTAACTGCACGCTGAGTACCAGATCTGATATTTCAAGTATGGGCTGGGAATATAAGCCTCAGACCCTACATTATAGTGATAATATGTGGAAGTAAGTGAATGAATGAAAAAGCATTTATTAAGTACTTGATATGTACAAATTTTTTTTTAAATGCTAGGGATAAAAATAGGAAAGCCAGATAGTTTATATTCTTAACTTCACTTTCTCTAGGTGAAGACAACTATATGAGGTCTCAGCTGAGAAACAAATGGAAAGGCTCCATGGTTCTTAGGGTATGACAGCAAAACAAATGTTAATGCATCTTCTTTAATGTTATTTCCACTCAGATGACTCTGGAGGAGAAGTGAGGCTGGTGACTTTGAACAGCCCTCCCTCACTTAAATACAATTCAGTTGCAAGTCATGGCATCACTATCTTACTGATGCCATGGTCCTCACCCAGAGCGAAGGACAAACGACAACAACAATTAATAAAACTATAGATGTTTCTGATATTAAACCATTTGACAGCTCCTGGGGCTTTGGCTGTAAGACTTTTCTGTGTCTTTGGTGTTTATAAAAATAGGAGTTAGGAAGCATCTATACAAGGGTAGGTTCTCAAAATGATATCTGTGTGGACTGGGCTGGAAAGTACTTTGTAAGCCAAAAAACGCAATATAAAGGTCAGCTGTTATTACTATTCTATTTCTTTTTTTTCTGTAAAATATAGATTTTGAAAAGTCCTTCCCAAAATGTGAAATTCAAGGAACTGGGCCTAGTCAAGTGCTATACCTTATATTGCTAAAGAAAGTATTCAAGAAATGTTTGTTGAATTAATGAATTCATTAACAGCAAATCAACAAAGGAAATAGTATTTGGTAAATTACAGCATACTGCTAACTTAAATTTATCTGCAATTGGAATTTTGATTTTGTGGATTAGCTAAGGCAACTCAAGGGTCCTTTTCCATATTATCCCTCTCATGCCTAATCCAGTGCCTCCTGCATAAGCTGGTGAAGCCATTGGCTAAGGGGGTGGTTCTAAATCTTTTTGCAGTGGTGTAACAAAACTTCGGTGGCAACCTAAGGCTGGTAAATATTGTAGGTTGATTCTGGAAATATCTGATGTTTGGTCTTTCCCCAAATGAATTGGGTAACCCCTAATATAAAAAAATCCTGCCTTGTCTCTTTAATAATCAGTAATTTTTAAATGATTTTTAAAATGCTTATTAGCAATATATCAAATAACATAAATTTTACTTTTTAAATCTTATTTTCAGATAAATGTTTGTTTTGGATCTAGCAATATTATAAATAAATTGTTTATTAATAAGAAGGAATAAGGGTGTCATTGTTATCAATAAATATTTTATAGTCTTGCCCACATGGGGACCCCGCAGGGTTATGTGGCTAATGAGTATCTGAGGAAGGATTTGAATTCAGGTCTGTCTGACTAAGCCCAGAGCTCTGTCCAATGTGCCACCTAACTGCTTGAACTGTTATCCAGGTCTTCCTATTAGTCATCTGTAGTGGGGTTCAACCAATGTGCTAGAAAACTTTCACCATTATGGGGTTACCAGTGTTGAACTTAGGCTATGTATTGGTTATCCTTTGCTCTGAATACATGACTGGACTACCTCCTTTCTTGGACAATTATTGATGGACATCCTGTAGGTTCCACTGGTAGCCTCACAATGTCATGAGAACATGAGGAAGGTTCCCAGCATGGTGAACGAGCCTATGAAAAGACATGAACAAGAATCTCAAAGGAGGAGTAGCCATGGATAGGCTGAGATCTGCATTGGAAGAGGGAATGCCCAAGTTGATTAAATCACAAATTTATTGGAGTATTGACATATTAAAGATCATGAAATCCTATTCATTACTGAAGGCTTTTAAAAAATAGGTTTTTGTTTCAGGTGGCAGATTAGGTTCATTGAAAGCCCTGTATAATTGGACATTTATCTATATGATAAGTGATATTCACATAGTATGTAAAATTTGCAAAGCATTTTAAATACATTACTTCATTTGAGCCCTGTATATAGGTTCTGAGGCTCAGAGAGGTTACCAACTATTAGGGTCAGGATTTGAAAACATGTTTTGCTTACTCAGAGTTTAGCACTTTATCCACTATACTTTGCTGCCTTTCTGACAAGCCAGCCTTCTAATCAATTTTCCTCCTACTCAGTTTTGGTCCCAGTTCATTGCCCATCTATCATGCCTATTCAAAGTGTAGCTGTTCATCAGTCTCTGTTTTCTTCAGTGCCATTTCCATTTCCTCATTCTTTAAGGGCCTATTAAATTATGACTGTCATGATTCATTTCACAGCATCTAGCATGTACTTTCTATGATCCTTTTTATTTACACTATGAATAAGGATATGTTTGCTTCCTAGAATTTTGTAACTGTAAGTGCCATCCTTCCTTACTCTTGGGAATATATATGAATTGATATTATTTACTATTAAATATATACAAGACTGTAGATGTTTGCATATAAATATGTTAATTTTTAAGGCACCTTTTCTCCCCATCTTTGTGTACTGGAAGTTTATTTCTCTGGTTTTCTCCCTATTTCCTTTCTTCCCCCTCTAAATTAGCATTCAGAATCCCAAGAGAGAAAGTCTAAAGTCTTTGTTCTTTATTCCAAGGGAACAATCCAATGCCTTCTAAAATCTATTCCTACTAAAAACTTTGGGAAAATTCATGCTCATATCAATTAACTAGTATCCTGTATTTTTTTCTCATTTTTTGTCTCACTCTTGAAACCAGCTGAGAAAAGTCTCTCCTCTCATCAATTATAACTTCATATAAAAGTGCCTACTTACCTGCAGTGGCCCCATGGCATCTAGCATCATAAATAGGACTCTCCATATTCCCCTCATTTGATAACTATGAGGAAATGGGGGATCATTCCAAACTCATACTCCTATTCCCTTCGACCAAATACTGTACTCAAAGATCCCAAAACATCAATTTAGAAATGCAGGTGGCAGAAAACACCTTGTTCCTCACCAGTCAATGTCTGGGAATCTTTGAAAAATCTCATCTTCATAGTTGCCATATTACCACCTCATTCTGGGGGACTACTACACCTTCACCCCAATCCAAAAGCAGATATGGAGGCCAACAGCATCTCCTGTCTCTAGGATAAAAAAAAAGGCAAAAACAACCCTTGCCCTCGAAGAGCTCATGTTCTAATAGGAGGAGGTAACATGCTAATAACTAGGTTCATACAAGATATCTACAGAGTAAATGAAAGACACTAGTAGCTGGAAGGACCAGGAAAAGCCTTTTGCAGAAGGTAGGACTAGAGTTTACTATCAAAGGAAGTCAGAGAAACCAAGAGGTAGAAGTGAGAAAGGAGAGCCTTCCAGGCATGTGGGAAAGCCAGTGCAAGGATGTGGAGATGGGAGATGGAGTGTCTTATGTGAGGAAAAACAAACAGGCCAGTGTACCAAGATCATGGAGTCCATCTAGGGGAGTAACATGAAAGAAGACTAGAAAGGCAGGAAAGGTTTAGTCTAGGTTATGAAGAGTTTTAAATGACAAACAGAGGGCTTGATCATTTATCCTGGAGGAAGGAAATAGAGAGCTACTGAAGTCTGTTGGGTAGATAGATCACATAGTCTGACCTATGCTTTAGGAAAATCACTTTGGCAGGTGAGCCAAGGATGGACTGGTATGGGGAGATAGTGAAGATAGGGAAACCTGTTAGAAGGCTACTATAATAGTGTAGACAAGACATGATGAGAGGCTGAACTAGAGCTGTGGCTGGGTAAGTGGTAAGAAGTGGAATGAGGAATGTTATGAAGGTTGAAATGACAAGATTTGGCAGTAGATTAAATATGTAGGGTGAGTGAGAATGAGGAAGCCAAGGATGACAATGTAGTTGTGGGCCTACATGACTGAGAGGATGGTGATGGCCTTGACAGTAAAGGGGATTTGGGAAGAGAGGAAGGATTTGGGGAAAAGAGAATGAGTTCTATTTTGGACCCATTTTAGAGGTCTATATAGTACATTCAGTTCTAGATGTCCAAGAGGCAACTGGTGTTGATGTGTGACTGTAGCTTAAGAGAAAAACTAAAGCTGAATAAATAGGTCTAAGAATCATCTACATAGAGATAATTGAACCCAAGGGAGCTGATGAGATCACTAAGTGAGATAGTATAGAGTGAAATGAAAAGAGACCCCAGGACAGAACCCTGAGGGACATCCACATTGGTGAGTGTGACATGGATGAAGGAGTGGTTAGAGAGGTAGCAGAAAAACCAGGAGAGCAGAGTATTACAAAAACCCAGACAGGAGAGAGCATCCCGGAGTAGAAGGTGACCAAAAATATCAAAAGCTACAGAGAGGTCAAGAAGATTAAGGATTGAGAAAAGACTATTAGATCTGATAATTAAGAGCTCGTGAGAAACTTTGGAGAGGGAAATTTCCATTTAATGATGAAATTGGAAGCCAGATTACAGAAGGTTTGAAAGAGAATTAGAGGAGAAGAAATGGAAGCAACTAGTATAGACTAGTTACTAGTTGCAGCTAGGTGGTGTAGGGCACCTAGGTGGTACAGTGGATAGAGCTCTTGGCCTGGAGTCAGGAAGACCTGAGTTCAAATCCTGCCTTAGACACTTGCTAGCTGTGTGACCCTGGGCAAGTCACTCCACCCTGTTTGCCTCAGTTCCTCATTTGTAAGATGAACTGGAGAAGGAAATGGCAAACCACTCCAGTATCTTTGCCGAGAAAACCCCAAATTGGGTCATAAAAAGTTGGACATAACTGAATAAAATATGGACTACTTTCTCAAAGAGTTTAGCTGAGAATGGGAGGAAATTTTTAGGATGATAATTAGTTGGAATGGTCAAATCAAGTGACAAATCTTTAAAGATGAGGAAGCAATGGGCATGTTTATATGCATCAGGGAAGGAAGCCAATAAATAAGAAAAGACTGAAGAGAAAAGAGATAATAGGGAGGATAATGGGGGAAGTTTGAAGGAAGAGTTAGGCGTGGATAGGATCAAAGGTGCTTGCCTGAATACTGTGAGATGAGGAGAGTAGAAAGAGAAACCCTGGGAATGGTGTCAGTATTTGTGGTGAAGTATAAGGTGGGGTCCTCAGATGAGAGGGAAGATGTATTTCAGATTGAATAATATTAGAAATGTGTGTAGTCCTAGGGAGTTTTGGTTCGATGGATAAAAATAAAGACTTCTCTTTGCTGGCAGACACTAGATATTCCAGTACTTTACCATATTACTCAATTCAAGAATGGCCTATTAAATAGATTTTAAAATTTCCATCCTTTTGATGTTGAAATGCTTTTCATTGTTACAATCATCCTTTGTAAATTATAGTCCAGGGCAATAAAAGTGCATCACTCATTAGCTTTGGGAACAGAGCACCATGGATGCTGTATTTGCCTCTGTCTGAATTAAATCTCTTAATGCCCTTGGGGACATTATGGCCATCTGTAGAATGCTAACTTTCTGCTTAACCAGTGAAGAAAATAACAATTTATATTGTTCAGAGATACAGATAATTTGTAGGCATGGCACATTAAACCGTACTTCCTGTCCCTAACCCCAGTCCATTTTAGTATAAAAAGAAGAATAATGATCAGTTAGTAAGAACGTAAAAATTGCTATACAGAAGCAAACCAACAATCCTTCAAGTCCAGTATTTTGTCTCTGACAATAGCGCCAAAGGACATTTTTGTGGGAGATCTCAGGTAGTTCAGGAGTTCTTAAGTTTTTATTTTTTATGTCATAGACTTCCCTTTGGCAGTCTGAATTCTCTGGACTCCTCAAAATGTTTTTAAATGCATAAAATAAAACACATAGGATTACAAAGGAAATCAACAATACTGAAGTCCAAAATATTTTTTCCATGGACCCCACGTTAGGAACCGCTGCTTTAGTAGTTGGTCTCTGTGATTAGAATGTGCCCCCACAGACATTCTGAACTTCCCTATTTTCTTCCCTGTTTATTCAACAAACATTAGGAAACATTTATTAAACATCTATCCTGTACACTGTGTTCCATGAAGGTTGAAAATTACATAGACTCTGCCCTCAAAGAGCTTTATAATTTAGTAGAAGTTTGGGGCAAACTGATAAAGCATATTCATAAATTTGATACAAATTTAGAGAGTGAAATATTCTTAAAAGTTGGAGAGATGACTGACTTTGAGGAGAGATCAAGGGAGGGCTTATAAAGGATATAACATCTGAAGTGTGCCTTGAAGGAAGGAAAGAATGAAATCAAACATGCAGTTTGGCTGAAACATGAAGAATATAAAGTAGAGTATTATGAAATAAGACTGGAAAGGTAGTTTGGAACTGGTCCGCAGAAGGCTTTAAATGCCAGAATAACATGGTTGCATTTTATATAAACCATTAAAGGCTTATGCAGACTTGAGCATGAAGAATATTACTTTGGAAATACTATGAAAAATAAATTGACCTTCCTTGAAGACAAAGAAGAGAGCAACTTATCACAATATTCTAGGAAAGAGATAATCAGGGTCTGAGCTAGGGTGTTGTTGGTATAGGTATAATGGAGGGGAAACATAAAAGAGAGATACTGGAGACAGAATTCAGTTCATTGATAACTAATTGAATTATGAATATGGAAGAAAGGAAGAGTCAAAGATGTTATTGAGGTTTCTGGTGAGGGAAATTAGGAAGAGGGACAGGTTTTGATGAAATGACAAGTGTAGTTTTGGACATGTTGGGGGTATTGGCAGGATAACTAGATGAATACGTTTACTAGGCAGTCAGAAATTTGAACTTGGTATAGGATCTCAGGGACAGGTTAGTAATAAAGATATTGAATTGGGAGTCATTTGTATAGAAATGATTGTTATAGCTATAAGATTGGATAAATTATCATGGTAGAAAGTATTTAGAGAGAAGGACCAAGGAGAGAGACTGGGGGAAGGGAAGGGTATCCTGAGTTAGGTGGCAGGAGGAAAGTGAACTAGTAAAGGAGATATAAAAGAAAAAAATCTGAGAAACAGAAGTAGGACCAGGAGGGAACAGGTTATAGAAGCCAAGATGGTGTCAGGAAGGAGGGACAGCTTAACAGTATTAAAATGAGGCATACAAGTCAAAGAGGAAAAGAACTGAGAGAAAAGCTATTGGGTTTAACAGTTAAGAAGTCTTTTAAATCTGTGGAGAGAGTCACTTTAATAGAATGATGGGAGTGAGAGGGATAAGTACAAAGTTCATGATTTTTTTCTAAGCATTTACTACCCTTCTGTCTTTCAGATATCTTGAAAATCAATCCCTCCATGCCCTCAAACTTATGTTGCCTCCAGCAGAGACCTCCTCTGCCCATTCTAAATCTAGTCCAGCTGCTTTTCCCATCCTTATTGGCTTTAGTGACATTCCTGCTTCCTCACGCAGCCTATGAAGGACTGCCATGTTAGACCTCCAATGAAGGGGCTCCCTAGTCACTGATGGAGAAAGTAGTTTAACATAGAAATCTTTAAAGAGTTTTCATCTATTTGTCATCCTTCTAGTTTTATCCTTAAATGACCTTGGGATGATTTGGCTTATTGGAGTGTCTTACTAAGCTTTTTGTAAATTTGTTTTTCTTGCTACTGCTTGTCATTTTCCATGAGGTAATGCTGCTTATAATTTACCACTGTCCACCTTCATAATATTTTCTGTAAGAATTTACATTTTATAGCAGACCGCAGTTGACTACTCGGTACAGAGAATACAAAAATGTATTGTGCTTTTTGCTTGTCTATAAAGAAATATTTGACTTAATGGTGTAAAATGCTGCTTTAGAGGCTGTCCACCATGAAGTATCTGCCATGCATATATCAAAATTCAATTCAATCACCATTTATTAAGCACCTACTATGTGTCAGGCACTGTCTTAGGCCTTACAGATGCAAAAATGAAACAGTCCTTGTCCTCAAGGAGCTTACATTTTATTGGACATGGAGGGGGAATGATATGGACTTAGAAAATTAAATTTGAGGGGCAGCTAGGTGGCGTAGTGGATAGAGCACCAGCCCTGAAGTCAAGAGAACCTGAGTTCAAATCCTGCCTCAGACCAAACACTTGACACTTACTAGCGGTGTGGCCCTGGGCAAGTCATTTAACCCCAATTGCCTATAAATTAAAAAAAAAGAAAAGAAAAAGTTAAATGTGAAATATTTACAAAGCAATTCTAGGAAATAGGCACTAGCAGTTGGAGTGGGGTGGATTATAGAAATTTGGTTAAAAAGATAACAAAAATAACTTTATATAATGATCCTTTAATTTTTAATAGCGAACAAAGCATCTATGGTCACTAAGTGTCTTTATCCCTTTTGTGAAGGACGTCCAACACAAAATCCAAATAGTGATATTTATCAGATGCTCCTGGTTGCAGATATATTGTGCCTATTGAATTAAGTCTTAGGGTATTATAAAGTTTGCTTGCTTTATTTGGTCTCATGTCTCAGGTTGGAGCAAAGACCTAGGGTCAAAGATTTACTGGAAAATAGTACTCGGGAAGCTCATATAAGCATGAGCTTTATTACTATACAGTGCAGCAAGCAGGCCAAAACAAAAAAAGCATACAAACACATATATGGAAACACAGAGAGAAAGGGATTCAACCACACATAGGGCCAGGGGTCACTTAGGAGAGGGACAGAAATGTTCAATGACAAAGATCTTGGTGAGAGTGGGGTCTGAGCAGGAAGTTTTAGACCTTAAAGATGGGCTTAATTGAGAACAGATAGTCAATGCCAGAAAGCCTTCAGGAGGGGGCATTCCTAAGCAGACCCACATGGGGGGAGGAAATTTCCCAGGTTACTTACTGAAAGCATAATCAGGTGGGGGAGTTTCCTAATTGGGATCAGAAATTCGGTGAGGGTTCAAGTTGATGATCAGGGACCCCAGAAATAGGTGTTGGAGTGTAGCAGCTACAGAAAGGTGGGAGGTCTATCCAGTCAGGAGTCCTGAGCCCTCGTATATTTGATATAGGGTGTTCGATATGAATCAGAACAGTGTAAAAGTACTTAGCCTAAGTGACTCCATATTGGAGTCATATCACTTATACTACAACATGAAACAATATATTTCAAAAAATCACAATTATCACACTCCTAAAACAAAACTAGTCAAGAGTTAGGCCCTGTACCTACTCAGGAAAAGTTATGTGGAAGAAGACTGTGTATTGTTTAGACTATGATATTCACTTGTATGGACAATCCACAAAGCTGAGTTGGTTCATCAGTACATATAGGCTGGATAGACTCTTTGGATGGAGAGTAAAGTGGAATGAGAATTGATTTTTTTTTTTTTGTAGTTTTTAGGCAATTGGGGTTAAGTGACTTGCCCAGGGTCACACAGCTAGTAAGTGTCAAGTGTTTGGTCTGAGGTGGAATGAGAATTGAATAAGAGGAAGGGAATGATCTGGATTGCCTTTGAGGAGGACAGTTAGATTTCCTTTTTGAAACTGTGCAGAGCTTAAAACACCCCCAAGCATTTCTCTGCAACAAAGACCTGTCTTTGATTTAATCATCATGATGATTAGTGATGACCTTCTAACTGTGAGTCACGCAGGATATTCATCTTCTGAGTCAAGACGCCCAAAGGTCTCATAAATTTCTTATAACTTGAGAGTATGTGATGAAACTAAGTTCACTATTTCCTATAATTACCTTTTGAGGTGAACTCATGAACCATCCTTCCACTTATTTGTAACTTCCATATGTCTTCTGGTTTCATTTATATTGAGAATGTCAATATTGATATATGTCAGTTCCTCCAGTCATATACAAACTTATTGTTCATTGGACAAGGCTCTCACATATAGAATCCCAACAGCTAAATGAAAGTTTACAGTCTAAAATTTAGATGATTCTTAATAACCGTTGTTTCCTTTTCTGTCACACTCCCACTAAAGCAGCAGAAGTAGGAGTGGCAAAGAACTGAAAGACATTAACATTATTTTTAATATTATAGATATCTTATCATCATTTTCATTTCCAAATGCGTCCCTCATTCCCTCCTCTAATTGTTTTTTTGTTGATGTTGAGTCGTTTCAGTCATGTCTGACTCTCTGTGAGTCCATTTGGGGTTTTCTTGGCCAAGATACCAAGATACCAAAAAGGGTTAAGTGACTTGCCTAGGGTCACACAGCTAGTAAGTGTATGAGTTCAAATTTAAACTCAGGTCTTCTTGACTTAAGGCCCAATGTTCTATCCACTGTGCCACCTAGCTTTTAACACCTAACACCCTAACCTTAAAGTTTGCAAAGTACTTTCAACACAGCTGCCACAGTGATAATCCTAAAGCATAGACCTATGTTACTACCCTGCTCGAGAAACTCAAGTGGTCCTCTCTTACCCCTAGAGCCAAATATAGCTTTTTTATTTGCATTTGTATCTGTCAATCATCTGGCTCCACCATTATAAAACTATAAAAAGAATTGAAAGAATACTAGTTCTAGAATTAGAGGTCTGGGTTCAAATCCCACTTCTGAACACAAGCTGTCCACACACACACACAGAGTTTCCTAATCTCCATCTCCTAAGCCACCTTTAAAGAGCATCTCAAGCACAAATTCCTCCTGGAGTCCTTTCCTAATTCCCTCCCCAACCTGAAATTACCTTTTACTTCCTTCGTATATGTTTTGTACTTATTTATATCTGTAAATGTTATTTTCCATTAGAATGTAAGCTCCTTGAAGGCAAGGACTGTTTTTTGTATCCCCTGCCTGTCCTGTGCAGAATTCAAACCTAGCTCTACCTGGTTCTAGGATGCTTGATGCTACTAAGATTTTTAGACAGGATAGAGTATTTCTTTTTTAAGCTACCTTTCTATATACCAAGCTACCTTGAAATAATGTTGTTCAGTCATTTTCACTCATTTATGACTCTTCCTGACCCCTTTTTTGAGAGTGAAGGGTTTCTTGGCAAAGATACTGGGGTGGTTTACCATTTCTTTTTTTAGCTCATTTTGCAGATGAAGAAACTGAGGCAAACAGAGTTAAGTAACATATACACATATATGTGCATATATGTATACACATATACATACATATACATATATATAATATACTTACACAATGAGAGAAATCATTATTTCTCTCTTGTATTAATAACTAATTATTGAATTAGGACCAAGGTTTTTTCCCCTTTCCTGTTTCCTTGTTCAGAAATCTGCCCCTGTAGGTTATTCAGGCATCCTTTGAAGTTCAAGGCTGATCCTGAGAGGGAAAACTCAGATCTGTTCAAAAGGCAAAGAAATTTTAGTTCAGATGAATTGATGGATTCCAGTCCATTGTGTTTTACGCATACAGGTCTGGGAAAATGTGGATTCTCCTTTTGGTCAGATGGAGTAATGTGAATAGATAAGTTTCTTTGGCCAAGACTGAGTGATCAGAGTCATACACCCCAGACTCGCATTAGAATAGGGCCACCCCTCACTATAATATTCATTCTCTCATTAATTGTTAACCAATTAGAGTTGATTGCCACCCTCAGGAAGACCCACTCTTCCAAGGGATATAAGCATTGAGTAAGTTCCATGATTTGTCTTTGGTCTAAGAGAGATAGCCAAATGACCATCCTTTTATTAATAATATGCTAGCATTATTAATAAAATGATTAATTATTCAGCAATTATGTCTCTCAAATTTTTATACATCACACCTATATGCATATGTTTGGATATTTGTCTATACCTATATCTATATCTAGCTAGCTAGCTAGCTATACTCTGACCTCTTACCATTTCTCTAACCTTAGGATCCCTTCTAGCTCCCTCTCCTTGCATAATAAGAATTAATTTGAGGCAGTTAGGTGGTGCAGTAGATAAAGCTGCAGGCCTCAAGTCAGGAAGACCTGAACCAGAGGCAACTTACCCGTTCCCATACTCAGTTTCCTCATCTGTAAAATGAGAATAATAGTAGCACCTACCTCTCAGGGTTGTTGTGAGGACCAATTGAGATAATAATTGTAAAGTGCTTAGTACAAGTGCCTGACACAGAGTGGATGCTATATAAATGCTTATCTTTTTTCCAGGTTCTTACTCCTTCCTGTTTTCCTTCAAGATGGTTTTCCAGGCTCAATAATTAAGATATTCCTTTCCCAACATTTTCTGTCCTTTTCCCCTCCCTCAATCTTATTATTGTCTCCTTCTCCCAATACTCATCTTTCCTTCTGAACTCAAATTCTCATGAGAGCTACAGAAAGAGAACCCCCATATTAAGCTGATTTAGGATAAGTCAGAAAGATCATAGTTTATTTCAGAAGAGAATCTTAGGGTCATAAATCCAGAACTGAAAGTGAACTCAGAGGCCATTTAGTTCAAACTCTTCATTTTACAGATGAAGAAACCCAGTGTCAGGGAGGTTTAGTGTCTTGTCTAATGTCATGAAGCAGTAAGTTCCCGAGGTGGGATTTCTATGTACATCCACTGCCTTCTAGAGCTAAGAGCCCTTCTACTGTGCTGTGCTGTCTCCCTGTCTATGGGTACAATTCTAAACTGAGGGAAAAGCCTTCTGATTTTCTGTGAGATGCACATTCATTTCAACATCTTGCTGTGCCTATTGCTACTTGACTTTCTCCTAGTTTGTACCTGTCAAACAAATTAGATGTTAATCATTTGTAAGTGATTTCTCCTACTTATTGCTACGCAGGGTTCATCTCAGCATCTTAGCACGTTATGCCAGCAATTAATCAAATTTTCTTTTCTCTTTGAAATAGGTAGATTTCCCTACCATGTTGGGAAATGAAGGACAAACTATTATAACTAACTTACAATTTTCCAGAAAAATACATTCACCCATTTGGAGAGATCTGATCCTTTGCCTCTCCTAGTGATTAGCAGATAGTGAAATAGCCTGGCTGGGGTTCCAAGTGAGGGACCAAAGACTGAGGCTTTTGTTTTGAGAGATCATGTCCCTTTTCTATTCAGCAGATAAGAAGACTGTTTATAACCTGATGCATTTTTTTAAAAAGATTAATGCATTTATTTCAAAAGAAAATTTTAGAACATTTCAAAATAAGAAATGTCATTTTAACTTCAGCAATTATATCCATAAGCTAAAGGGAAATGTCATTGATTTTTAAGATTTAAGAATGATCTTCTTTGAATTGTTTTCAAAGAAAATGTGCATAATATTAGAAACATTAACATGGAAGATTTGTGTTAGGCATTGTAGGCATTATTAAGTAAATTATGGTGATACCTAGGGTGGTATCTTTCTGCCAATTTGTAAAAATACAGTTATTAGTAAAGGAAGTGTGAGATAATGGAATATGTGCTTTTCTGGGAATTGGGGTACCTGTGATCTGCTCCCAGTGGACCATAAATAGCCATATGAATTGGGAAAGTCCCTTAACTCAAAGGAATCACAGTCACAGGTACAGTTCTCAATATTCCCAAATGTGTCCCAAACCAAATTAAAATGTAATTGGGGAAATATTAACAAAATAAACAAAAATATAACTATAGGCAGATAATGTCAATATGCGGTTTTCAAAGTCAATAAATAGCCTACAGGGATCTTTTTGTATGGTTTAGTGGACCCCATTTCTATTTTAGGGTTTTTTTCTTTTTCTTTTTTCTTTTTTCTTTTCCTAATTAATTAATTTTGAAATTCTGAACCTAAAAAATAAAACAAGCATTTCCATAACAAAGTAGAATAGAAAAAAAAGAATTGCACATGAATCTGCAAATCTATTATGTACAACTTGCTTTTCCGTTTAAATATGTAATAAAGTTATCATGTAACTTTCTTTTTTTTCCCTCTCTCTCCTCCCCCCCCAACCCAGATAGCTATCATTAGACACTAATGTGTATAAATATGTAAAACTGTATAATACATCTATTTATCAGTTCTTTCTCTGGATGCAGATGGCGTCTTCCTTCACAGGTCCTTTGGGTATTTATAATAGTCAAAATGACTTGGTCAGTTGTTCTTAAAACAGTATTATTATTATTATTATATTATTTTTATTAAAACAGTATTGCTGTCACTATATACAACATTCATTTGGTTCTGCTTATTTCACTCTTCATTATTTCATACAAATCCTTCCATGTTTTACTAAAATCATTGACCTCATTTCTTATAGCACAGTAATATTCCATACCACAACTTGTTTAGCCATTCCTCAATTGACAGGCATCCCCACAATTTCAAGTTCTTTGCCTCCTCAAAGAAAGCTGCTACAAATATTTTAGAACACATAGGTTCTTTTCCTTTTTCCTTAATCATCTTAGGAAACAAACCTAATAGTGGTCTATTTTAGTTTGACACCACTGACTTAACCTCTCTAAGAGTCTTCAGATTCCTGGTCTATCAAATAAGGACAGTGGATGAGATGATCTCTAACAAGTGTGATTCTAAAAGAAGTCGTGCAAAAACCATAGTAGCTGTAGAAGCTGACTGATTTTGGAAAATTTGAACCCCAGGCTATGATTTTGCTTTCTTCATTACTTCAATGAAGCCTTTTCATCTTCTTGTATTTGCCAGAATTTGTGTTTTGCAAATCAAGACAACCTCTGAGAAATCAGGGTCAGCTTCATGCCATGATGAGAATGGGTCTGTGGTAGAGGAATATCTGCATTATACTCGCATCTGTCATTGATAGCTCCTTCCATGTGACTCTGCTTTATTTGTGAAAAGACTGGCTTTTGAAAACCAACTGCCACAGGCAAACTGACCAATCAGCAGGTCTGATATTATCTTTCAGTCTGGTTTTGCTCTTTCAGCAGCCAAACCACAGTGTGGTATGCCTTGAGCTACGTGAAATGATAGCATTTTTGTGACTGATTCATGTGATTGTGAGAATACACTCAGTGCCTTGAAATGTGCCCTTAAGAAAAGATGAAAATGTTAACATTGAAGGTAGTGAGATGAGCAATCATGTAGGTTACCCAGCAGAAATTAGATTTGATTTTTTTCCCCCTGTGGAATGTAGTGTGTCCAAGATAACTCACTTCACTGGTATAGGGTTTAAGTAGAGGAACAGGGAGGAAGAGGTGGAGAAAACAATTGCTTTGCTAGCAAATGTAAAACTTAGTTGAATCTACCAAGGAAAGTGAAATATACATATCTTAAAGGTAAGTATGAAAGAGAAGTTCTGATAATAACAATAGCCAGCATTTTAAGGCTTGCAAATTTCCTTCAAGACATTGTTTGATTTGATTCTCTTAACAACTTTGTGAGGAAGGTACCATAGGTATAATTATTCCCATTTTACAGATAATGAAACTGAGGCTCAGAGAAGTTAAATAATTAGCCACAGCAAATCAGTAGCAATGGTATGATTTTAAGAAGGCCTTTCTTGACTCCAAGTCCATATCTCTCTATTATGTCATATTTCCTAATTTCAGCTGCATTTAAGAAAGGAAAGCAAATTAGTAAGGAATTGAGTGACATAGTAGTAATATAAGGCTGGAAGGGAAGACACTGGGGTTCTTAGTTTTGCCCCTGGGAAAGCTGGGAAAATTAACTCCTCTGGATCTCAGTGTCCTCAGTTGTTTAATAAAGAAGTTAACCTAGATCAGAAGTTCTTAACCTGGAGTTTGTGAACTTGTCCGATTTTTTAAAATTGGTATTTTGATAACTATCTTTTAATATAATTGGTTCCCTTTGTAATCCTATGTATTTTATGCATTTAAAAACATTGTTCTGAGAAGGGATCCACAAGTTTCACCAGATTGTCAGAAAGGTCCACGACACAAAAAAGGTTAAGAAAAAGGGTTAATATAAAATTATTTTGATATGTATGTGGAGAGAAAGTACAGAGATGGACTTTCAGAATTATATGTGTGATTGTTTTCTTTATGTGGAAGCAGTTTTGAATAGTGGCAAGTCAGAGGACTTGGAATCAGGAGATCTGGGTTCAAGTTCTGGTTCTAAAGCTTATTAGTTGTGTAGCCATTGACAAATCACTTAACCTCTTGACCTCAGTAAGCTTATCCAACAAAAGAGAAGATATTACTATTACCTACCTCAAAGTGTTTTTTCAAGGAATACGTTAAGAAGATCTTTTATTTATTTAAATTTTTTTGTTTTATTTAACATTTTATTTTTTCCCTGTTACATATAAAACATTAAGGAGATCTTAATGTGAGTTGTAGTTGTGTAGTAAATACAAGCAAATGACTTTGGTTTTGATTTAGTGTTCATTTATTCAAATATTTTGGAAAAAAATATATTCAAATACCCATTCAGTTATTGGTTTCTTTTAAAAATTATCTTTGCTAGCTATCTGTAGTCATATAAACATGCTCTAAATCACTATTGTTAGAGAAATGCTAATTAAAACAACTGATGTATCACCTCACACCTGTCAGATTGGCTAATGGGACAAAAAAGAAAAATGTTGGATGTTGGGGAAATATGGGAAAACTAGGACACTACTGTGCTGTTGGTGGAGTTGTGAACTGATCCAACCATTCTGGAGAGCAATTTGGAACTGTGCCCAAAGGATTATGAAACTGTGTATAACCTTTCATCCAGCAATGCCACTGCTAGGTCTATGTGCCAAAGACATCCAAAAAAAAGTAGGAGGAGGAAGGGAGAGGACCTATTTGTACAAAAATATTTATAGCAGCTCTTTTATTGGTGGCTACAAATTGGAATTCAAAGGTATGCCCATCAATTGGGTAATGGATCAACAAGCTGTGGTATATGATTGTAATAAAATACTATTGTGCTATAAGAAATGACAAGCAGAATGATGTCAGAAAAACCGGGAAAGACTTACATGAACTGATGCAAAGTGAAGTGAGCAGAACCAGGAGAACGTTGTACACAGTAACAGCGATATTTTTTCATGAAGAATTGTGAAGGACTTAGCTGTCCTCAGCAATACAATGATCTAAGACAAGGGTAGGGAACCTGGGGCCTCCAGGCCACGTGTGGCCCTCCTAAATCCTCAAGTGCTGCCCTTAATTCAGTCAAAGGGCCATACTTGAGGACCTGGAGGACCATACATGGCCTGGAGGCCATAAATTCCCCACCCTGATCTAAGACAATCCCAAAGGACTAATGGGTAAGTGTACTATCCGCCTACAGAGAGAGAACTGATATAGTTTGAATACAGACTGAAGCAAGCTATTTTTCACTTTCGTTCTTTTTCTTTTATTTGAGTCTTCTTGTACAAAATGACTAACATGGGAATGTTTTGCATGATTGCACGTGTATAACCTATATCTGATTACTTACTGTCTCAGGGAGGGGGAAAAGAAGGAAGGAGGGAGGGATAGAATTTGGAACTCAAAACTTTTAAAAAACACAAAAGTTAAAAAAAACCAAAAGTTAAAAAATTGTTTTGACATGTAATGGGGATTGAATATATATTTTTTAAAAAGAAGGAAAATGGAAAGAGAAAAAAATTATCTTTGCTTAAATCAAGTCAAATTCAAGAAAAACAGCAGTTTCTCCAGGATTAGGTCAGAAATAGTCACAAACATAAAAGTGTTGAAATATTTATGAAATGTCTGTGGGTATTTATTTTTAGGGTGTGGGTGGTGTATGCACATTCTGAAACACATGTCTATGTGGAATTTGTTCAACATCAGTCCTTTGATCAACTTGAACTTCTGATGTTGGCTGGGTGAAAAAATGGGCCATCAATATTTAGTCAGGGGACAAGGGTTTTAACAGATATGGTAGACTACCAACTGTCTTTTGGCTTTCCAAAGGCTTTTGAATTCTCCCTAGAATTCTATTTTAAGTGAGAACAAAGGACAAAGAAAGCTTATTTTTTAATATCTAAAAATCAAAAATTTGTAAGTTTCTATGACTTTAAAAAAAGCATAAATGGTATCATTAAGTTCAACAAACAATATATTTTTACTAGTTGGCTCAGGTATCAAATTTATTTTCCTGTCACCTTTTTTTTTTAATAAAACACTTGTTCATAAAAATGACATATCTAAATAATACTAATGCAAATTTTTGCATAATACGTATTATTGTAATATACAGGATTCCTATGAGTATGTTATTTTGCTGTTCAACATGTAAATTCAATGAAATACCTAGCATTCTATAACAGATGAGAGCCTCTGAATTTTATTCCTGGTTCTATCTCTGTTTCTATTCTGAGGCTTAGATCAAGGAACATGTTATTTGAACTACATTAGTACCCCTACCTAGACAATGTCCCTCCTCCACTTCCCATCCCCAAACTTGTATTTCAGGAAATTCTTCATAGCTAGTCAACTTTAAAATCCAGGTGAAAAAATGTAACTCTTTAGAAGGATACACAGAAAAATCAGAATATAAAGTTTGGAAATTACAACATTCTTCATGAACTTCTCTTCCATCTAGTGACCCTTCGGATAATTCCTATGATGCTTTATGTTCAGCTACTTCTAAGTGACCTATTCAAAAGAATATTTTTGATTGTATACCCAAGAGTCAGTGACTGATGTGTAGTTACATATTATGGCTTTAGCTACAGCACAGAAAGGTGGTTTGACGAGGCAGAAAGGATATTTGATCTGCAGACAGGAAAGACATAGGTTCAAACCCAAGTTTCAAAGCTTATTAGCTGTATCATCATGGGCAACTCAAGTTCTCTGGGCCTCAGTTTCTTTATCTGTAAAAAAAAAACCAAAGCAAAGGATTATAATACTACAAATACCTATGTTACGGGGCAGTTGTGCAGAAAATGCTTCATAACCCTTAAGGGTGTTATATAAAAATATTGCCATGATATATTCAATTATAGAGAGTTATAGTGTTTTTTACTGTACGCCTAAAAACATACTCTAGAGCCCTGTGTTTTAAGATATAAAAAGATACTGCTAAGGCATTGATTTTTTTGTCTCCCTATATTTCACCTTAGTTAGGTGTTCAAATAGATAGTGTCAGACCTGGAGTCAGGAAGACCTGAGTTCAAATCCAGCCTCAGACACTTATTGTATGACCTGGGTAAGTCTCTAAACCTCTCTCAGCCTCATTTTTCTCAACTTTAAAACGGTAATGGTAATGATAGTAGTACCTGCCTCCCAGAGTGGTTGTGAGAATCAAATGAGATATTTGTAAAGTGCCTAGCATATAGTAGTTTCTTAGTAAATCCTTGTTCCTTTCCCCTCCTGAGTTAGTTGTTAGTTTCATAATCTTAATATATATTTGGGCATGGAAACTATATAAATTTTTCATGTGGTCCCTTTTTCTATTCTATGAAGTTTATATTAAGTAAAAAGTTATTAATAAAATCATAATGGCTCAGAGCCCCTTGTAAAGAAAATTCTCACCATGCAAAGAGAGGTTTGACACATCTCACTGATTTAAAATTTTGTTTATCTCCAGCTAACCCCTGCCCTCTTTACATTTGAAGCAAAAATCAGAATACTGGAAATGCTTAGGTAAAAAGAAATATGCACACAGGTGTGTGTGTATGTGTGTGTGTGTGTGTGTGTGTGTTAATTTTGTTAATTTTCAGGAGTACATAGGGGAAGTTGGGGAAAGAACAAACCTTTTTTTTTTCCCATTTTCCTCAGTATTTGAAGATGTAGATACAACTAGTAGTTTCAGCCCAAGTCTTCTACTCCAAGATGCCTGTTGGAACCCAATGGTCATTAGACTGTGAGCTCTTTGTGAAAAGGAGACTGGTTTTTTTTGTCTTTGTTTGTATCCCCAGCACAATGCCTGGCTCATAGTAAGTGCTTAATACATACTAGTTAGCTTTCCTCAAGATCTTCCTTCTCTGCTTCATCAGCCCTCCTTCTCTCCTCTCAGTCTTTTCTTTTAGTTTCTCCTTTCAGTCTCTCTTTCCTTTGTTGTTCCTTTGCCTCCGATTCTTTCTAGAACAACTCCTTAACAACTCGAGATGGGGTTAGGGACACTCCTCAAACTGCCAGTGCTTAGAGCTTACAGTGCCCACCCCTTCCCCTCAGTCTACTCTTGTAGATTATGTCCGTCCCTTTAAGAACTCACAAGGACTCAAGTCTACTTTGCAGCTCAAAGATCATGAAAGTCCCAAATTCCTCTCAGGGAAAAGAGATTTTAGTTGTCCCTCCAAACCACAGGCTCATTCCTCCAAAACACAACTCTTCAGTTCCCATTGTATTTGTATGCCTAGTGTATAGTATAGGACTAAGCATTTAGAAGAGGCTTAATAAATTTTTGCTTAATTGAATTGAATCTAAGTTCCTTTTTCATCACTATACTCTGGCCAGTGTTTTTTAGATGCAGTTGTCTGTTAGCATCTCTGGAATTTATTCCCATAAATTGCCAGTCAAAATAAGATTCTCATTGACCTGGTCACTGAGAAACATTGGAAACTTTGCTTAAGTCTCTATGCCTTAGCTTCAACCATGGAGTACTTATTTTATATCTCTACCAGTGATATGGGGCCAGTCCTGCAATAAGAAATTCCGGCTCTCACAGACTGGGAGCCCTTGACAATGAATGTAAAGAATTCCAAACCTCAACTTTAATGCAAATGTCTTGAGAGAGATGTACGTTTCACATATGCTGATAGATCTGAGACGTAATATCTCAGAAGGTGATCTCAAATTAATCGGACTATCAAGTCTCCATCTTTTTCTGTAATAAGCCAGAGAAATAGTAGCAATGCCCCCATCTAAGGGTGTGTACCAAGTTAGTGGCAACACTTACTTGCCAAGTTCCCGTCAGGCGAGAATAAAAGTGAGTCATTGGGAAGCAACTCTCTCTATGATCAAAGTGAATAGACGCTTGAGAAGGGTGTCTCCATGATCTCTTTACTGTGGCTTTCAGCAAAAAAAAATTACTACTTGCTTAAATCTAGATATAAGGTACGTGCATCTTAATCATACTTTTAACTAAGGTTAAAAAAAATCTTAGCAAGACAAGATTTCTTTGAGTTCATTTTGGTACGGTCTTTTCTAAGGATAGCTGAGAGCTAACTTAGCATTATTAATAGTATTATTGACAAATCATCAGGACAGTGCTTATGTTTACACAGATGGGTAGGGCAAAACTCTAATTAATTAAGTTTATGCTTCTCTGTCTTTCTAAACTAGATTCTAGCACCTGTAACTACACTCATTCCAAGTACTCTGTTACATGAACTGATTCTCACATCTGACTTTGAAAAAGGAATAGTTTTTGTGGGAATCAGGCTTATATTATGGTGTTTTGTCCTATGTAGTCATGACTCTATTTTAGATAGTGGTTAGGAGTCACTTTGAACAAAATAGGATTTAACTTATTGATCTTATTTTTTGGTGAGGCAATTGGGGTTAAGTGACTTGCCTAGAGTCACACAGCTAGTGAGTGTTATGTGTCTCGGGCCAGATTTGAACTCAGGTCCTCCTGAATCTAGGGCCGGTGCTCTATCCACTGCACCACCATCCTCTCTCTTCATAACTCAAAAGCCCTCTATGGCTGATTCTCCCATACTCTTAGACCCATATTTCCTTGGATGCATAGGAGCTTGGACCTTACAGGCACTGTGCTTACTACTATGCTAACCACTGAGGAAACAAAGAGTCAAAAGACAGTCCTTGCCCTCAAGGAGCTTACGATCTAATGTTGAATTAATTGTCAAGTCTTGTAGATTCTACCTATTCAAGATCTTTCACATCCATCCCCTTCTCTAAACTAACACCACAATCACAACAATCCAGGTCCTCATCACCTCTTGCTTGGGTTCTTTCAATGAAACTGTGCTTTGGTTTAACCTTGAAAGACCCCCATCTCTGCTCTCCTTCTTTGCAGTTGTCCCATTTTGGCTGTGTGTGCTACAGCTACTTGTATATTTTGCTATAATCCAGTCTTTAAGTATAACCTATCCACCAGAAGTATATTAACACAAATGCTAGTCTAATGCTGTGGGAATAGCTGACTTCACTGCTGGACTTTTCTCCTGCTATGTAGTGTTTGGGAGGAGTCGTAGGTCACACTGATGAAAATGCTAAAGTAGCCAGAGCCCAGAGCCCAAAGCGAAGTTAAACTCAGATATAGACTTCCAGTTTAATCTGAAATCATATCCTGTTGTTGTCATATTTCCCTTCAGAACCTCCTAAAGATTATGATGATCCTATCAAATGACTTTTCTAATTCCTTATCAGCCAATGAATAGTGGTTGCCTAGGTAACCAAGTGTTTCAAAAGCTTTATGCTCTGCGCTGTCGGTTAAAAGCCGTGGCTGTATGTACGGCTTCTTTGATGTAAACTGCAATGTGACTTTATACTGTGGACTTCAGTTTTGATCAACCACCAAATATATGTTTGCCTACTACATATGCAGTGCTGTGCTTGGTGTTGTCAAGATGCAAAAGTATAAGGTACAGTTTTTGCCTTCAAGTAGATCATAAGATATTTGAAAGGACAAAACAAGTATGCACAAAGCTATCACCCTAAGGTCTTCTCCTGCGCTCTCCTTTAGTGAGAGAATCAGGTTATGAGATGTGCAGGAACAGAGTAGGGAGGAGGTAAGCATGGCAGCAGTACGCCCTGGGGTGCGAGGAAATAGGCTGCTGAATAGGATCAATGACTAAAAAGATTCAAGTAGAGCATTGTAAAGGATGCGAAGAGTCTAATCTTGGGACTTGGGCTTCCCTCATCTTTGCAAGATACAAGCTCATCCCCTTGGACACTGTCTAAATGACCCAGCTTTTGGTCCTTGGGCTCCTCACTAATACCCCCGCCCAAAAACAATTGTTGTTGTCCAACTCTCTGTGATCCCTTTTTTTTTTGAGGAAGGGGGCATTTCTTGGCAAAGACACTGGAGTTGTTTGCCATTTCTTTCTTGAGCTCATATTACAGATAAGAAAACTGAGGCAAACAGGGTTAAGTGACTTGCCCAAGGTCATACAGCTAGTAGGTTTATGAGGCCTGATTTGAACTCAGGTCTTTCTAACTCCAGGCCTGGCACTCTGTCCGCTGAGCAACTTAGCTGCTCCTTTCCAAAATAATTACCTAAACTCTAATTGGATGCACTGAGCTGACTTGGCTCCCTAAGTTGAAATCAACTGCACTTGAATTCTAGTCACTTGTCCCTGTCACTGTCTTCATCCCTCTGATACCCTTTCCTGGTACCCTCTCCTTTTTTTTTTTCATTATCTCTCTTGTCTCCACACACCGAAGACCCTAAGAATTTATTTGGTAGAATTTATTTCGGGGGGGGGGCAGTTAAGTGGAGAAGTAGATAGAGCACCGGGTTTGGAATCAAGAAGACTCATCTTCCTAAATTCAAATCCAGCCTCAGACATTTACTAGCTGTGTGACCCTTAAGTTGCTTAACTCTATTTGCCTTAGTTCCTCATCTGCAAAAATGAGCTGGAGAAGGAAATGATGAACCACTCCAGTATTTTTGCCATGAAAACTCCAAATGGGGTCATGAAGGACATGGCTGAACAATAAATTTTTTTTTAAAAAGCATTCAATTTAGTGAGAATATCAGAAAGTGATTAGAAGTGTGTATAAAAGAAATCCATCTAGTTCTGGCATAGGTAGGACCCTAACCATCCTCAAGTATCCTGTACTGAGGCTCTCCCAGACCTCACCCAGACATCCTGAATCCTCCTCCAATAACTGGGAGTGTGTGACTTGTGGTCACAGATAAGAAAAGCATCTTCACTTCAGAATCTAGGCAAACCAAATTGAGGATGTCCACTCCCTCAGGCTGTAAAAGGAAAGAAAGGGGTTTTTCCTAATGTATCTTGTTGTTGTTATTATGGTATTGAGTTTAATACACATTTTTTTTAAACAAACTATGTATTAGAAGCTTATGACATAACATACAATGCTGTTTTTCTTTGTATATTGGAATGTTAGTGTTTGTTGGTGTTTGTTAAGTTCATAATAAATTAGAAAACGTAACATTACAGGAAGTTTGAGAAATGTACTCCATTGTACCTCCACTTTGTATCCTCCTGCCAGCTTCTTCCAAAGCATCTTGGGATGATCTGGGTCATTTTGGTCATTGCCAAGTTTTCTATGCACTTGGTTGTACTTTTACTGCTTTTTGCTATTTTATAGATGATGATGCTTCTAATTTCTGTCATTTGGCAATGCTAATATCTTTTGTTTCTTTAAAATAGAATTTTATTTTGTTTTTATGTCATCTTTTGTTTTTATATCACCAACATTTCTCCCTGAATCTTTCCCTCCTAGAGAGACATCCCTTATTAAAAAAAAAAAAGAATAAGAAAAAAAATTCAGCAAAATCAGATACATCAAAAGAAAAAAAAACTTGATATTTTAAGCAATGTTTCACATCTATGGATCCTCATATTTGCAAAGGACTGGGGAGAGATGACTTCTCATGGTTCTTCTTTGGAGGTATACCCTTTTTAAAGAGATGACTCTTGTCACCCTTTAACTATAGGAACTCATCTGGCACATACTTAAGCTTGAGAACAGGTACTCTTCAGTACAATCTCCTTTGGAGAGCAACAATAGAGTTGGAAGTCATTTGAACATTTATTTTTAATTTAAAAATTGACAGTGATTTTTTATGGCCTCTGGCCTGAATGCTATTGCTTAGTTTAGCTCAACTGAGTATTACGATACTGCAAAATCCTACAATTTTCTCACTGTAGGGACTTCACTATTCCTGTATAACTGAGTATACCACTTTTTAAAATTTTGACATCTTCACTCAAAACATTTCTGTATTAGCCGTGTTGGAAGGGGGTAAGGGGGAGGGCAAAAAAGTAACAAAAATGAGAAACAGTATTCTCCAATTTGCACTGAGTTCATCAGTTCTGTCTCCGGAGGTAAATAGCATTTTTCATCATGAGTCCTTTGGAATTGCCTTGGATGATTGTATTGATCAGAGTAATTAAATCTTTCATAGTTGACCATCATTACACTATTGCTGTTTCTGTGTATAACGCTCTGCTAGTTCTGCTCACTTCATTTTTTATCAGTTTGCTAATGTCTTCCCAGGTTTTTCTGAAACTGCCCTGTTCATCATATCTTAAAGCACAATATATACCACAACTTGTTCAGCCATTCCACAATTAATGGGCATCCCTAAATTTCCAGTTCTTTGCCACCACAAAAAGAGCTGCTATAAATATTTTTGTACATATGGGTCCTTTTTCTTTGATCTTTTTGGGATACAGACCTAGTTAGTGATATTGCTGGGTCAAAGAGTATGCCCTTTGGGCATAGTTCTAAGTTGTTCTCTGGAATGGCTGGATCAGTTCAAAACTCCAACAATGCATTAGTGCTCCTATATTTCCACATCCCCCCCCCAGCATTTGCCATTATCCTTTTCTGTCACATTAGTCAATCTGATAAGTGTGAGGTGCTACCTCTGAATTGTCTTAATTTGCATTTGTCTAATCAGTAGTGATTTAGAGCATTTTTCATCTGACTGTTGATAGCTTTGATTTCTTCTAAAAACTGCCTGTTTCCTTTGACCATTTATCAATTGGGAATGGAGAGATTAATTTAAGGGTGAAGAGAACCTATGGCAATAGGGTTTCCTTGAAATAACTTAAACAAAAAGAAAGTCATGTTAGAGACAAGGATAAAAATATTAATCTAATTCATAACTTTACATATGAATTGATTAAATAATCCAATAAAACAAAGGAGATACAAATTGAATAAGAAAACAAAACCCCAAAATCTCTTATCGGTTTTGTTGAGACTTTTTTCCCCTCTTCGTTCTTTTTTTTTCTTTAAAAAATAATCTTTGTTATGTGGAGTGACTCCTGGTGAAAGGAGAGGGGTACTAGAAGAAATTAGTCAATGTAACAACAAATTACATCAATAAAAATTTTAAAAGAAAAAAAATAAAATTTGACATCTTATTTTTTCCCAATTACATCTAAAACCAATTTTAACATTCTTTTTTCAAATTTTGAGTTCCAAATTCTCTCCCTCCCTCATTGAGAAGGCAAAGAATTTGACATAGGTTATACATGTGTGGTCATGCAAAACACATTTCCATGTAAGTTATGCCATGAGAGAAAAAACAGACAAAACAAATAAACAAACAAGAAAAATAAAGAAAGCAAAGAAATCTGCATTCAGGTTCCACCAGTTCTTTCTCTGGAGATGAATAGCACCTTTCATCATAAGTCCTACAGAATTGTCTTGGATCATTGTATTGCTAGAAGAGCTAAGTTATTTATAGGAGATTATCACATAATATTTCTGTGTACAATGTTCTAGTTCTGCTCATTTTACTTTGCATCAATTCATGTAAGTCTTTCTAGTTTTTTCTGAGATTCTGCTCATTATTTCTTTTTTATAATAAATTAATTTATTTTTCATTTTCAACATTCACTTCCACAAGCTTTTGAGTTTTAAATTTTCTCCCCCTTCCTCTCCACCTTCCTCCCCAAGACACTGCAATCTGATACAGGCTCTACATATATTCCTATTAAATGCTCATTATTTCTCATAGCACCATAGTATTCCATCACAACCATCACAACAACTTGTTCAGCCATTCCCCAATTGATGGACATCCCCTCAATTTCTAATTCTTTGCCACCATTAAAAGAGCTGCTATAAATATTTTTCCATAAATAGGTCCTTTTCCTTTTTGTTTTTTATCTCTTTGGGATACAGACCTAGTGGTGGTATTGTTTGGTCAAAGTATATGCATGTTTTTGTAGTCCTTTGGGCATAATTCCAAATTGCTCTCCCCAATGAAAGGATCAGCATACAACTTCACCAACAGTGCATTAGTGTTTTAATTTTCCCATATCCCCTCCAACATTTGTTATTTTCCTTTTCTGTCATATTAGGCAATCTGATATGTGTGTGGTGGTAACTCAGAGTTGTTTTAATTTGCATTTCTCTAATCGATAGTGACTTAGAGAATTTTTCATACAACTACAGATAGCTTTGATTACTTTGTCTGAAAACTGTCTGTTCATTTCCTTTGACCATCTATCAATTGGGGAATGACTTGTATTCTTATAAATTTGACTCAGTTTTCTATATATTTGAGAAATAAGACCTTTATCAGAGGAACTTGCTATAATTTTTTTCACAGTAATGATTACTATGTATTTCCCTCCATCCTGTTTCCCCCCTGTTTATCGTATTCTCTCTCTCTTTTCGCCCTGTCAATTCTCAAGAGAATTTTGCTTCTAACTTTTACTTCCCCCAATCTGCCCTCCCTTCAATCAGCCCCATCCCATAGCCCTCTTCTCTTATTCCCTTCCCCTCCTACTTTAATATATGGTAAGATAGATTTCTATGCCTAAGTGTATATGTTATTCCTTCTTTCAGCCAATTCCAATGAGAGTAAGATTCACATTCCCACCTCAGCTTCCCCCATCTCCCACTCCACTGTAAAATCTCTTTCAGGTCTCTTTTATGTCAGGTGATTTACCCAATTCTACCTCTTCCTTACCACTGTTGTTAGTGCATTCTTCTTTCTCACCCCTTAATTTTATTTTTTTTTAGATAATCATCCCACCATATTTGACTCACACTTATGCTTTCTGCCTATGTATAGGCAGAAATAGTTCTAACTTCCCCAATAATGAGAAAGTTTTTAGGAGTTACAAGTAGGAGTGTGCACAGTTTAACAGTAATGAATCCCTTAAGATTTGTCTTTCCTGTTTGCCTTTTTATGCTTTTTCTGCATCTTGTATTTGAAAGTCATATTTTCTATTCAGCTCTGGTCTTTTCATCAGGAATGCTAGAAAATTATCTATTTCATTGAATGTCCATTTTTCCTCTGAAGGATTATACTCAGTTTTGCTGGGTAGGTGATTCTTGGTTGTAATCCTAGCTCTTTTGACCTCCAGAAAATCATATTCCAAATCTTTCAATTTTTTAATGTAGAAACTGCTCAACCTTGTGTTATCCTCACTATGGCGTCATGATTTTTGAATTGTTTCTTTTTGGCCGCTTGCAATATTTTCTCCTTGACCTGTGAGTTCTGGAATTTGGGTCTAATACTCCTGGGAGTTTTCATTTTGGGATCTCTTTCAGGAGGTAATCAGTGGAGACTTTCAATTTCTATTTCACCCTCTGACTCTAGAATATCAGGGCAGTTTTCCTAGATAATTTCTTGAAAGATGATGTCTAGGCTCTTTTGTGACTTTCTGGTAGTCCAATAATCCTTTAAATTATCTCTCCTGGATCTATTTTCTAGGTCAGTTGTTTTTCTAGTGAGATACTTGATATTTTCTTCTTTTTTTTCCATTTTTTGATTTTTGTTTTATTGTTTCATTGTTTCTTGATGTCTCATAAAGTCATTAGCTTCCACTTGCCCAATTCTAATTTTTAAGGAATTATTTTCTTCAGTGAGCTTTTGTACCTTCTTTTCCATTTGGCCAATTCTATTTTTTTAATGATTTTTTTTCAGTGAATTTTTGTGCCTCTTTTTATCATTTGGCATATTCTTTTTTTTTTAAGTGTTGTTTTCTTCAGTATTTTTTTGTGCCTTTGCTACCAAGCTGTTGATTCTTTTTTTTATGATTTTCTTGCATCACTCTCATTTCTCTTTCCAATTTTCCTCTACTTCTCTTAATTGATCTTTAAAATCCTTTTTGAGCTCTTCTGTGGCCTGGGGCCAGTTCATACTTTTCTTTAAGGCTTTGAATGTAGAAGTTTTGACTTTGTTGTCTTCTGAGTTTGTGTTTTGATCTTCCCTGTCACCATAGTAACTTTCTATAGTCGGGATCTTTTTCTTCCATTTGCTCATTTCCCAGCCTATTCTTGACCTTCAACTCTATGCTAAAGTGGGGCTCTGCTTCTATAGTGGAAGGGGCAGTGTCCCAAGCTTAAGTTGTTTTTTTTTTTTGTGCAGCTGTTTTCAGAGGTAATTCTGAGGATGTTTAAGTTTTTAATTCTTCTAAAGTGGTATGATCCAGGGAGAGGTGTGTGTACTACTCTCCTGTACTGTGCACTGGTCTGTGAGCAACCACAAGTACTCTTTTCCACCCTGGAACTGTGGTCAGGGTCCCTGCTCCCCTGCAGCTGCAAGCTCTGGTGTGCTAGTTCTCCTCTTTACCCTGGGACTGAGACCCAGGATTGTGACCCAGATCCAAATGTGGGCAATGCAATAGAGTTCTGCCCCTGATGCCAGCAAAGGGGCCCCTGTGGTCTCTTTCTGAACAATTGTCTGACCCCCTTACCAAGCATGGGCTGTACTAGACTGTGCTCTGCTCTCACCCTCATGCCACAGACCTTTCTGGCTGACCTTCTAAGTTATCTTGGGTTGGAAAATTGTTTCACTCTATCCTTTTGTGGGTTCTGCTGCCCTAGATTTTATTTTGAAGCATTATTTAAAGGTATTTGGAAGGATTTAGGAGAAAGCTCAAGTGAGTCCCTGCCTTTTCTCTGCCATGTTGGCTCTGCCTCCAAGTATACCACTTTTTAGAGTTGTTGTAACTGATGTCATCATCCTTCGGTCAACCTGGGGATAAGTCTCCCTAAGCTTGGCTAGCCTGTTTTTTAGACAACAGACATTCAGTCCATCACTGGGTCCAATACTTGATCCCTTCTCAGTTTGGTAGCAGATGGCCAGAGCTTGTACTGTTCTGGTGTAGCTTTTGAAACCCTAGGGTCACTTCATACCAAGAATGTAGTATTGGAGCATTATAGATGAAATATCAGAGGAAGATTTCAAGATCTGTTAAAGTTAAACATTCAGTAAATTGTGTCCTAAGCTATTAAGTCATATGAAAATTGTATTTCAATGAAGGGTAGGTGAAAATAATTTTGTGTGACATTTCTTAGCCAAGATAAAATTATTTCTTTGCATTTGGAACAATGCATTAGAATCAGAAACCTTGAAAGTTAGGGCTGAGAATTTTTTTTTAATATTTAGAAAGCCTTCCAATTTCAGGTCATTAACTTTTCCCTATGTTTTCACCAGGAAGGAAGTAATGTAATAAATAACCTTACAATGAACTTAATGCAATTTTATGTACATGTAGAAATATCCAAGTCATGGATGACTGGCAGAGCCCCAAGTCCACAGAGGAGCAGGTGCAACTTTCAGTGACATGTGTGTGTATGTGTATGTGCATCCCAATATCATAGCTGTAATGTGGTTCAGATTTTTAGTTGCTTTTTTCTCAGAACTCAAAGAATATCTTCCTGTTTATCTTGGTGGGATGCCTGAGCTATACTTGTGATTTTTTTTTCTGTTCTCTGAAATGTATTAAAACAAGATTGTCACAGATGGGGAAACACAAGGTCATTAGTTAACAATCAGATGTTTGATTTCCTGAATGGAAAAGATACTTTAACTATTGTAGGTTTTTTTTTTAAATGTTTTCAAAAGAATAAATAGAGCAAACACCTAGAAGAGAGGGTCCAATTTTAGTTAGAATTTCCTATTCAGGCTGTATGACCTTTTACAATCTTTATTTATTCGCTCAAGTGATCCTTTATTTTGTATTAAATCTCTCAAGCTTTAATATCCAGTAAAATAATTAATAAATTAATTTTATTAATTAATATTTTATAAATTGTGACTATTGCCTAGACAATTAAATAAAAACTGTCACTGGGGCCAAATTAGGCCAAATGGGTGGGAAATATACATCTGCAAAAGACAGTTAGCTATAGGGTAATTATCCAAATCCCATCCTTCAAATGTTTCATACAGTCAACTTAGACGATGTTGGGGCCAAAAAAAGGTTGGATGAGCATTGTAAAGCACTAGACATTCCTTATTCTGTGAAGCTGAGACCCTCTGATACTTCTTGTCAAAATGAACAAACAACACTCTACCAATCACCTGCCAATTTAACCTTATTACAACATCCATAATAATGATGATGATGATGATAGCTAGCATTAAGTAGTGTTTCTAGGTTTGGAGAGTGTTTTATATATGCTAGGTCATCAGAAGCAAGATAGGTGGTGCAGTGGATAGAGTGCTGGGCCTGGAGTCAGGAATATCTGGGTTCAAATCTGTGTGACTCTGGGAAAGACAATTAACTGCTGTCTGCCTCAGTTTCCATAACTGTAAAATAGGGATAATAATAGGACCTATCTTGCAGAGTTGTTGTGAGGATCAAATGAAATGCTTAGTACAAGTCCACGTAAAATGCTTAGCACTGTGCCTGGCACACAGCAAGTGCTTAATAGACATTTATTCTGTTCTCTCTGTTTTTTACTCTCCCAACAATCCTGGAGGGTAAGTGCTATTATTATTTTCATTTTACAGACAGGAAACTGAAATTTAGAGTGGTTAAGTGACTTGTCCAGGGTCACATAGCTAAGTTAATAAGGCAGTATTTGAACACAGTTCTTTCAGATTCCAAGTCCAGTACTCTGTCCACTGTAATAATTATAGTAAAAGCTAACATTCACATACAGATTACTATGAGCTAGGCACTTCGCAAGTATTATCTCATTTGGTCGTCACAACAACTCTGGGAGGTAGGTGCTATTATTATCCCCATTTTTACAGATAAGGAAACTGAGGCAAACAGAGATTAAGTGACTTGCTCAGGGTCACACAGCTAGTAAGTGTCAGAGGACTGATTTGAACTCACGTCTTCCTGACTCCAGGCCTGGTGCTCTATCCACTTTTACCACTTAACTGCCTCACCTAGACATTTACCTCCTCTTTCAGCTTCTAAGGAGGTTAATTAAGAGAGCTGTTAATTCTTAATTACTTATGTTTGTACAATCTTTTTCATTCTACCAGGTCCTGATTTTTCTTAGAGGAATATATTGTCTTCCATTAATTTTGGCACTTGACTTCAGCTCTTAATAGGCATTACATTAGTTTAAGCCTAAGACACTTATTGTCGAAGTAAACAAGTTTAGTTAAAATGTGATGTGGATGAGGATAAATTGTGTTTCCAACAAATTTCAATTTCAATGAACAAATACTTATTGATTGCTTACAAGGCATGGGCTTGTCCCATTTAAAGACTGACTATCAGTAATCAATATACAAGCACCTAGAGAATGCCTAGTAGGATGAGGGGGATTTATTGAGCATAGTTTAGAAATAGTTCTTAACCTTGAAGAATATTCAAAATAACATAACATATAGAATTCATTTGTTCAATGAATTTAATTCAATTCAACAAACATTTATTAAGTACCTCCGCTGGGCAACAATGTTACACTAAGTGATGGATCTACAAGGGCAAAAATGAATAGTTCTTGTCTCAAGTAGCTTACATTTTATTGAGGAAATTCTCTACACAGATAAGTCAATGCAAGATAATTCGAGAAGGGCTTAGCACTAACAAAGAGAAGCCTTCATGAAAGAAGCAGGATCAGCAGGACCTGAGCAGGATCTTAACTAGTACTATGAGGTGGACAGGAAGCATGCTAAGTGGAAAGAGACATGGATTTGAAGTGAGAAAACCTGAGTTTGAACCCCACCTGTGCCACTTACTTGCCTATGTGACCTTGGGCAAATCACTTAGCCTCAAGTTTTCCCACTTGTAAGATGAGGGGGTTAGATGAGAGGGACCCTCCAGCTCTATGTGCTTTAGGAATACTGATTTGGTACTGAAGAGGGGAAAAACTGAAGACAGGAAATTTGATTAGGAAGCTAATACAGTAGTCCAGGCAAGAGGGGATGTGAAACTGAACAAGGATGGTGGCTGTATGAGCAAAGGAAAAAGACAGACGGGAGCAATGTTATCAAGGTAGAATTAAGAAAACTTGGTAATTGATGGGCCCAGGATATGAAAGGGAGGAAGAAGCAGAGGTCGCTCTAACGTTATGTCTGGCTGATAGGGTTTGATGGTGGTGCTGCCAGCAGAAACAGGGAAGTTTCGAAAAAGAGTGCATTTATAGGAAGAGATAAATCTTCTAATTTGGACATGTTGAGTTTAAGATGCCAGTGAGACATCCAGGTGGAGATGTCCAGGAGATAGTAGGCAACGTAGGATTAGATAGAATTCTGGAAAGAGATTAGGGTTGTATATATGTAGATCTGAAAGTCATCTGTATAGATGTGAGTAAATGAGATTACCAAAGAGACAAGAAAAGAGAGAGGACCTGGGACTGAACCTTGGGAAACATTCACACTTGTTGGACGGCACATGAGTGATGATTCAGCAAAAGGCACCGAGAAGGGGCAGTCAGATATTAGGAGGACCAGGAGAATGCCCTGTCACAGAAATCAAAATATCCAGGAGGAGGGGATGGTCCACAGTGTTAAAAACTGTGGAGAAGTCAATTGAGATGACGCTACAGAATAGGCCATTGTGTTTAGGGTTATTTGTGGACGTCTAATATCTGCTTGAATACTTTGAGTCACAGGAAGATCTTTACCTAATAAAGTATCTCATTTCATTGGACTCAACAGTCAGTGAAACTTATCAAACTTTTCATTTAAAATTTCCAGCTTTGTTCAATAGTCTTAAGTAGGTGTAATATATAGAGCCACTATAGAGCTAGGCCCAAAGTAGTTATTTTCCTTCCTATTCAAAAATACAATTATTGATGGAAATAAAAATATTAACTTGCTTTTGAGCAAATTCTACGTATGGCAAAAAAAAAAGACAGCTATCTACTTTGAAAAGCATTATTTATTTTGCAATATGTATCACCATAGGACTTTTTAAAATACCAAGTGTTTACATTTATCAAAACTAAATTTACAGACTTTTCAGAGACAATTGTCACGTATGTACAAAGTGAAATACACTTTAGTATCTATGGGTAGTGTGGCCACAAAGACTGGATAGCCCAAAGGCCTTCTAATAGTATATGTTCACATAAAGCCAGCTGAAGCATTGACCAGTTCTCAGTTGCTGCTATCCATGTCTATTGACTGCTGTTTCACAATTATATATCATTTGAGCAAGTCTTTCAGGTGCTTATTACACCTACCCTGTTTGCACCTCACTAAAGCACTATATACCAGTGGCTTAGCATTGCTGGGAATACTCATTTTTGTTCATTGAAGCTATTTTAGTATTATTCTGTGTTGGTGGGATAATTGAGTTTCAGAACCTTGTTAATGAACCTGTCAATTGGATGTTGTATTGCTACTTCATGATATAGTAAAAAAAAAAAAAAATTGCTAATTTGAACAGGTTGGGTCAAACAATGTGAATTACTGAAATTTCAGAAATACTGATCATATGAAGTAATATCACTTACAAATTGATAACTGGACATTTCATATTTGTTTGTTCCATGCTAACTTGAAGGAATTAGCTGATAGTAACAGCATTATAATAACTAGTATTTATCTAGCACTTTAAGGTTTGCAAAGTGCTTTACATATGTCATCTTATTTTGATTCTCACAACAACCCAGTGAGGCAGGTATGGTTATTATCCCCATTTACAGATGAGGAAACTGACATGAGATAGTGTAAGTGACTTGCTTAGGATCACACAGCTTGTTTCATGAAAGATTTGAATCCAGGTATTCCTGACTCAAAATCCAGCACAGTTATCTATTACACCAGCATTAACTATTAACTAAGCTTTCTTGGAACAAGATGGCAGCCAACAAAAGTTTTAAAATGGATGTCTTATGTGATTTAATAGATTTCAGTGAAATTTAACTGATGGGTATCCCGCTCATTAGAAGTGGTTACAGAGTTAAGATCTACAATCCATGAATAAACTGAGGCCCAGAGAGGTGATATGAATTGCCCAGAGTCACACACCTTTTAAGTAGTAGAGCTAGAACTTGAGTCCAGGTCCTTCAACTTTCAATCCAGTGCCCTTTCCATTATATTATGTCACTACTTGTAATAAGTAAATAAAGAAACCTAACATTTCACTGTCATATGAGTATTTCTTCTCTGGGTTCTTTTGACTGGCCATTTGTCAATTGATCAGCAAGGACACAGAGACAGGAGTGTTGAAGCTTTATTCACTCAGAGTGAAACATACTCCACCAACCAAATGGATGGGGACGTATCTGTTACAAAATTGAGGGACAGAGGCTACACATAGATATGGATATTAAGATCTTGATATATAGATCTAGATACACATCTATATCTAACTTTATCATTTATCTTCTTATCATTATCTAGCTCTCTATCTGCTCTCTTACCTATCATCTCTTTATCTAGCTCTCATTTATCTGTCTGTCATCTCTACGTATCTATCATCCTATTGTATCTCTATCATATTTATCTATCTCTGTCTTTATCTATTTATCTATCTCTGTTATTGATCTATCATCTCTATCATCTATTCTATGTATCTATTATACTATTATATCTATCTATCCTTCTCTATTATCTACCTTTATCAGTCTTTTCCTATATAAATTTATCTATATCTATATACCCTTACTTATTTATCATCCTACCCTATCTATCATCTATCATCTCTATCTCTATTATCCAGCTGTTTGGTTTTTTGGGTCTCTCACAGCAGCAAATGTCAAATTAGAACAATTGGATGTGCCCAGAGGCAGGACCCCACCTTCAACATGGCAGTGGCAGTGACCTGGTCTTGGGCTAGACCATGCTGAAAAGCACCTGGGACCAAGTTTTCTGTGCACCACCCTCGAAGACTTTTGGAGATCCATGGAACCAGAAGGTAACGACTTTTATCTGGAGCATCTACTATGCCACATGGATAGTGATGGGGGAAAGATGGATGTGTTTACTCTGTGAACCCTGGGCTGAAATTGAACAATTTGTTTGGGGTCTCTAGACCTGTCCTGGGGTTTGGCCTCTCCAGATTCCAAACTAAAGCAACTGAGACCATCAAAAGCTTTGAGTAAATTTTAGTCAGACTACAAGGTGATGCTCTATCCAAGACACTTGTCACATTTATTAAGTGCCTGCTATGTGCCAGGCACTGTGCTAAGCCTTGGAGATACAAAAAAAAAAACCCAAATCAAAACAAAAAACAAGACACAGAACAACAACAAAAAACCAAAAGATAGCCCCTGCCTTCAAGAAGCTTACAATCTAATGGAGGAGACAACAATCAAATATGTTATAAACAAGTTACATACCAGATAAATAGGAAATAATTAAGAGAGGGAAGGCATAAGAATTAAGAGGGGTTGGGAAAAGCTTCCAGTGGGAGATGGGATTTTAATTGGAACTTAAAGCCAAGGAAGTCAGTATATGGAGATGAGGACACAGAACATTCCAGGCTTGGAGGGGTGGGGTGGGGGAGGAGGACAGCAGGAGAAAATGCCTGGAGTCAAGAGATGAAGTGTCTTGTTTGTTGAACTGAAAGAAGGCCAGGGTTTCTGGATATAAGAATTGTAATTTAAAACAAAAATTTTAATATAAAAAAACCAGAAGTGGTTATGTCAACTATTAACACTACAAAAAATTATTTAATTTTTTTCTCTTGATTTGCAGTTCTTTAGAGCATCTATCAGTTTACTGTAAACCCTCTACAATGATTTCAAGAAAGTACAAGGGTATTTGATGCTCATTGGGGTTTATCTAGGCCTAGTACAATGTCTTGTACATACTTTAATATACCAAAAAGATCCATGATTTAATTGTGGTGGGTACTCTCTCTAAACTACAACTTAGACAAATCTCTGTGGTTACTGTGATCAAAAATATGAATCTGTCACCTTGTGACTAACCTTTGGTGATAAGCTTCTCCAAATTTAGCTATATTGGACCTTGGGTGACAGACAATACAGTTTGTCCCTGGCTAGTACTCGAAGTTTTTCCAGCTTGGTAGGAATCTGCCAAAGCTTGTGCTCAGCTGGCATATGGCCTTTTAGCAGCCAGGGTCGCCTCCAACCTGCAATGAGGTATGGGGACTAGACTTCAGTGGAGTTCCTAGTAAATGCTTAATTAAATATTTGTTGATAGACTGATCTATGTGAGTACTTTTTTCCTAAGGTGAATGGAGGGAGGCTCTTTCCCTTCTCCTCCCCACCCCTCAAGGCATATTTGGCTTCCAAAAATAATTCACATTTATAAAGCACTTATGTTTGATGAGGTATTTATGACTTGTTAACATGAATGGTATTACTAAGGGGGATTTTTCTTTTTGTTCAAACACTCCTTGTAACACATGTTTGCGTTTGGAGAGGAGCTGACCACATAGCTTTGGATTCTATGCTTTTGAGATTTAGTCTTAAGCTTTAGCAGCTGGCTATGAAAACTGGCATGATTCAATTCTAAGCATTACTCATCCATGCCAATTTTTATACAGGGTCTCATTTAAGTCGCCTTTTAAAAATTTCCTCTAATAAAAACAGCACAATAAAAATATAATGAGTATGTCCTCAATAGTGATGCTTTAGTTGAGTGGATTTAGAAATGAGAAATTAGGTTTTAGGACTAGCCCGTACGCAAGAGCGCTTATTTTTTGTTTGTTTTTAACCATTTCAGTTCCTTTCTGTGCTCCCAACAGAGTTGGCTCTGGTAAGCGCCATTCATTCTTCTTAAGCAGGTGTTAGGAACTGAAGGTCAGTGGGATGGGGTGTGCGGGGTAGTGCAAGCACGGGTGGTGATGGTGGCGTACGCTTGGAAGGGTGAATGTGAGATGTGTCCATGCTTTTCTGTTATCTCCTTTGCTTAATATCCCCCCCAGGGGTGAGCGGGCTGGAGCTCGAGTGTATCTCGAGGCTCCGCCCCGGGCTGAGCGGAATACTGGGGGTTGGGGGGGAGTGGTGAGAGGACGGCCGTCCCGCAGCCCGCGGTCCAGCCCCGCCCGCCCGGCTGGCGGAGGGGGAGGAGGCTGGAGCGACAGCAGCCGCCGCCGCCGCAGCAGCAGTAGCCAGAGCAGCGGGAGCCGCCGCCTCGCTGCGCTCGTGTGTGAGTGATCTCCTCCCTCCCTCCCTCCTTCCCTCTTTTCCCCTCCCCTCCCTTTCGCCCGCCCGGGTCGCGGCGGGGCCGTGGTGTACGTGCAGAGCGCGCAGAGCGAGTGGCGCCCGCCCGCCCGCCGTCTTCTCCATTCCGCCAGCCGGGCCGGGCCGGGTTGGCAGGGCCGCAGACGTGAGGGCGGCCGGCGCCGCGTAGGTCGCGCGACCCTCGCCCGGGTCCTCGTTCACCCCCACCCTATCCTACCCACCCCACCCCACCCCACCCCACCCCCCACCGCGAGAAGGAGAGAGCGAGCGAGCGAAGGTAGTCCTCCGCAGCCCGCGGTGGCGGGGATCAGGCCGTGAGGCGGCTGCCGGCTGCCGGGAGCCGGGCGGCCGGCGCTGCGCAGGGGCCGGGGCGCCGCGGAGGCGAGGGCCCGGCGGGCTGCCGCGGCGGTGCATGGCGCAGTAGCAGCCGCTTCGTCCGGCCGTCCGCCCCTCTGCTTCCCCGGCGTGCGTCCGCCCTCCCGTTACTCCCTCGAGCTCGGCTGGGGCCGCCGCCGCCATGGCCAATGACAGCGGCGGGGCCGGCGGGCTGAGCCCGAGCGAGCGGGACCGGCAGTACTGCGAGCTGTGCGGGAAGATGGAGAACCTGCTGCGCTGCAGCCGCTGCCGCAGCTCCTTCTACTGCAGCAAGGAGCACCAGCGCCAGGACTGGAAGAAGCACAAGCTCGTCTGCCACGGCGGCGGGGGAGCCGCCGAGCACGGGCCGGCCGGAGGAGGCCGCCCGCAGCCCCAGCCCCCCGGGGTCTCCCCGCACCCCGCGACGCCGCCCAAGGCCGGCCGGGCCGGGCTCAAAGAAGCCAAGAAAACGCAGCAGCAGCCGCCGCGCCGGGACACCACCTCCCCGGAGGCCGCCTCGGCCGCGGCCGCGGGCTCGGGGGCGGTGCCGCCGCCTCCGCCTCCAGTCTCCGCGGCCGCCCCGGAGGGAGCAGCCTCCTCGGCCAAGGCTGCCGTGGTTTCCGTGGCGGCGGCGCCGCCGCCTCCTCCCGCAGCCGTCAACAACCACGGGCCGGCGGCGGGCCCTGCGGAGGCGGAGTCCGGAAGGGACGAGTCGCTGGGCCGGTCGCCGCTGTGCCCGGGCGGCTCGGCGTGCCCTCAGCTGAGCCCCCCGGGCCTGGGGCTGATGCTGAGGCCCAACGGGCAGACGAAGCCCCTGCCGGCGCTGAAGCTGGCGCTGGAGTACATCGTGCCGTGCATGAACAAGCACGGCATCTGCGTGGTGGACGACTTCCTGGGCAAGGAGACCGGCCAGCAGATCGGCGACGAGGTGCGGGCCCTGCACGACACCGGTAAGTTCACCGATGGGCAGCTGGTCAGCCAGAAGAGCGACTCCTCCAAGGACATCCGGGGCGACAAGATCACCTGGATCGAAGGCAAGGAGCCGGGCTGCGAGACCATCGGACGGCTCATGAGCAGCATGGACGACCTGATCCGCCACTGTAACGGCAAGCTGGGCAACTACAAAATCAACGGCAGGACGAAAGTAAGTACGTGGTGGCGGTATTCTCGGGACCCCCGCTGGGCTCCCCTTCCCCCTCCCCCTCCCCTTCTGCGTTACAGGCTCGCACCGAGATAGCTTTCTTTAATGCTAGTTGACGCCGGTCAGTGAGGAAAATGGGAGTGTTTATTAGACCCCGCTCCCAGGTGGAGATGTCTCCTTTTTCACCTGCTGTCATTCACCACAGCACCTCTTTCTTAGCACTTAGGTGCTTCAGTCTTCTTGCAGCTGCCTCCCTTCTTGTAAAGCCCCTCAGGTACCTGACCCTTTTCTTTAGCTTTCTGTGTTTGACGCTTCCTAAGTTTGCACGCTCAGTATGTCACAAAACAAACTCCCTTAGCGTATGTTTAGGGTACCCCCTGGGAGGTATTAGTATACTACCCAGAGAAAGTGCTGGGTTTGCATAAGCTCTTAAATTCGAATGATGACTCATCAGATTATGCTTTACAAAGATAATTGTCTCATACTTTTGGCAAAATGTGTCAATTGACTACAAAAATGAGAAAAAAAAATCACTTAAGTAGCCAATTAATCAAAATTCATTAGATTCTTCTAGTGGCCCTAAAGACTCTTCCCTTCCCCTCCTCTCCTATATCTTACTTTTAAAGCCTCAATAAAACAGATAGATTTTGAGCAAAACATTTTATCTGGGATTTCTTTACTGTTTGATTACATTTGAATGGGTTCCTTTGTGTTTTTCCTTTCCTGTTGCTTCTTCTTTTGTCTCAATAATATTCCCGTATCTCTAATCTTTTGCCTCTTAATAAGTATAGTAAACATTAATCCTTGTATCTTTCTCTCTATAATATACTCTTGCAGTTTTTCTCCTCTATTATTATACTCAAAAAACACTCCCTGACTGCTTAACTGAGCCCCTGCACTTTTGTCAAGAAAGTGAAAGATGAGACAAGTATGTGCTTACTAATTGGTTTTTCTGGGACTGTTCTCAGAAAAGTATAAGCAGTGCGAGTCTATTAAACTTAAGTTGTTTATAGCTAATTTTTCCTACAGTTTTTAAAAGTAGACTTTTCAGAGTGGCTTTATTTTACCATTCACTATATATATTTCATTGAGCATTTTGTTATTACTGAGCAGTACTAGGTTACCTCCTCTCCCCAATCTCCCCCTCCTCCAAAGCTACTTTACTTCCTTGGGGAATCCTGGAATTTAAAAGAAGTATAGCAGCTTCATTATTGAATTAGGACATCTGAAATTCAGGTGTTCTTGCATAACAAATTTTATAGTAAACTTAATAGAAAAAGATCAAACTTTGTCAATTCAGTAATCTCATAAGATTTATTTTTGGATAAAATTTATACAATATAATTGTGCAATGGAATTGACATAACTTGGTTATTAAAATAGTTTGCTGAGTGATAATATATTAAGATGATTAAAGGGTACTTGGATATAGACTGTTGGAGTGCATCTAAGGTGTAACCTTGATTTTGTGAATGAGATAAAATCCAAAATCTGTCTTGCTCTCTGCTCAATAGTTGAGCTTGCTAGGTTAGGCAGTATTGAAGGAAAGGGAAGGATGGTCTCATATCTTTCTGTTCTTACTGACTTGCCAGGGGAAGGGGCTGCAGCCTCCGAAGCTTTTTAGAGCTCTTGATTCCCTAGGTTAGGTCGTTGTGAGGAAATGTCCACCTACTTCCTTTGGAATCCCTTTAGCAGAAGAAACAATGTCTACAGTGGCTTTAAAATCACTTAGCTGTAGCTATGGTAGTTAATGGAGCTAGCATGAAGGTGAAGTTTAAGTTTTGCAGATTTGAACTTTTGTTTGCCATTGAAGTACTAGGAATATGTAATTACAGAATTCAGTTATCATTAATTCTTTTTGATGGAATTTAAAAAAAATTAAAATTAAAATTTGAATTTGAATTTTTAAAAGAAATTGTGTGATGGAAAAATCTAAAGTTTGTTTGGTGCTAATAAGATGAGAGTGGAAGATCTGATTCCCTGATTAGACAATAGTGTCTCTTAGACAACAGCTTTGTTTCAAGGCCACTAACTTCACCTTAACCCTGTCCAAAATGTCTTGCAAGGGAACCAGGTGAGAAGCTGTTAATCATTTAGCTCAACCTGACAGTTCTCCTGGAGGAAAAAAAAAATATCAGCAAAGAAAAAGCCAATTCATACTAGTTATTCTACTGATGACTGATCCTATACCTGAAGAAACATACTTTATGGTCTCAGAGTATTTGTTTTTTTTTTTTTAAATTATGAAATGTTTACTTTAGGCAGCCCTTCCAAAAGATGCTTGCTTCATTTTTGTAATAACAATCTAGTTTTGCTGTCATCACAAGATGAACAGGAAAGCTTGGATATAGTCAACGATTGTTTAAAAAAAAAAAAGGCTGTAATTGCTAGTGGTAATATACTTTTTCAACTAATTTTAATTTGAATATTGCAGACTGCAAAGTCTGTGGTACTCTAAGATTGGGGCATAGCTAAAATCGTCAAATACTCTAAGCCAAAAAATTAGAATACATCATCTGACAAAAGCTATTTCTTTTGTACTTTGTTAAAGTGTGTGTTTTCTAGAAATTTTGACTATCCTAGAAAATGTAGCATGTAATAGTTGCTTGTAGGAATTGTAGGTTGAGTAATCATTTCAAAAACTGAGATAAATGGCTATTTTTTTATACAATGAAATGGACATTGACTTATTCGATATCACTATTTTAGAACAATTGTTTATTTTTATACATATGTGCATATATGTATGTATATATATACATATATGTATATAGTTAATGTTAAAGAGGGAAAGGATTATAATAGAATATGGGAGAAAAGGTAAACTACTGTGGTATAGCACCAGGTTCAATCTCTTCCCATGATGCTCTTCCTGTTTCATTTCCTTTGAGCCCTTCTCATGGTGTTTTCCTCCCTTTTCTATTCTTTGACAACTTCCATGTTCTTCTACTCTTTCATTCCTCTTTTCCTAAGCTTTAAGATCTTCACTGATTCCAGGAACAACTCTTTGTTGCTTTTTGGGGAGAAGAAAAATAGGAGAGTGGGGAGAGGTTGTTCAGGTTATAGAAAAATGTGGAAATCTGAAGTGGTATTGGGGATTGAAGGAGAGGAGAGGAAAGGAGGGCAAAAGAAAGAGTGCCATAAATGTTTTTGAGGATTATTCTCTTTGAGAGATTTAAAAATTTGATTAGTCACCCATGATCACTTCTCCATTTGGGAAAAAAGTGAATTAGAATTTATTCATTCAATAATATATATAAGATACATATGATTTTTTATTTGCTAGCATTTTTCCATAAATTTAATCCTGGGGGCAAATGAAAGGAGTTGAAATACCTTTGAAGAAAAGGAGCAAAATGTGGTAAGATAAAGCAGTAAACACAGATTGATCATCCATTTTCCAGTTAGTTAGGTAGCACTCTCTTAATCAGGGAGTAGGATATGTCTTCACATGTAGTTCTAAAATCGATTAGAATCTCCTCAATGGAAGGAATTGTGGTTGTATGTAGCAGGCATCTGTGATATTAAAAAACATCTTTTTCCTCCTAACCTTTACAACTTCTGGCAGTGTTTCTGTATTGTTGGCTCCTCATATGTACAAATTGAAGGAGCTTGTTTAATAGCTATATCAGAGTTTATGATCAAATTTCCCTGTGGCAAAAGGAGCTAAGAACATTGTTAGTTAGAAAGTTATACTTAATATCGACTGCTCAAAGAACAATTTTAAGAAAGGGACTGTGTTCAACTTTGAAACCTTTCAAATGTATAATTGTAAAGTACTTTCCTGCAGAATGTTCACATGTATTTTCAGTTGCTGTTTACAGGTTTTTATTTGAAAGCTATTTACATGTTATATATTTACAGTTCTTTAATCTACAGCCAAAACAGAAACAATTTCTAGACTTTTGTCTGTTTTCCATAAACACACCAAACTTAAATATGCATTCTTTCTCTTGCTTTTCCCGTTTTCTTCTCCCAGAATTCCTTATGTAGGCTGCATTTCTAACCACTTACCTTGTTATATTGTCAGTAGTACATGTCCTCACTTTCATTTATTTTTCATAGTTTATGGGATTTCTCTTAATTTTTTTTTTTATGGCTCTCTTTCAGTTCCCTCTATTCCTTCACCTCCTCAATCCATTCTTTTGACATTTTCCACTTGTGCCATGTTTTAGGTTTCTTTTCCCTCTTATTTACTTATTGTAGACCTTTTTTTTTTTTTTTAAAGATGTATTGGCCTCCTTTGGTACTTTCTTTTCTTAATTTCCCAAGATGTTCTAACTTCTCTGAACCTCAGGTGGGGCCATTTCTTTTGAAACAAGACCACTTTTTCTCCTTTCCTCAACTAGAGTGATGGTCTCCCTGAGGTTATTATTTTTGCTCTTATCAAATGATCTTACATTTACTTAACCTTTTACATGTTGCTTCTCTAGTCGAATGTAAACTCCTCTAGGGTAGGCCCTATTTGTCGTTTTATCCCCGGTGCCTCCCCTTGCACAGAGTAGGCTTTAATTGTTTGTTGAATTGTATTCTTGCTGCATGGCCTACTGACATTGTTGGTTGTTTTCTTAGTTTTCCTTTGCCATAATCCCCTGGCCTTACCTTGAGTCCATCTTTATTTTTCCCATTTCTTAAGAGCTTCCTTTTATTGCTTTTCCCCCTTTTCTTATAGCTGCAGGTGACTTTCCTTTGGACAGATGTTATCACATCAGTTTCATTTTTCCTTTCATTTTGGGTCTTGGACCAGCTATGTCCAGGAATCCTGGCATGCTCTTGAGCAGTTTACGTAGTTGTCCTTTTACATGGAAGTTACATGCACCCCACCCCTGTTTTTTGAAATTGGATCTCTCTATCTTGCCCAGGCTGGAAGTATGGAAGCTGTTCATGGGCTGATCCTCTTGCTTATTGGCACAGAAGCTTTGACCTTTTCCATTTCCCGCCTGTGCTGATTTGCCCTTCGTTAGGTAGCTTCATAGCCCCTCCTTGCTTTCAAGGGCTCATTATATTGGTGCCAGACATAATGTTGACACCTGATGGGCTCAATCCTGCTGTAGCCCAGAACTGAGTACAAGCAATCCCAAGCTCAGCTTCCCCTAGTGGCAGGTAACTTCTTTTGAGAGAAGATTGCTTTGTCCTTCCTTTCCTCCATAATCCTTACAAAGGAAAAAATGGATATACCTACAGTATTTCTTGTCTTTTTTCTTCCTTTCTTATTTTCCTTGTTATGCTTCTCCCAGCACCCCCCTACCCCCCAATTTTCTCTCCTCTTCACTTTTAACTGTGATCCCGGCTAAAGCTAAGGGAAAATATTATGTGCTCTCATAGGTTGGCTAATCTTAACTGTTGGTTTAGTTACTTTTTCCTCCTGGAACTGTGGTATTTTTGTCCAATATGGAGTCACCTTTCACCTCTTAAATTGTGCATGAATTTTTACACTTCTTCATCAGTGGTAGCCATGCTTCCTCCTTCCCAACATGTGCTACCCTTATAGCTAAATCTCTTTTAATCATCTGAACAACTCTATGTGGTAGGTACAGGTAATACATTTTACAGATGAGAAAATTGAAACTCAGAGAGACTGTGGCTTCCTTAAAATCATAAAGCTAGAAGATGGATGATATGGGATTTGAACCCAGGTCACCTGATTCCTAATCCATTTATTTTTCTACTAACAGTATAGTTTTCACTGAAACTATTTTGGTGATTTCATGGGAAACAATCCCTTAGAAAGTTAAACTGATATAAAATATCCCCAAATGGGAACTTTAAAAGTATAGGGCAGATAGAAATAAGAGTCTAGGATTGAAGGACTCCATGTAATTCATGAGATTGGATGAAAGCATAGAGTTTAAATTGTCTTAAAATTAGAGACAAAAGAGAAGTCAGAAATAAATAAAGTATCATTTATCCAGGTGGGGTATTAGATAACAAGAATTAGTAGAGGAAATGGAAAAGAGGTAAAATAGTGTTACAGTAATTTATGTTTATTATGAATCTCAGCATTGAAGGAAACTTAATCTTTTTATGATATTAAGAAGTCATTAATAAGTGCAATGCTATTTATAAAGATTTCAGTACATTTTTTTTTGTTTTTGTTTAAGAAAAACATGGGAACATCCAGAGTGGGGAGCATCCCCTGCTGTCTGGAAAAAGATTCTATCTGGAACTAGTTATTCACTAAAGATTATAGAGGCAAATTTTTACTCTAGTTATTGCTTTAGAGAGCAGAGACCTAAAGTGTCTTTGAGTAGTTTGACTCAAAAGATTAGTGGGGGAATTCAAAGACTATGAAAGGCATGAAGTCTAATTTTAATATGGCTATTAATGCTGGAAGCAGTTAACTACTAGAATACTGTTTGGCTGAGCTGTTGATCTAAATATTATTTATGAGCAAGTTTTTCCTTTGTCAAAATGACTCTCATGCATTTATTGAGAAAATCTTCTTGATGATCTTTTGACGGACCAAAGTATAAGTCCTCATTAATATTGCTGTTGATTTGAGGCATGTTGGTATGGGATGATGAGAACATTAGTGCTATATCTGTTCCCCGGGTTAATGGAAGTCTTAAACATCTTTGTCTTTTAAGGTCATCAGGATTCACTGTTATGTGTTTAAACCTAAAGATTTTAACCATATGCCCTCTCCTTCAAACCCCTCATTCTCAAAACTAAACCAAATGTCAACAACTTAGTGATGTTTGTGGTTTTGTTTCCAAAAGAACTTATGAGTTGGTCAAAGTCATCATTTATTTAAACTTTGTGTTCTTATTATAAATATCAGACAATATTTTCTCATTTAATCACAGAGTTTAATTTTGAAGCTCAGTAAAGAATATTTTAAATATATACATAGTGTAATATTTCATGACTTTAAGTTTATTTTGATTACATAGAAATCAATTTATAACTTGAATTTTTTTCTTATTATTTTCTTAACCCCATGACTTATTTTCTGTTTCGATTATTGGCACAGAAACTTTAACCTGTTCTATTTTCTGCCTGTGCTGATTTGCCGTTCCTTAGGTTCTCACAGGTTGGCTATGAGGCACCTCTTGTGCTTCCATGTATTTTATTTGATCTTTTATTAACTTTCTCTATGTCCCTAAAGCTTACTCAGAAAGTTCATTTTACTAGAGACAGAAAGCAAATTCATTGGCTATGAATCCTGTAAGTCAGGCTGGAAATAATTATCTGTGGAATACTGTTTGGTTAAGCCGGTGATCTAAATATTATTTATAGGCAAATTTTCCCATTGTCAAAATTACTTTTTTGTTAGGCATCTATTTGGCTCACCTTGATGATCTTTTGACAGACCAAAGTATGAGTGGTCACTTTGTCAGTTCACTAACAATACTAAAAATTTCTTCCTCATTCCCTTACCTTTGAAGGAAGGGTAATGGGGGAATCTTTCTAAAATTATTTGACATGGTCATATGTTCTGACATTTTGGCTATAGAACTACAAAATTTAAATAAATAAATTTCCTTGATGATATCTTTTATGTTCCCTACCTTTGGGTCATGTGAACTTTTGATTGTTTAGTTGTAACTCTTATTCTTGATATTTTTTAATACTACTCTTTCTTCTTTGTTTTTGAGGGTTGTAAAGGTTAAAGAGTGGTATATAAAAAACATCAAGGATAGAGTGGCTGGTGATCAAAAAGACACATAAAATTATCCAGTACAGGCCAAGGTAGTACCTGAACTTGCTAAGTAATTCTTGAGCTGAAATTTTCCAGACCTAAGTTTTAGTCTGATGATTTTTTAGGCTTGGAACCCATGCTCCATTGTGTTGTCCCTTGTTTTGGCTTACCTGAGGATGTATTCTTTACCAGAACTGTCCTAAATTCTTCAGTTTGGGGAATTAGCCTAGCTAAACACTTTTGACTGACATTGATTTTCTTATGATCACAAACACACTTTTAGTCAATAAAGAAGCTTCCTGATTGCTAGCAGAATTTGGATACTCGAGTTCTTCCTCAACCACTGGTTAACTACATATATCTTCCTTTCCATTTGCTTAAAGGGGGAAGAGGAAACAAACTCATAGAATATCAGTTGTGTAGACATTGTGGAGAAAAAAAAGAATAATTTAATGTGATAACCATTATGTATGTTTATAATAGACATCACTTTTCTTACATTTGTTGATGGCAGTACATATGGATATATATTAATTGGATATATATTAATGAATATATATTAATCACTGTGTGCACAGCACTTTGTTGGGAGGTAAGTTTGGATAAAAACAAATTTCTGTCTTCAGGCAACTTAGAGTAAAATATGAGTGTAAAGGAGTAGTTTCCACATTCTCCATCCCCCATTAATATAATTAGCATACAGGTAAAGTAAAGTTTTAAATACATAAACAAGATATACCCTGTGATCTCCCTGAGGTGAGAATGTCTGGGTCAGAAATGGAACAGCTGCTTGGCTAACCATGCCTCTATGGGATTTTAAACGTCTAGAGGAATTTCAGTAGTCACTCAAGTGGTGAGTAGTCAATCAATCAACCAGCATTTATTAAACAAATATTATGTGCCAGGTACTGGGTATCCAGATATAAGGAATGAAACAATTCCCACTCACAAGGAGCTTATCCAAGTTCTGGAGTTGAGGATTCCAGTTCTACTTTTGAACCCAAGCCTTTGAGAAGGAATTACTCTTGGGGGGAGAATAGAGTTTCTCTCTGCTCTCTGTATCTTGCTTTCTCTCTCTTTCCCTCTTCCGTCTTCCCTCCACCCCATTGACCATGTTATCAGAGAGACTGGACCAGTATCAGAAAGTGGATCCAGCTGGGATCAGAGATTGGACCAGTAGGAGACAACATATCCAACTGGGAACAGAGTGACAAACAGATGGGGACAAATGTGTGGAAAGGCAGTTCCCCAAGGAGGGAGTCAGCTTCAAGGATCATGGTCCTTTGCACCAGGAAAGAATTCCAGCTTTGAACTCAGTAAAGGACTTCCAGCCCATAAAGTGCAAGTAGATGTGAGTTACCCTTTTGCCACAGGTGTATGCTACATGTGTGCCTCACTTCCTTTGTACTCTAAGTTTGAGCTCACTTTTCAAGTGGACTTGTGTGTATTTGTGGGGGACTATACCTCAGAGTTTTGGGGGGAATGTTTTGTACTAACTGTTTTTACTATACTGTGTTAATAAATACCATTGCTGATGATTAATAGGAAGCATACTGGAAGGGGGCTTGTAAGAAGCTATATGAAAAACACAGGCCTCAGAGTTACCTTTAAGAGTGATAATTAGCCACCTTCTAAGGATGTCAAAATCTTGAGTGCAGATTGGGGGAGTGATCTTCGATGGGTTACTGAATGGTGATATGAGATATGCACAAGATAATTATAATGCCATATACCAAGTGCTTAAGAGAAATTCAAGCCAAGTGCTCTGTGAAGTCTGAGGGGAAGAAGTATGAATTCTCACAAGTGAAAAAACACAGATTTTTGGGTGTTAAAAGACCTACACTCAGGTTTGAGTTTGACCTCAGGCACTAGCTGTGTGAATCTGGGATATCCATTTCACCTCAGGTTCTCTATTTGTAAAATAAGAGGGATACCATAATATTCTCTCTCTCTCTCTCTCTCTCTAATATGTTATTTTTTTTTTCTCTCTCTCAGTAATCTGTGGGGGGGAAAAACCCAAAGAGTTTAGCAAAAGTGACCAGCATACTGAAAAACTTTGACATCTCCACTATTTCTCATTCATTGTCCTCCACCTTTGTTATCTAATACCAACTAGGCCCTAACTAAAACAAGACAGTCCTTTTATTCCACCCTAATTGATGTCTTGTCTTATGTCATTCACTCTCCACTGAAGCTGTTTTAAATGTTTGATTCCTTACTTAAACTCTCTACAATCCAGCTTCCATCTCCTCTCCTCTTCCCTCCCTCCCTCTTCACTTTCCCAGCTGTGGACCTTGCTGATTACTAAGAAAATTGAGGCCATTTAGCCAGAGCTACCTCTTCTCTTATTCCCTTCTTTTCTAACCATCATCTCCTTTTCTTTCCTTCTAGTCCCCAGTTTATGACAGTGGTGGCCTTTCCACCTACCAAGCTCAATCTTCTTACATATATACTTGATCCTATGCCTTCTTGTCATCTCCAGAAGATTGTATCATCAGTCATTTCTTCTTTCTTGAATCTTCAACCTTTCCTTTCCCCTGGTTATTTCCATAATGCCTTCAAACATGTTCAAGTTCCCTCATCCTTAAAAAAGCCTACATCCTACAGTTGCTTTAAACTATTGACCTATTATTTCTTCTCCCTCTTTCAGTCACACTTGTCTATATTTGCTGTTTCTACTTGTCTTTCTCTCCTTTCATTTATCATCCCTTTGCAGTGTGACTTCCAGGCTCATCACTGACTTGAAACTGTTCTCTCCAATGTTAATGATCTCTTAATTGCTAAATAATTATTTTTTTTTCTTAGTCCTCATCCATTTCATTCTTATCTGTTGCTTTTTACACTGTTGACCATTCTCTCTTTCTGGATGTTTCGTTTTCTGGATTTTCTTGATGCTAATCTTTCCTGGTTCACATCCTGCCCATCTGACCAAACCTCCTCAGTCGCCTTTGCTGGATAATCCACATCAGACCTAGTTGAAGGTGTTCCTTAAGGTTCTGACCCAGCCCTCTTTTATTATCCACCTATATTCTTATAGTCCCTCCCTTGGATTTAATTATCATCTTTATTCAGATGACTCTCAGATCTAGCTATCCATTCCCAGTTTCTCCTCTGAGCTTCAATCCTGCTTTAATGGTTGGCAAACTAAATGTCCCAGATATTCAAATTCACTTTGTCCAAAACTGAACTCATTATCTGCACCCCCAAACTATTCCCTTTTTGCTTCATGTTTGTTTCACACTACTATCCCAGCTTTGTAACCTTCGAATTATCCTCTGCTCTTCATTCTCTCTCACCCCACATATTCAGTCAGTTCCAGAATTTGCTATTTCTGCTTTTATATCTCATCTCTTTATTTGGTTGCTTTTCTTCTTTCACATGACTAACCACCAACATAGTGCAGGTTCTCATCATTTCTCCTAAATTACTGTGGCAGCCTCCTAATTTGTCTTCTTGCATCCACTATCTTCCCACTCTAGTCTGTTCTATGCAGTACTGTCAGAAATAATTTTCCTTAAGCATAGATCTGACCATATGACTGTCTAGTCAACTCCAGTGGCTTCCTGTTGCATAGGATAGAGTACAAACTATTCTGTTTTAAAGTCCTTAATAACGTGGCCTCAACCTATCTTTCTGGCTTCACTGGACAATACTCTTGCTCTCTGTAATCCAGGCAAACTGGCTTTCTCTCTTCCTCACACTCAACAGTCCATCATCTGTCGCCTTGCCTTTGTACTGACTGTCTGCCTCCTTTCTTCTGCCTCAAAGTCTTTTCTTTGGAATACAGTTCAAACTCTAGGATCTTTTCTTGATTTTCTCAACTGCTAGTACTATCCCTCCCAAACTACCTTGTATTTAACAACTTGTATGTGTTTTTATTTATTTGTGCTATGTTTATACAGAATATATTTATATGTGTACTTGGTTTTTGGTCTCCATTAGACTGTATGTTCTGTGAGAGTAAGTGTTGTATCATTCTTTATAATTATATTCCCATTGCATAGCGCATAGTAGAATAAATGTTTTTTGATTGATTGATTTACAAAGGAAAGAGGGTAAGTAATCGCATATTTTTTCTTTGGGTCCAAGCTTGGTTGCACCTGGAATTTTAAGATCTGGAATGGACATTTTAAGAAGAACATTGACAAATTAGAACATACTCAGCAGAGGGTGACCAAGGCTTTAGAAGCATGCTATCATCATCATCATCATCATCATCATCATCATCATCATCATCATCAT
>NW_020954576.1:59761329-59907351 GCF_900497805.2 Vombatus ursinus | reverse complement strand
ATCATCATCATCATCATCATCATCATCATCATCATCATCATCATCATCATAATAGCTGATGTGTATACAGTACTTTGAGGTTTACATGTACTACCTCCTAAGATGCCATAGAAGAATGAAGGAACTGAAAGGGAGGATTTAAGAGGGACAAAAGTAGCTGCATGTGAATTTTTGCAGGTCTGTCACCTAGAAGAGATTTAAGCTCATATGGTATGGGGTTCCAGAAAACAGGAGATAAAAGCTGCAGGAGTTAGGTTTAGCCCATTCTAAAGAAGAACTTCTTAATGATTATGTAACTTTGCAAAAATGGAGGGTTCTATGAAATAGAAGTGGCAAGCATTCAGGGGTTCACTTACCTCTTGTCTGGGATTCTGTAAAACTGCATTCTGCCACTTGTTCTCATCTTCAATCTCTCAGGATCTCTGATTGTTTCTAACCTTTCAGGAACATTATCCTGCCGGTCCATCCCACCTTTGGGGAGTGTACAAGGTTCTGTGTTTGATGAGGTTTAGGTTTAGTTTCCTTTGCCTTGCAATGTTCAGTTAGAGATAGTTGTATTCTTTTAGAAGTCATCTTGCTTTCTGATTTTAATTTCTGCCCTGTTGATTTATCTGCTTGTGCTCTAGATTTTTAATTGCGTTTTCTTCTTCCTGAGATTTTTGATGATTTTAGACTTTTTTTCCTTTATACAGTCATTTCTGCTATCATTTGATATGTGTATTCCCAAAAAAACAAAGCTCTGTGCAAAAATCACTCAATAAAAACCACAGCTTACAGGGAAAATAGGGTTAGAGACAGAAGGCTCAAAAACTGCTGTAGTTAACACATAAAAAAATAGGAATCTAATGGAAATGGTAGTGTAATTTTATGTTAAATGGTTAAGAAATATAAATACTACAATAAATAATGATGCTATCCACAGCCTTGGTCTGTTGCTTGACCTGTTCCCAGGCTGCATGAGCAAGTTGGGCAGGGGAAGGCCAAAACTCCAGGCCTTGGGCTAGAGACCTTGGGAAGGGTAAGAGGGTACTTCCGTCCGGTCCTCTTTCCATATTTCCTCTTGCACTAGAAGATATGCAATAAATAGGGCACTTGCCAGAGACCTTGAGTTTGCTTTTGGAAGTGGGTGTCAAGATTGGTGCCTTTACCTTCAGGGTTGGACCTCAAAGTTATCACAACTTCCTCCTATTTTGAGGAATGCACTTTTCACTGACCTTCGTACCTGCCCAAACTAACTTTTGGATAGACTATAGTGGCCCTCAACTGGATGCTTCTTTTAAATTCCAGTAGCATTTGTCACTGTTAATTCACCTTGTTAGTCTTCTTGCCCTATAGAGACAGTGGTAATTTCTTAACCTCTGGTGTGTAATTACTCTTTTGGGGTTGTTTTGAGAGTGGGCACTGGAGAAAATGTCTAGTTCTTTATCTTGTTGAACACATGACCCAGGCTGTTCAATTTGTTTCACGGGATTTTTGTGAGGAAAGAACTTTTTCATACTGTAAAGTGCTATGTAAATGTGAGTTGTTGTCAATATACTAATATCATTTGTAGAAATAAAGTCTAGGCAATTTATTTTGAAGCTGGGCTATTGAATTTGGTTTTAAATGTGTTGGAAATGTGGTGATGGGACACAAGTAAATATATTCAGGAATAGAGAAGACAGGGCTGGAAATGTAGATTTTATGTCATGCATATTGAGAGGATTACAAGTTGTAGTTGATATTTTAAAATACAATATTAGTCTCTACTGGAAAATGAAATATCTATTCATTTAAACCTACAATGAAGCCTAGTTATGTGGACCCAGCCTTTCTAGGTTTATGGTTTTCAGGATAGTTTTGAGATTTCTCCAGTTCCCTTGCATGTACTTATATTCACTGTACTATATTAAAAAAAAGCCTTTTATATTGCATACTTTTTACTTATATGTTCAGTGAGGTAACAGAATTTGCAAAAGATGACAATTCACTGAAATTTCTCTAAGAAAAATGTGTCAGTTTTATAAAAAAGGATTTAAAAATCCACTTTCCTTGGAGAAACCTTAATAAATATTCTTCTTTGTCTATCATATTCCCCTATAATGGTTTTTCCAAATCTTTTCCTCAAGTTATATTGAGCCTTGAGCTCCTACCTCATTTAGGAGATAAACCCCATCTCCTACTTTACTGAAAAGATTGAGGCCCAGTACTTCATGATCTTTCTTCTTGTCTTTTGGTTTTAAACACCTTGAAACCAACCCCTTTGTCATACGTTTGTTCAATTCTCAGAAAATGAGGTGGTCTATAATTAGACCACTGATAAAACTAATTAAAAACACACACAAGTAGAAGGATTCTCATTGTTCCTTTTCTTTTCATTGCATGATCATTTCCCCTTTTCCTCTCCCCATTGAAGGATTCCTTGTAACAAAGACAACTTTAAGTAAAATTAGCAAACAAGATGACCTTGAACTCTGTTTGACAGTATATAACACGTTCCACATCTATTGTCCCCCAACCTTTTACTGAGAGAAGGGAGATATGTTTTATGTTTCACCCTCACTTCTTAAGAACCAAGCTTGGGTATTACAATTAATCAAGCATTTATTACATGCCTGCTGTGTGCCAGGTACTGAGTTTATGACGACAAAAATGAAACTGTCTTTGCCTTGAAGGGAACTACATTCTTTTGGAGGTGAGGGAATACCTTTCAGTTCTTCTTACACTTTAGTCCCTGCCATGTATTCTTTAATCCTGTGACATTGGCCTCTTGGCTATTCTACTTCGTCTCTCTGCTCTGGACATTTTCTCTGGCTGTCTTCCATGCCTGGAATGCTCTCCCTCAAATCTGCTTACTGACCTCTTTGGCTTTCTTTAAGTTAATCCAACTAAAATCTCATGTTCTGTAGGAAGATTTACCCAACTCCTCTTAATTCTAGTGCTTTCCCTCTATTAATTACTTTTTTCCTTGTATATAACAAATGTGTGTCTATATATTTGTTTGTATCTTTTCTGCTCCATTAGATTGTGAGTTCCTTGAGGGTAAGGACTGTTTTTTTCTTCTTTTTGTATCTTAAGCAATTAGCACAGTGCCTAGCATATAGTAGGTGCTTAATAAATGTTTATTGATTGATACAAATAAATAGAAAATATACACAGAGTACAATACAAAGTAATCTGGGAGGTTACCAATAGCTGGGGAATCAGAAAAGGCTTCATTTAGGAGATGACCTTTGAGGGATTTTAAGAGGTGGATGTGAAGATACAGTACAGTCTAGGGGACAGCCTGTGTCATGTACAAGGAACACCAAGTAGGCCAGTTTGGCTGGAACATGAAATACCTGAAGGGGGGTAATAGGCAGTGACCCTAGAAAGGTAGGCTGGACCCAGACCATGAATGACTTTAAACCAGAAAGATTATTTTATCCTAGAAGGGATAGAGACACTGGAACTTTTGGAGCATGTATGCCCTGGTCAGCCCTATCTTTGCTTTAGGATAATTAGTTTGGAAATTGTGTGGAAGATGGATTAGAGAGGGGAGAGCATTGTGGTAATGGGGCTTGAACCTGAGTGATTGATGTGTGAATGAAGAGAAAGGGATGAAGACTGTAGTCACTGTAAGGGTAGAATCTACAGTAGTACAAGCAGCTAATGACATATGTGGAGTCAGGGAGAGTGAGTGAAGAGTTAAGGACTTTTAGGTTGCAGATCTGGGCTACTAGAAGGATAGATGTACCCTTGACAGAAATAATGAAAGTAAGTATTAGGGGAGATTTGAGGGAGAAAATATTAGTTCTGTTTCGGTGTGTTTTTAATAGCCAGAGTCACAAAAACTGAGAAAAAAAGAATATTCAGGAGGAGAGGAGGGTAGCCAACAGTGTTAAGGTCAGGGAGGCTAATGATAAAGAAAAGGCCGTTGGATTTGACAATTAAGTCTTGAATTTCACCACATAATCATTGTAGACATTATGCCAAATTTTTGTTTAAATAAAAAAAGGTAGGATGTGACCATTATGTGAAGCTTTAAAAAATTGTGCCGGTATTACTTAAAAATCACTTATTACTAAACTGTCTTTGGTGTAAGATTAGAATGCATGGAATATTTGTGAATATACATTAAAATTGAATATTGACAATGTCCATGTGCTGAGAATTCTAGGCTCAAGCTTATTGAGAGAGATAAATGCATATCCATATGCCACTGGTGAATACATCGCTGCTCTGTTAACCTTTTAAGTGGCATGCCGAACAGAATTATACCATGCTACAATTATGTGACAAAAGGTCATGAACCAATTTCTGGACTGGGGAGAAAAACAGGGTGCGACGATTATAGGGTGAAATACGGTAATTGGTAGCTTTGGAGAAAGTAGTTTCAGTTGATGAGTGAGGTCAGAAACAACATATCGAGGGAAGGAACTAGAGGTACTGACTGCAGAAAACTTTTTTTTTTTTTAAAGAGGAATATAGCTGAAAGAAGAAGTATAGAGTACAGTAGCCTGAGAAAGTGGTTTTGGTCAAGTAAAGCTTTTTTAAGGATTGGGGAGGTTGGGCATGCGCCTAGCTGAAGCATGAAGATTAGAGAGAGGACAATTAGAAGGACATGTTGCTTGCAGATCTGATAGGGACAATCAAAGGTACATGATTGCACGTGTTAGAGAGGAAGCCCACCTCTTCATCAGAGACTGAAGTAAACAAGAAGGAAATGGAGATTGATTTCAAGGGGTTTGAGATGTTGAGTAGGGAAAAGAGGGAATTCAAGGTCTCATTTTCTCAGTCAAGTAGGAGGTAAGCTTCTGTCAGAAGCAAGTGGGATGGGATGTTTAGGGAAAGAAGAGGCTTGGAACAGATGCCGTGAAGAACGTGATAAAAAAAATCAGTTAGGGATGAGTAAAAGTCTTAGCTTGTTGTACCAAGGGTTCAGTTGAGATTCGGGGCTGGATGATGAATTTGAAATTGGATAATGAATTTGTGGAACAATCAGCACTATTGTGCCATCTCCTCCAACATTCTCAGCATCAGTGAGTAAGACAAGCATTGGGTGGGCATAGTCCAGGGTTGGGGTTTGGCAAAGCGTTAGCTTGATTTGACAAAGGATCAAAGGATTTAAGAAGACGGATGAGATTGAAGTGTTTCTCTGGTTAACTGTGGGATTAAGACTGGAAAGGGAGAAAAGTGAAGCTGAGGAAAGGGTAGTGGCCTGGAATTGTACTGTTAAATCGTTGGTAGTTCTTTTTTTTAAAACTGTTCATGGCCTTTGACCACTTTCCCTTTGGGGTAATGGACTTTATAAAATTTTGTATAGTTATGTCAATTACCCACATATCTTAAATATAGCAGACTCTTATCAGATATTTGATGGAAATGTTTTTCCCATTTGGCAGTTTCTGTTCTTAAGATAACTGCATTGATTTTGTTCCTGTAAAAGCTTTTTCATATCATGTAATCATTTAAAAAATTTATTTCTCTGTCTCATATTTGATTATGAATTCCTTTTCCTACCTCTTCCCCAGCCATCAGTCAACAAGCTTTTGTTAAACACTAACTATGGCCAAGATGGCAGAGTGAAAGCAGGGATTCACTTGAGCTTTCCCTCAAACCCCTCCAAATACCTGTAAAAATGACTCTAAACAAATTCTAGAGCAGCAGAACTCACAAAAAGACAAAGTGAAACAAATTTCCAGCCCAAGACAGCCTGGATGGTCGACAGGAGTGATTTGTTGCACTGGGCTGGGAGAGGAGCACAGTCCAGCTTGGGCCATGCTGGCACAGACTGGGCCTCAGTGGACTGAATCAGTAGTAACTGTGGTGGTTTCCAGACTTCTCAACCTACAAATGTCAAAGACAACTTAGAAGGTCAGTAGAAAAAGTCTGTCAGACCTGGGTGAGAGAAGAGTGAAGGTCAGCCCCATCCCAGCCCCAGGGTGGTGGCAGTGGTGGTGGCAGCTGCAGCAGCAGCTGCTTCTGGGAGATCTCACCCCACAGATGGTAAGGGAATTGAATAACTGATCAGAAGGAGATTACAAGGATCTCTTTGCTGGCACTGAGGCAGAGTTCTGTTACTTTGCCCATACTTGGATCTGCGTCGCAGTCCTGGGTGGCAATTCTAGGGTGAGGAGAAACACTGCATAGCAGAGCTTGTGGCAGCAGTGGAGAGGGGACCCTTCAGTTCCAGAGCAGAAAAGAGTGCTTGTGGTCTCTCACAGACCAGAGCACCAGGCCAGGAGAGAAGTAAACACCTCTCCTTAGATCATAACACCTTGAAAGAACTGAAACTTATAGCTCCCTAGAAATATCTCTGAAAATAGCTGCATGAAACCCCTGAAGCTTGAGACAGTGCACCCTCCACACTGGAAGCAGAGCCTTTCTTTAACAAATAGTTATTGGTGACAAAGAAGATCAAAACATACAACCAAAAGAGGACAACAAAGTCAAAGTTCCTACATCCAAAGCCTCCAAGAAAAATATGAATTGGTCTCAGGCCATGCAAGAGCTCAGAAAGGATTTTGAAAAATCAAATAAGGGAAGTAGAGGAAAAATTGGGAAGAGAAATGAGAGTGATGGAAGAAAATCATGAAAAATGAGTCAGTAGCTTGGTGAAGGAGGCACAATGGAAGCTAGTGACTTTATGAAAAATCAAGACATTGTAAAACAAAACCAAAAGAATGAAAGAAAAAAATAGAAAACGTGAAATATCTCATTGGAAAAACAACTGACCTGAAAAATAGATCCAGGAGAGATAATTTTAAAATTATTGGACTACTGAAAGCCAAGATCAAAAAAAGAGCCTGGACATCATCTTTCAAGAAATTATCAAGGAAAACTGCCCTGATATTCTAGAACCAAAGGGTAAAATAGAAATTGAAAGAGTCCACCGATCACCTCCTGAAAGAGATCCCAAAAGAAACTCCCACGAATATTATAGCCAAATTCCAGAGTTTCCAGGTCAAAGAGAAAATATTTCAAGCAACCAAAAAGAAACACAATCAGGATAACACAAGATTTAGCAGCTTCTACGTTAAGGGACTGGAGGGTGTAGAATATGATATTCTGGAGTGTAAAGGAGCTAGGATTACAACCAAGAATCACCTACTCAGCAAAACTGAGTATAATCAATGAAGGGGAAAAATTGACATTCAATGATGTAGAGGAATTTAATGCATTCTTGAAAAGCCAGAGCTAAACAGAAAAACTGACTTTCAAATAGAAGACTCAAGAGAAGTATGTGAAGGTAAACAGGAAAGAGAAATCGTAAAGGACTTATTGAACTGTTTACATTCCTACATGGAAAGATGATATTTGTAACTCATGAGACCTTTCTCAGTATTAGGGTAGTTGGAGGGAATATATATATAGACAGAGGGCACAGGGTGAGTTGAATATGAAGGGATGATATCTGAAAAATAAAATTAAGGGGTGAGAGAGGAATTTACTGGGAGAAGGAGAAAGGGGGAGGTAGAATGGGGTAAATTATCTCACGTAAAAGAGGCAAGAAAAAACTTTTACAGTGGAGGGATAGAGGGGGAGGTGACAGGTAATGAGTGAACCTTACTTTCATTGGATTTGGCTTAAGGAAATTATAACATACACACTCAGTGGGGTATAGAAATCTATCTTACCCTTCACAAAAATAGGGGGTAAGGCGGGGGAGGTGATAGAAGGGGAGGGCAGATGGGGAAGGGGGTAATCAGAAGCACACACTTTTGAGGAGGGAGAGGAGAGAATAGAAAATGGGGGGACAGGATAGGATGGAGGGAAATATAGTTAGTCTGGAAATGTTTTGCATGACTATACATGTATAACCTATATTGAATTGCTTGCCTTCTCAATGAGGGTGGCTGGGGAGGGGAGGAAGGGAGAGAATTTGGAACTCAAAAGTTTTAAAAACAGATGTTAAAAATAGTTTTTACATGCAGCTGGGAAATAAGATACACAGGCAATGGGGTATAAAAATCTATCCTACCCTACAGGAAAATAGAAGAGGAAGGGGTTGAGAAGAAGGGATTACAGATTGGGTGAAGGTATAATCAGAATGCACACTGTCATGGAGTGGGGGGAGGGGAGAGATGGGGAGAAAATTTGGAATTCAGAATCCTGTTGAAGTGAATGTTGAAAACTAAAACTTAAAAAACAAAACAAAACCCCGCTGTGTCAGGCACTATAAGCATTGGGGACAGGAAGTCAAAAATGAAAAAGTCCCTGTCATCAAGGAGTTTATATTCTTTTGTTCTTAGTTGTGAAAAATAGCTTTTTCCATTCTTGAATTTTTTTTATGGTGTGCCTTTTTATATTTGGGTCACATATCCATTTGGAGCTTATTGGGATATACATGATCTGATCCCCTTTCTACTCTCTGTAACCCTGATCATCTATCGTTTTCTTTCTCTCCCTCCCTCAAACCTCAGCCTTCCTCCAGCCTGAGTAGTATATATTAGATGCTCCCATTTTCCTTACTACCTGTTGACTTTAACATCCTGCAGCCCAACTTCTTATCTCTTGCTACTCTACTAAAACTAATTTTTCTAAAGGCCTGCCATTTGAACTCAACATTTAACTTGCCATCTTCCTGCTTAAATTGTTCTTTTCTCAACATCTTTGTTTCTGTTGATGGTTCCAGTGTCACCCCTTCAGTTACTCAGTTTAAAAATCTGTCATCTTTGACTGTTTTCTTTCTTTTTTCAATCTTTTTTCCATCCAATTTTATTTGATTTTCAGTTTCAAATTCTTTCTCCTCCTCTCCTCCTTCCTCACCTGTTGAGAAGATAATAAATACAAACCCTAACACAAATATGAAGTCCTACAAAACAGATTTCCTCATTAGCCATGTTCTGAAAAGAAGAAAAAAAAAACCAAGAAGCTCATTATGGTTTCTTTATCTATTCTCCAATTGTTGGCATCTACTTTTGTTCCCTTTTTTTTTTTTTTTTTGCTACTACAGAAAGTACTGTTATAAATATTTTGTTACAGATGGGACCCTTCTCCATCTTGATCTCTTCTTAGATGAAAAAAATATGCTTCAGTCTGTATTCTGAGTTGATCAGTTCTCTATCTGAAGGTGGGATAACATGTTTCATCATGAGATCTTTGGAATTGTGGTGGATCATTATGTTGAATACTAGTTCTAAAATGCTACCATTATACTGTTTTCCTGCTCAGAAATTTTCAGTGGCTCCCCTTTGCTCCATTTAACTAAATCTTACCCATCTTTCAGAACCCAGCTCAAATTTTTGTCTGGCCCGTAAAGCCTTCAACATTTCCAACTGACTTTAATTTTTTCTTTTCCAAATGTCTGTAACTTAGTGATAGCTTATTTTGGCAGTTAATCACGCAGTGTCTTGTGGTATTATTTAATTTAAATTTGTTTTGTTTCCTCCTGTAGGAATAAAAGCACTAGAAGATAATTTTTTTTTCATAGAACTTTTATTATCAGAATTACATCTTAAGCAAGCAATTTTTATAAACCATTCACCTAGACACAGTCTTATTCCTACCATAGCTGGACTCTCCAAACATGAACATGAGATTGTATCTTCATGAGATTGTAAACATGAAGGATCACAGTCAGCGAACAATTGAATGAGACTCTTGGCTTATCTTATGGCTAAAATAAGCTTTATCAAAGGTAATTTCTGACGAGGGCTTTGATTTGTGCAGAGCCAGCCACACATGACTTGGCTGATGTAGCTTACCATTGGGGCCTTATCTCCTGCAGATTCCAAGAGATCATGTCCCTTGCTATGATTCACACATCTGTTACCTCAGGTAAGATTTGGCCCAGGTCTTAGAGACTCAAAGACAGGTCTTAGAGACTCTAAGACCAGCACTTGATTTATTTTGGAAGCTTCCTCTTACCGTATAACTTCAGCTACATAATTACCACACATACAGAGATGCAGAGGATAGTAGTTTAAAATCTGCACACTTGCTATTGAACTAATGAACTCAATCTGTGAAAACAAAAGGCAGGATTAGTCTCTTCGGTGATAAGTTTGTTTGTTTTTTATGTCTATACCTTATTAGACAGCTCTCCAAATGGGACAGTAGTGATGTTGACTTCTTATCAGGGTAGTGGCATGGAAAAATGTTTGGACTTGGTACAGAATAAATGTCATTGTGTCGGTAAGTAGAGCCAGCTTGGTCCTTCTCCAGTGTCTCTTCTTTGAGTTGTACCTGATCTTATAGGAGTGGGATGAATTTCCATCTGCTTCTTTGCAAGATACATGTTGATTCTGGAAGTTTTAGGGGAAGAATGGTGAGGAAGTTACGGCTATGCATGCACCACATTGGTGGGCCAAATGGAAAAGGGGCTGAGTACTCAAATGAGCCTCATATCTAATAGCCACTTCTTGAATCAGTCACAGCTCATTTCTTGCTCCTCCTCACCTGTCAGAATGTCTCTTCAGTAGCTGTCGTGTGTGGAGGTTACAGTTCAACTTTTTACAAAATGCTTTTAATCGTTTTTTAAGTGTTGTTGGAGACTAGCCTTTCCTATTAAGTCTTTTCTGTGCCTTTTAGTCCTAGTTCTGTTTCTGGGGTAAAAATAGCCTGACTTGTGGTTTACTTGGTTATTTTTAACACTAAGAGTTTGGGAGAAAGGGTTGCTTGAGAGGTCAAATGAAGCATGTGTTGTTAACCAGGCCATACTTTAGTCTTCAGACTATAAATTATGGTGAAATCCAGTGAGTTATGAGAAACTTTTGGTTTTGTCATAGTTTTAAGTTGAACATTAGCTGTGTGCAAATTTAGTCACCCAGGGCTGAGTAGTATAAGCTTCCAGTAGCAATTTTGGCAATATGTTAATGTGTTGGAATAATATTTCTCTCTAATAATGCAAAATCGGCCAGTCTTGAGGTTATTTATGTATTCTAATGGACTGCAGTAAAAGAACAACCGTCTGCTGCCTTAAATTTCTTATGATTAAAATTGTTCTATTTTAAATTTCTTGAGAGTCATTATTTGGATGGTATAAAAACTAGCTTGGAATTAAAATTGACCATGGATAATCCAACTGTGTTGAGAGAGAGCAATGGATTATCACATTGGCCTCAGAGCCAAAACGATCTGGGTGTAAGTTTGCCTCTGACACATGTGTGATCCTGAGTAAATTACTTGTGCTTCAGGTAACTCTTTTGAGACTGTGAGTTATAGATTGCAGAGAAGGTGCCGATAACCAAAATAAACTCAAAATGCCTAAATATTAAAGATTGAAGCATAAAACATTTTGGAAAAGTGTAGAAGAGAATGCTATTAGATACTTTTTACAGTTTTGACCTTGAGAATTCTTAACCAAAGAAGGGATAAAAATGATCACAAAGGATAAAACAGATAATTTTTACTACATAAAATTGAAAGGCTTTTGCATAAACAAAATCAACATAGCTTGGGAAAGGAAGAAGATAAAAAGGCATTTATTAAAGTGCCTACCGTGTGCCAGGTACTATACTAAGCGCTGTACAGATGTTATTTCATTTGCTCCTCAAAACAACCCTGGGATATAGGTGCTATTATTATCCTCATTTTACAGATGAGAAAACTGAGGCAGAGGTTAAGTGACTTGCCTAGGGCTGCACAGTTAGTACATGTCTGAGGCTGAACTTGTTATAAGGCTAACTGGGTAGTATACTCAGAGGTGAAGGTGATATAAATATAAAAGATATCAACAGATACTGAAAAGAAAAAAGAGGGGAGAGAGAAAACTGCTTCCAGAGGCTTTCTGCCTTCTCTGCTAATATATGTATTCTCCATCTTGCTAGGGCCCATGCCTTTAAAAAAAAAAAGACCAAAAAAAAAAAAAACCAAAGTAGGTTTGTTTTAATATCTTTTGTTTTAACTGCCTGGATTTGCCCTGTATACTCCTCTGCCCTATTCCCAGAAAGTCATCCCTTATTAATTTTTTTTTTTTTCCAAAAGAAAGGAATGATGAAGTAAAGGGGTAGGGAAGAATATGTTCCACACCTTGGACCTAACCTCTGTAAAGGAGCTTGGTGAGATGTCTTCTCATGTTTCTTTCTTGGGGACAAGCTTATTCTTTAGATTTTTGCAATATTTAGTTTTGTTTTATGTTTTATTTTATTTTTTTCCTATTTCCATTTTGTTTTCGCTTACTTAATTGTGTATGAATTCATGTATGTCTTCCTTTTTTTTAATAACTTCTTTATTTCTAGTTTTCAACATTCACTTCCATAAGATTTTGAGTTTTAAATTTTTTCCCCCTTCCTATCCTACCCTCTCCCCAAGACCATGTACAATGTGATATAGGTTCTACTTACACATCCATACTAAACATTTTCACATTAGTCATGATGTAAAGAAGAATTAGAACTAATGGGAGGAACCATGAGAAAGAAGAAACAGAACAAAACAACAAAAGAAAAGGAGGGCAAATAATATGCTCTGCATTTAGACTCCAAAGTTCTTTCTCTGGATGTGGATAGTATTTTCCATCATGAGTCTTTTGGAGATGTCTAAGATCCTTGCGTTGCTGAGAAGAGTTAAGTCTGTCAAAGTTGGTCATCAAACAATGTGGCTGTTACTGTGTACAGTATTGCCCTGGTTCTGCTCATTTTAGTCACCATCAGCTTATATAAGTCTTTCCAGGTTTTTAAACAACATATTATAGGATTATGGTTCTTAATCCACTCTACTGTCCACTTCCTTTTATGGGAGAGTTCATCCCATTCACATTCAGTTATGATTAGTATCTGTGTCTTTTTCTCCATCCTAACCCCCCCCATTTATGCTTTTCTCTCTCTTTTCTCCCTTTCCCTCCTCACTAGAGTTTTGCTTTTGACTACTGACTCCCTCAGTTTGCCCTCCTTTCTGTCAGCCCCCTTCCCTTTCTTTCCCTTTACCCTTAGTACTTTTTCCCTCCCTTCTCTCCACCCCCTCCCTTTCTTTCTTCTTTCCCGTCCTACTTCTTATAGGGTAAGTTAGATTTCTATACCTAACTGATTGTTCACTCTTTGAGCCAAATCTGATGAGAGTAGGGTTCAAACAATGCTTATCTCCTTCCCTTCTTTCCCTCTACTGTATTAGGTTTTTGTGCCTTTTCTTGTGATGTAATTTACCCTTGTCTGCCTCCTCTTTTCCTCTTCTCTCACAACAATCTGTTTTCACCATTTAATTAGATTTTTTTATCATCATATCAAAGTCAACTTGTACTCACGCTTGCTGTCTATGTATACCCCTTTTAAATGTTAAAATAATGATACAGTTCTCAAGAGTTACAAGTGTGGGGGCAGCTGGGTGGCACAGTGGATAGAGCACCGGCCTGGATTCAGGAGGACCTGAGTTCAATTCTGGCCTTAGACACATAACACTTACTAGCTATGTGACCCAGGGCAAGTCACTTAACTCCACTGCCTAACCAAAAAAAAAAAAAAAAGTTACAAGTGTTATCTTTTCTAGTAATGATGTAAACAGTTTGCCCTTATTAACAAAATGTTTTTTTTTCTTTCCTATTTTCCTCTTTATGCCTGTCTTTTTTTTTTTTTTTTTTTGGCTAGGCAGTGGGGTTAAGTGACTTGGCCAGGGTCACACAGCTAGTAAGTGTTATGTGTCTAAGGCCGGAATTGAACTCAGGTCCTCCTGATTCCAGGGCCGGCGCTCTATCCATTGTGCCACCTAGCTGCCCCACTTATGCCTGTCTTGAGTCTTATATTTGAAGATCAAATTTTTTGTTGAGTTCTGTTCTTTTCATCAGGAAGGTTTCGAAGTTCCCTATTTCATTGAATGTCCCTCTCCTCCCCTGAAAGATTGTTAAATTTTGCTGGGTAGTTGATCCTTGGGTGTAATCCAAGCTCCTTTGCTTTATGGAATATTGTATTTCATGCCCTTTAATCTTTTAATGTAGAAGCTGCAAGGTCCTGTGTAATCCTGACGGTCGTTTGTGATATTTAAATTGTTGTTTTTGTTTTTGGGTTTTTTTTCTGGCTGCTTGCAGTATTTTCTCTTTGAGCTGGTAATTTTGGAATTTGGCTACAATATTCCTTGGTGTTTTCAATTTGAGACCTCTTTCAGGAGGTGATTGGTGGATTCTTTCAATGACTATTTTACTTTCTGGTTCTAGGACCTCAGGGCAGTTTTCATTGATGATTTCCTGAAAGATACTGTCCAGGCTCTTTTTTTCATTGTGGTTTTCAGGTAGATCAATAATTTTTAAATTGTTTCTCCTGGATCTGTTTTCCAGATCAGTTATTTTACCAGTGAGGTATTTTATGTTTTCTTCTATTTTTTTCCATTCTTTTGTTTCTGTTTGATTGATTCTTGATATCTCATAGAGTCATTAGCTTTCACTTGCCCAATTTTAATTTTTAACGAATTGTTTCCTTCTATTAGATTTTGTACCTCCTTTTCCATATGGCCCATTTTACTTTTTAAAGAGTTCTTTTCAGTGAGTTTTTGTGCCTCATTTTCCATTTGGCCAGTTCTACTTTTTTAAGGAGTTGATTTCTTCAGGGTACTTTTTTCCATTTGGCCAATTGTATTTTTTAAGGGCTTGTTTTCTACAGCCAATTTTTGTCCTCTTTTTTCTAACCTATTGACTTTCTCTTGTATACCTTTCATTTCTTTTCCCAATTTTTCTTCTACGTCTTTTATTTGACTTTTAAAATCCTTCTTGAGCTCTTCCAAGAAGGCTTTTTGGGCTTGAGACCAGTTCATACTCCCCTTTGAGGTTTTGGATGTGGGGGGGTACATTGACAATGTTGTCCTCTTCTGAGTTTGTTCCTTGATTTTCCCTGTCCCCATAATAAGAATCTATGGTCGTTGTCTGTTTATGCTTTTTGCTCACGTTTTTTGCTTATTTCCTGAGCTCTCCTGCTGGAGCATAGAGGGCATTGACCTAAGCTTCTTGTGCTGGGTGCCCAGGACCTGCTCACTGTTGAGGACTCAGGTGCTTACAGCTGGAGGTTGTAGGGTCTGGCAGCTTACCTAATGTTGAGCTGGGGTCAGCAACACTGTAGCTCCCTGGGTGTGGGGGTGGGGAGTCTGGCTCCTGGAGAACACTTGCTTTTTCGGGCTTTTTTAAAGCACTTGCATGTTTGGCTGCTAGAGGATGTCTGTCAGCCTGGAGTAGTGCTGAAGCACCAGGAGATTTGGCTGTAGGAGAATGCAGTGGTTTTCCAAGCTGGTGTTTACTGATTCCCCTGCCTGGGCTGAGGCACTTGGGGTGGGAGTGGGGTTTCTGGTCTTGGTGCTTGCTAGCTCCACCACCTTGAGGCTCAGGATCTCCCCCTGGTTTGCTGAGGTGGGGCTTCCCACTGGCTCTCTGGGATGCTTCCCATCTTGTTCTTTCTTTCCCTTTCCCTGATAGAAAGGGGCCTTTCCTGTTAATTCCCCAAGCTTCCTGGACTACAAGACTGCTGCACTCCATCTTTTTGCTGGCTCAGCTGTTCCAGGGTTTTTCCTGGGATGATATTTTCTGGGCTTTCAGAGGTCAATAAGGAAGGGTGAGAGCAACTTCTTTTTCTGCCATCTTGGCTTCCAGAAGTTCGGTCATCCAAAGACCATTCAATCTTTCATTGCTTCTCTGTATTCATCATGCTCATTGTTTCCTACAGCACAGCAGTATATTCCATTATATGTGGGTAACACAAGTTATTTAACTATTCCACAGCTGATGGACATCTACCTGGTTTCCAGTTTTTTGCTATCACAAAAAGTGCTGCTATGAATATTTGGACATATGGAGAGCCTTTCATTCTGTTATTGACCTTCTTGGAACATATACTTTGCAGTGAGATCTCTTGATCAAAGGATTTGAACATTTTATTCTCTTTACTCATAGTTCCAATTGATTTCCAGGATAGTTATGCTAATTTACCGCTTTACCAACAATGCATTCATGTGCCTGTGTCTCTTCATTCCCTTTAATATTGACTATTCCAATTAGTCTTATGCTTGTCTGTCTCTTTAGTGTTTCTGTGCTTAAATTCCTTTGTTTGGAGTTGGAGCTTGATGCTAATGTATGACGCTTTGTCTTCCAGCATGTGTTTATATCTCTTTATGTAAAATTGAGCTTGTCTGTTTGCCTATGATATGGGAAGGTCAGTGTATGAGATGATGGCACTGGCTTCATTCATGAGTTGTATTCATTATTCTTAGTCAATGAGGATATGTTTGTATATTGTTTTCATCTGGATGTTGGCTTCAGGCATTGAGTTCAATCTTTTAACAAGCACACACTCACCATTAAAACTTAAATTGTGTAACAAAATTGTCTTCTGGGTCATAAGATGGACTAGATCAGCAGAATTCATTTCCAAATTTATTTCCTAACTGTGGTGGCCTAAGATTTCAGTTTGTTTAGTATCTTTCCCTTTCCACGCCTTGTCTTCTACACTCCTCTTCCCTGAACTCTAGTGTTAAGTTGTACTCTCTGAGATCAGGGAAGAAGGATGGCAGTCTGGATCAGTAAATACTTGGCGATCATATCCCCAGAGATCTGACTAAATTTTCTTTCAGTGCCAATTCCTTTCCCCAAATTTTAAGATGGTGAGAGATGGTGTACTATCAGTTTGTATATGGAGTGTTCACTTGTTTCCAGGTCAGGCCTGATGGTGTCTGGATCTATTCTCTGGGATGGGGTCTTGAAGGCCCTATCCTTGGTGATGAGAGATCTCGTTTCTGCATCCTTTTTTATCATTTTAAATTCTTAGTTTGCATAAAAACTTGATGAGACAATTAGGTGACACAGTGAATAGAACACCGAACTTTGAATTGGGAAGACCTGAGTTCAAATCCTGCCTTATACACTAAGTAGCTTTATGACCCTGGGTAGGTCACTTATCCTCTGTCTGATTCAGTTTCTTTATCTGTAAAACATAGATAATCATAGCACCTACCTCCCAAGGTTGTCATGAGGATAAAATGAAATGAATTTGCAAAGTGTTGTGCAAACATTAACTTGATTCATAAATGCTAGCTATTATTGCTTGTGGTTTTTCTCATTTTAAATATAGTTAGAATTTGTCCTAATGTTAATTAACATTCACTTCAAGGATCAGCACATAGTTTCTGTTTCAGTAGAATGACTTGCTTTAATTAGAGTATGAAGCCCTCAGTTTCAATTAAAACTGTTCCATTGTTGTTTAGACAGCTGGCACATAGCCTTGCCACTGTGAGAAAGGAAACTGCAATCAGTTGATAAGGGCATGATAAGCTAACTTGTGCTTATATACACTTAATGAAACAACTGTCACATTGAGAGACATCTTGGTATTTTTCATAAGCAAAATGGAGAAGATGTAAATGAAGATTTGACTGGAGTATTGATATTAATGGTCCTGGTGATGGACTGTATGAAGTTTGGTGAGACTCCTATCCAGATTGTTTTTAAAAACATTTTTAAATAATATTTTTGCCCAATTACATGTAAAGACAATTTTTAACATTCATTCAAAAAATTTTTTTAAGTTCCAAATTTTCATCCTTCCTCCCTTCTCTCCCCCTCCCTAAAATAGTAAGCAGTTTGCTATATAGGTTATATATGTGCAGTCATGTAAAACTTATTTCTATATTCATTGTTTTGTGAAAGAAGAAACAGATCAAAAGAAAAAAAACATGAAAAAAATAAAGGGAAAAATAGTTATGCTTCAATCTGCCTTCAGACTGCATCAGTTCTTTCTCTGAATGTGAATAGAATTTTTCATCATGAATCCTTTGGAATTGTCTTGGATCATTGTATTGCTGAGACCAGCAAAAGTCATTCACAGTTGATCATTGGACAATATTGCTGTTACTGTGTACAGTATTCTCCTGGTTCTGCTCACTTTGCATCAATTCATATGTCTTTCCAGGTTTTTCTGAAGGCATCTTACTTATTATTTCTTGTGACACAATAATATTTCATTACAATCATAAACCACAACTTTTCAGCCATTCCTCAACTGATGGGTATTCCCTCAGTTTCCAATTCTTTGTCACCACAAAAAGAGTTGTTATAAATATTTTTATACAAATAGGTTCCCCCCCCCCTTTTAATCTCTTTGAGATATAGACCTAGTAGTGGTATTGCTAGATTAAAGGGTATGCACAGTTTGATTGCCCTTTGGGCATAGTTCCAAATTGCTCTCCAGAATGGTTGAATCAGTTCACACCTCCACCACGAGTACCATATTGGCTATATGTTGATGAATTTTTTAGCCACAGCAACTCTCAAAGATGATCTTCTGAATCATATAGAGCTTGCAGTCTCCTTTGCTGTGGGGGTACCTATGTCATGAAATCATATCACTGATATTACTATGTCACATAAGCTACTTTTTTATTGAATCCCTTTAATGAAGTTAATTTTCCAAGCCTGTAAAATACTTCCTTTCAGTAATGATACTTAGATACTCAAAAAGCTCTGGTTTATTTATTTAGATATTCCCTCCAGCAATCCAGAATATTGTCCACTCGTGATCTCCTCCATAAGTTTTTGGTTTTGTTTTTAACGGGGGTTTTAGGTGTGATATTGGAGACCTTCCTCCCTTTCTCTTGTCACCAAGAGGAACATTAAAGCTGTACCGCTGTCATTTCTTGCCCTTGCCACATGACCACCTCATTTTCTTTTCCTGTCATACATTTCTCTAAAGACTTCTTTTATTCCTGTTGTAGTGTGCTCATCATACCCATCATGCTCCTCTCCTTTGTGATTTTGGTTTTCAGTTCTTCAGAGACTATTCTCTTCCATGCCTCATTAGCTTTACAACAACACTGATAGGATAATGGCATTAGAAAGATGAGTGTGTCATTAAACAGTGACAGAAGTTGGGTTTCCTGAAGTCAAGCCAGCTTTCTGCCTCTTTAATTCTGCATCCTACTTGCTCATTAGTATGTACTGGATAAGCAGTAAATGATACAGTGGGTAAGTGTGCATTGGATTTGGAGTCAGGAGAATAAGGTTCAGATTCTAGCCTTGCTTTTCAAGGGCTCTTGATCCCTGAGGCAAGTCACTCTACTTGTCTGGTCCACAGCCTCATTTGTAAAATGTGGAATGGAAGTAAATGATCTCTGAAGCCCTTGCCATTGTGATCTTATGTCCCAAGTTTATAACAAAGACACACTTAAATCTGTCTTTAAAATATTTTTTTTTAACAAATATGAATAAAAATGTTGACAATTTTGTTATAGAAACTAGGTACTAGATCTAGTAATGAGGATGTATAATTTATTACTGGTGGAAAATGGATATAAAAAAATTCATCCTAGTTATTGACTCTCCTATATACAAAATTATTTTTGTTCCTTACAGTTTAATTTTAAAAATTTCTAAATGATATGCTTTTATAGGTGACAATGCTTAATGTTATATTGACTCTACAGATCCTGATAGCAGTTCTTAGTCTATTTCTGTCTTTCAAGTCTATTGTCTTTCTTCTATACCTTTTGCCATCGTCCTAATAGAGGATGGTATTAATTATCCTTCTATCCACATTATTGCAATAGCCTTTTTTCCAGATGCTATTCCTCTCATTTTTTAATTTTTTTAATACATTTTTCATGTTATGTTTCTTACATCACTATAGTTATTCCAAGTACCCTTTCCCCTTGCTCCCCCTCCCTAAGAGCCATTGCTGTTTAGTTATTTTTGTTTTTCCATTCATGTCCAACTCTTTGTTGATCTCATTTGAGGTTTTCTTGGCAAAGATACTGGAGTGGTTTGCCATTTCCTTCTCCAGCTCATTTACAGATGAGGAACCAAGGCAAAAAGTGTTAAGTGACTTGCCCAGGATCACACAGCTAGGAAATGTATGAGGTCAGATTTAAACTCGGGAAGATGAGTTCAAGTGACTCCAGGCCTGTCACTCTATCCACTGTGCCACCTAGCTATCTTGTGGGCCCTCGCCCCTATCCCCACTCTCCACCCCAGGAGCTGTCTTACTTGACAAATAGTATTTCTTAGGGAAGAAAAAAAATTAGCACAACTGATGGATACATTAAAAATGCCGAAAGACATGTATTGTGTAACATTTTTGGACTCCCCACCTCCATGAAGGGATAGGTTGGGAGTATCTTCTCATACTTCTTCATTTGAATCTTGCTAGATGGCTCTGTCACTGGCCTGGAGTCAGGAAGACCTGAGTTCAGATTGGCCTTAGACACTTACTAGCTGTGACCCTGGGAAAGTCACTTAACCACTATTTGCCTTAACATACTGGAGAGGGAAATGACAGAATCCAGAATCTTTGCCTAGAACACCCCATAGACAGAGGACCACAGAGTCAAGAAGAGTCAGAAATGACAGAACTACTGAACAACAGCAAATGATCTTTATAGTTTTATTAGATTTACTTAAGTTATTGCGTATATTGTTTTCTTGGCTGTGCTTATTTTGCTCTGTCAGTTCATATAGATCTTTCCATGCTTCACTGTATTCATCACACATAATTATTTTGCACAGCACAGTAAGAACCCATTATCATGTGCCACGGTTTGTTTGACCATTTCTCAATTAATGGACATTTTTGCCTTCTCCAGTGTACTTTTAATTATTATGTACATCACCTGTTATCTCTTAGTATCTTATCCTTCTGTTAGAATGTAAATTCTGAGGATAGGAATCATGGCTAGTAGACATTTAATTTAACTTTAATGTTCACTTTAATCCTCTGTAGAAAGTAGGTGCTTACTTGAATGAATGAAAGCATGGGACCAGGTATTATCTAGTCTTTGAATAGCAACTCCTAGCCGAGCAGAGGGTATGGAAGTGTAGAAGCCACATGCTTGCTACTGGCTGTATTACTTCATCATGCAGTCTCTTACACAGCAGGAAGCCTTTTTTAAATCAAATACTTTACTTACCTCTCTACTATTCTCATAGCACCCTTCTATGAAAACACAGGGGTGGGGCTTGGTGCCTTTACTAATGTCCAAAATGAAGGAGAGGATAGTCCCACTGTATTTTGCCTTGGGTAGAATATATTTTATCATGTTAAATTGTGAGGGCCATGTTTTGAGGCAGAGATGGATAATCTAGAGATTTCCAAAGGAGGAAAATCAATGTGGGAGAGGACTTTGAGATCATTTTATATGACGAATAGTTGAAGGAACTAGGGCCCTTTAGCCTGGAGACAGAAGACTTTAGGGGAATGTGTTAGCTTTCTTGAAGTACTTGAAGAACTGTCACATGGAAGGATTTTTTTCTGTTTGGCCCTGAAAGGCAGAACTAGATATATAAGTGGAATTTGTAGGCAGATAAATTTAGTCTCGATATGGGGAAATGTCCTAACAATTAGTTATCCCAAAGTTAAGTGGACTTCATGGATAGTGGAGGTAAAAGGTTCCACCTCATTGGAAAAATTCCAGCCGAGGCTGGAGAACACAGTTCTCTAAGTGGGCATAATCTAGGTTGGAAAACCCTCAAACTCAAAAGGAGCCCTAAGCCTTCATTCATTCTGCAAGTTTTTATTGAACATTATAGAGTAAAGCACTAAAGCTTGGTAATTTTACTTCATTGTTGATACTCTTAATTCTTTGCTGAAACTACTTTAATCATTAGAATATACTGCTTAAAGTAAACATCCTAAATGTTGTCAACACAGAGATATTCTTACTAACACCTAATGCTTTCAGCTGCTTAAATGTGACAGTATCATAACTCAACATAAATCATTATAGGATAACACAAACCTAGAAGTGGCAGGATTTGTGTTCTTCAGCATTTCTTTAACAATATAATCTTATTAGAATTAAAATGCTTGACAAAAAAAGTTTACAACCTGGGTACACTTAGATTAACATGACATAATTTAAAGGTTTTACAGAGATTTAGTCATTGTAAATAGCCTAGTCAAGAAGCAAGGTGTCCAGAGACCCAAGTGCGAAAGCCATTTTGAAAGATGGAAATATGAGAATTGTTAGTTTCTCTTTTTTTAATCAACATTTCATGATAAAGTGCCACCCATGGAAAAGTCAAGTCAGAAGTATTTATTGAGCACTTTATGTGTAAAGGCTTTTTAGAAATACCAGTGACATTTTTTTTAGTTTTTCTGTTAACGATCTCACACAGACTAACACCTTCAGAAGTCTCAAGTTGAAATGGCATTATGAAAGAAGTCATGCCAGTCTTACCAGAAATATTATTTTTTAAATGCAAAATGAAATTCAAAATTTACTTAAATATTCAGATGCTCTCTTAAGCATGACCTTACCAGCATCGGTCTAATAGTTCAGTTAACTGATTGCATCTTTAAAAGCAACTCACAGTGAGGTGGGAGGGGAAAAGGAAATCTTGTCTTCTTCCCTTCTTGCCTTACAAAAAAAATCCTTATGAATATGATTTTTTTTTTCAAAAGGCAGTGCTTTGGCATTTTTAAAAAAAATTTTTCTTTTTTCTTTGGCATTTTTAATAAGGAGAGATATGACATCATAGCAGGAGTCCTGAATTACACATTCCTTTGATAATCAACTGTGACACAGACCATAAAAGCAAGAAAGTAGAACAAGTTTTAATTGCAAACAGTCTGAAGGGGAAGAAAGCAATAGTGTTATCATTCTACTCTCCTTAGTGCCTTGCCTGTAAGGAAGGCTGCTAGAAGAAACTTATTACTTCACAATTCTGGAGAACTTCAGTTCCCCCTTTTTTACTTTCCCCAAATGAAGGACTTATAATGAAGAATTATAAGTAATTTCTTTTGAGCCCCTAGACTTGTTGTGTTTGGTCACAGAGGACCGAAGTAGGAACAATGAGAGAAAGTTGCAATGAGGCTAATTTAACCATAACGTAAGGGATAATTTCCTGATCAGAGTTATCCAGAAGTAAGATGTATCTACTTAAGAGGTCAGCCTCAATGGGGGTCCTTAAATGAAGCCTGAATAACAGTGATCAGAAGTGTTCTATAGGGGAGATTATTGTTCAGGTACAAATTGAACTGGACCAAGCTCTGTGACCTTTCCAAGTTTAGGTTCCTCCATAAACAAAATGGGGATGATATCTTCTTTGGGTGAAAATTTTTGAGTATCTAATGAGAATATATATGAAAGCATTTTAAAACTAAAATGAATGATGGCATTATTTTAGTTATAAATTTTTTTGTTACAGATTTTTTTTTTATTAAGTGGGTCACTGAAACCACAACGGTAGTAACGTGTTCATGAAGAGAGTTTTATGGAATTACTGTCAAAAATGAGTGACTTATTGTTCTGAGAATTCAGTTAGACTCACTCCAGGTGAGGCCATTCCTGTAAGCTAAGTGAGAACATTCAAACAATAGCCGGACTTACCTAGCTTATGTTTTCATTCAGTAAGCATTTACCTACTTCATGCTCCTTAAATATTAGAATTTCTACAATTAAGCTGTTAGGTACTGAAAAACAATTTCTGAGTTAACCCATTTTGTGAGGCTTAAGAACAAATCCTCTATTTTTCATTAGTTTTAAAGTAAGGAATATAAAAGGTTTCCCTAATAAGGCACCCCAAAAGAGGGGATGGTAAGAATAACCACATACCTTTTGTGTAAATAAAATTAATTGATTTTGGAAAGAGACAATATACTCATATAATTCAATTGAGTCAAATTGTCCTGATTCAAAAATTACTTTCATAGTATAACTACAAAGTAATGAGATTATAAACAAAAAACTCCAGATGTACTCCAGAATCTCTTATCTAAATTATTGTTGTGTCCTGCAGAGTGAGCTCGTAAAAGAATTAGCATCATTATTTTTAGTCACATTCATTTTCTACCAAAAAATAGCAGTATTCAGTCAAGAAGTCACTTACCTAGTTCACTGATATTCATTTTAATTGTTTTTTGTCTGTTTCTGAAAAGAAAATCCACATCCAGAAGAACTAATTAGTAGCTGACTGGTTTTACTGTAAATTTATGCTAATTATCTAACCTCAGCTGAGCCCTTAGAGCTGCATTTCAGTCTATTAATGCACCTAGAGACTTTCCAAACAGTTTTCTTCCTAAGCTTCCAGTTCTTCTTAGTGACCTCCTTTCTCCTTTGCACAAATTTCCAGGCCATCTATCTTGCTTATCTCATTTACTTTTCTTCCCAACTTAAGCAATCAAAAAGCGTTTGTTAAGCTTATGCCGTGGGCTAGACACTATGCTTACTTAGGCTCTGGATATATTAATTTTCAGTTCTTTGCTTTGTAAGATGATGAAGTGGCTTCCCTCTTTGCCGAGTCTAATCTTTTCCCCTTTCCTCTGATTCCATCCTTTTGTCTTTCTCTCCTATCCTTTCTCATTTATTTGTTCTTGTTGCCTTCAGTTTTTTCTCACCATCTTCACTACCTACTATTTTCAGTCACTTCCCTCTCCACTGGCTCCTTTTTCTCTACCTGTATGACCACATTTTCCCTATACTTAAAAAAAGTTTTCTTTGTACTATCCTTTTACGTTATGTCATTTCTTTCCTCCTCTCTATTGCCAAACTGCTACACCCTTCCCAGTAATTCATTAATTGGGTGAGCATTTACTAATTGCTTATTATGTCAGTTATGTGCAAAGTACTGTGTTAGGGCCAAAAAAGCAAAAAATGAAATAATCCTTGCCCTCAAGGCACTTTACTTTTTTTTTTTAAATGAATTTGATAAACATAAACATGAACGTTTACTTATACAAAGAATAACAGAAAAAGATTATATATGATACTGTGAACACTGAATATGCACTTTAAAAAAAAGTTTATATTATACAGGACATGGTAGTTCAAACACTGCTCTTCCCCCTACCTTTTTGGACACCTTTCTGTCCCCTCTCTCCCCCTTTCCCTTTCTTTTTGGTGGTGTTGTCACTACCCTCACTCACTCCTCTAATACACCACCCAAATAAAAGCTTTTCTTGTAACAAATAAATATAACAAATCCACATGTTGTTTATGTCTGAAAATGTTTCATTCTGCACTTTTATTTAGTTTTATTATCTCTTCCTTTTTAGATATGAAGCATAATTGATTATCAGTCTTTGGGAGTTATAATTGGTCATTGCTTTGATCATAGTTCTTGTAAGTCAGTTGTTTTGCTTTATAAATTGCTCATTGTATAAATTGTCTCCCTTCACTCCACATCAGCTCTAGTAGGTTCTCCAGGTATCTCTGAAGTGTCCCCTTCCTCATTTCTCATGGTGTAATAACCCATTAATTCTTATACCATAATTTATTTAGCCATTCCCCAGTTGATGGATACCCACTTTGTTTCTAAATCTTTGCTACAACAAGAAGTGCTGCTATAAGTACATAGGATTCCTTTCCTTTTTCCTTTAATCTCTTTAGGGTATATGCCTAATGTATTTCTGGGTTTAACTATGTATCTAATTTAGGTTGTGGGTTGTTGGGTTTTTTTTCTTTGTTTTGAGTGGCAAAAGGGATTGGGGGATGGTTCCTTTCCAAAATGGCTGGACCAATGCACAACTCTACCAGCTCTACCAACGGTATGAATAAGTGTTCATGTCTTCCCACAGCCCCCCCCCAACATCTGTAATTTTTCCTTTCTATGTTCTTTGCCAATAATAGTGATTTAGAGCATTTTTATATGCTTCATAGCTTAGCTTTCTTCTTTTGAGAACTTCATGCTCCTAAGAACCATTCTCCAGTAGATAAATGATCAAAGGAAACAAACAGGATGTTCTCAAAGGACAGCATTCTAGACATGTATAAATATATGAAAAAGAATGCTTCAAATGCTAACAATAAGAGAAATACACATTAAAACAATTCTGAGGTTTTGCCTCACATATATCATATTGACAAAGATGACATAAAAGAAAAATTACAGTTGTTGGGGGACTGTGGGAATTCAGGGACACTAATGCACTGCTGGTGGAAATGTAAATTGGTCTAGCAATTTAGAAAGCAAATTTGTATTAAAAAGTCACTAAACTGTCCATACCTTCATACAGTTTGACCCAGCATCAATGCCAGCATTTGACCTATATCCCAGACAGTTCAAAAGAAAAAGAAAAAGGACTTAAATACACAAAAATATTTATAACAGCTCTTTTTATTGTAGAAAGAGTTGACTGGAAACAAAGGGAGCGCTACTAATTGGGAAATAAATGACTGAACAAATTGTGGTATAGGAATGTTATATATTATTATTTTGCCATAAGAAATGATGAAAGGCAGTTTTAGAGAAACTTGGGAAGACATGAATTAACAGTCAGTTGTATAGAACTAGGAGAAAAATTTATATAAGAACACTAAAGAAAAACAATTCTGAAAGATTTAAGAACTCTAATCAGTGTATTTACCAGACACAATGTTAAGAGGACTGATGAAGTAAGTTACCCACCTCCTCACAGAAAGGTGTTGGCCATCCAGTGTGTGAGATTGTTTTTGCCTGACTGCATGTATTTGTTACAATGGTTTATTTTCTCTCTTTCAGTGGTTGGGTAAGGCAGGAGTGGGAAGGAGAGGGGTACTAGCCATAATGTTACATTAAAAGAAAAAAGATAAGAGTCTTGGAAGCATATAAAACAAAATTTTAACCTTTTTTGTGTCCTGGACTCTTCTGGCAGTCTGGTGAAGTCTATGGATCCCATCTCAGAATCATATTTTTTAATGTATAAAATATGTAAGATTGTAAAGAAAATACAGTTATCAAAATGTTAAAAAAAAAAAAAAGTTTACAGGCCCCAGATTTAGAATTCCTGAAAATGTTCAAAAGAGAACACAAGGAATCACAGACAAACAGGATAGCTTTGAAAGTAATGTGTTGAATTTATTATACCATAAAAAGCAAATTGCACATAGAAATGTACAATTTCTGTTCTATGTATATAGAAATGTGAATTTTTTTTCCTTTTGGTGTTTAAGTTCAGAATATAATTTTTTAAAACTGCCTGTTCATATCCTTTAACCATTTATCTATTGGGGAATGATTCTATTGGAGTTGCATCCCATGCTTCCCTGCCTTTGCAGGAATTTTGGTTCCCTCCCAAAGGGAAAAGGATCAGGGATCAGCATCCAGCCAGGAAGGTGAAAGGGCCTTAACCATCTGCCTTGTTTGTTTGTATTCTCTCCTTCCATATCCCTTCACCCTTCCTCCCTCTCTCGGTTTCTCTCTGGACACTCGTGGTCTCTGTCTCTCTCTCTCTATGTTTGTGTGTGTGTGCGTGCGCGTGTGTGCATGTATATATACGTACACGCACATATATGCATACACATGTACACATGCATGTCTGTGTGTACATGTATGTATATTTATAGGTATATGCACACATACATACATACATAGCACGGATGTGTACAATATGCAGTATATAGTGTATGTGTATACACACACACACACACACACACACACACACATACACAAATATTTTATGTACCTGGTTATTTGCATGTCGTCTTACTGATTAAAATGTGAGTTCCTTGAGAGTATGGATCCTGTTTTTGCTATTACTATATAGTTCCTGGAACACAGTTTACATTTAATAAGTGATTGTTGATTGACTAACTGACAATACCCTCCAGATCTTCAGGAATTGTAAGCTGACATGCCACTTCACACGAGGGCTCCTGGGCTTTGTCAGCAGCCTATAAATGTATCCTTAGGACCACTGGGCACTTTTATCCACCTTGCAGCCAAACCTTTCTATAAGTGTTAGCTCCCCAACTTAGAAATTGTGAGCTCAATGAAAACTTGGTCTGTCTCTTTCCTTTTTGTTTTTCCATTGATTCGAACATAGCAAACACTTAATAAATGCTTTTTAAAAAATTCATTCATTGATTAGAGACTTTTCTGCAAAGATTTTTCCCCTATTTGAGGATTTTCCTTCTAACTATAACTATATTGATTTTGTTTGTGCAAAAACTTTTATAAATCTTATGGATTTGGAATGACCATTTTATCTTCTGTGGTTCTCTGGCTCCTTTAGATAAGAATACTTTCTTAATCCATAGTTGTAAAAGTTATCTCTTACCTTTGTTCTTCTGATTTGTTTGTTATAATCTTTTATGTAAGCGTTATGTATCCTTTGGAACTTATTGTGGTATATGGTGTGAGATGTTGATCTAATCCTAATTTCTGCCAAATGGCTTTCCAGTTTTCCCAGCAGTTTTTGTTGAATAGTGAGTGCTTATGGAACACTGCTCCAATATATTACCTTGCTTTTGTACTTAATCCGTTTCAATGATTAACTTTCTCAGTTTACATTCTATTGGGAAGGAACTCATAGAAAAATAGATGCAAAGTAATTTCCTGAGGTTGGTGAGAGGGCATTAACTACTGGATGGTAGAAATCAGGATAGTATTTTTATAGGAGGTAGCACTTGAACTGAACTGAACTGAATTGAACCAGGTTGTGAAGGATTTTAAACACCAAGCACAAGAAGTTGCATTTTATCCTTGAGGCAGGAGGGAGCCACTGGAGCCCTTTTGTGTAGGAGAGTGCCATGGTCTGTGCTTTAGTAATAATAATTTGGCAGCTCTAAGGAAAATGAATTGGAGATGGAGAGAACAGATGTAGGGAGACCACTTAATCAGCTACTGTGATGGTCCCAGTAAGAAATGATGAGGATCTGAACTAGAGTAGTGGTCATATGAATCAAGAGAAGTGGGATGGATTTCAGAGATGTTGTGAAGATAGAATCATTACCCATTCATTTTTCTTCCTCCTAACATCTAGCTTCTTTCTAAGTCACTCCACTGAAATTACTTCACCAGTGACTTCCATATTGTCAAATCTAATCATGTTTTCTCAGTCTAAATTTTCATGACCTTTCTGCAGTATCTGAGACTTTAACTCTCTCCTCTTCTTCCACCTTCTTCTCTCTTCCCCCTTGATGCTTTATTCCCTTTGTTTCTTTGACATTGTTCTTTCTTGGTTCTCCAGTAAATTCCTCGGAGGCATTCATCAGGCATTTCTGAATTATGTATTTTCCCCTGAAACTTCTTTTACCTTCTTCCTTTTACTTTCTCTCACGGCCCTGCATCCACTCCCACACTTAAAAAACATCTTTAGGCTTAATCTCCTCCCTGAAATCCACCCTTTAATTTCTAGCTACCTCCTCGATAATCTTCATCTGGACATTCCACTAATACTTTAAGTTGAGCATATCTAAAATGGGCCATATCCCTCGAATCTGCAACTTTCCTTTACTTTATTTCTGTTGCTGGCACAGCAATTTTCATAGTTACCCAGGCTTTGAAACTTCTGCATCATTTTTGACCCTCCCTCACTTCTCCCTCACCTCCCCACATACAACCACTAGCCAGGTCCTGTTGATTCTGACTTTCAGAATTCTTCAGAAAAGATTGCCACTATGGTTGTGTTGGATCTTTTTAACTCTTTTAGTAATAGAAATTTAACCTAAATTTTTCTTCCTAACTTTATGATGAAGATTTCTTAATCTTTCACTCTAACAAGAATTGCAACCTTACCTGCAATTAGAATGAATGAAAAAGCATTTATATTAAGGACTTATGTGCTAAGCACTTAGGATACAAATAAGGCAAAAATAGTCCTTGCCTTCAAGGAGCTTACATGCAAATAGTGGCAGACTAAACCCCTAGGGAACCGTGGTGAGGGAGAGGCACTTGAGTACTGAAAGTTTGAGGAATAGTGAATAGAGCTTTAAGGAAGTAGTAGATTGACTCACTTCCTCCAGCAGCCTTGGCAGAGTTGATGTGATTATTGTCCTAGAATGGGGAGGTGGGGTGGGGGGGGCCTGCAGGCAGCATTGAATGGCAGCTGTCTAGTAATTAGTTGAGGAGTTAGGAAGTAAAATGAGTTAATAAGACTGGGGCTTGTCTGAAATAGTGATCCATGTGAGTCACTCAACAGTCAAGACGGGACATTTTTCTCTTAGAGTCATTTTTGTTACAATTATTTTGTTTAAATGAGACCATTCTTATCTTTATATAAAGAAAAATATGCAGCTTTATATTTGCTACAATAATATTTGTGACCTAATGGATTGTGTAAATATATTAATGTGTATCCATTGCCATCCACAAGCCATCTTAGCTAACGGATATATATCTGAGGTTTGCTTCGTCTCTGAGAAGAGGAGGAGTAAAACCAAGTGCCATGTCTGCCAGGAGGCAAGCTGTGGGGAGGGACTGGGCAATCTCTTCTATAATTTATCTCCAAGAAAGGTACTGGGACTAGAGTAATCTATCCATTATTTAGACTCCCCCACCCCCTTTACCTGTTTCGGATCTAGGGTTTTGTAGCTTAGCTAGATGGGGATGGGATCTGCCCTAAAAGGAAAAGACCGTGTCTATGGGATCTGGACCCCAAAAATGAAAAGCCCTGGGCTTTCCCATGTGGTCTAGGTCCCTGGCCAGCAACTGGTCCTTCCCATTGTGGCCCCACAACCAAACCTCCAATTCTCTGTTAACTCTGATCTAGCCCAGATTTACCTTAGGCTTGCCCCAGCCACTTCCCACCCTTAATTCCTTCTAGACCCCTTCTCTGTTCCCACAGTCTTCTGTATAAACAGTCCATCTTGCCTCCATTGAAGTGCTCAGATTCTTAAAATCTGGCCAATAGTGCAGACTCACTAGGAATCTCACCCCAACTTGGTGTTCTAATAAACTGTCTTTGACTGAAAGAAGGCTTGGGTCGAATTCATTCGAGGCACGACCTGCATAGCTTGCCTTTGAATTTCAGGGTCCCAGCACCTCTAGACCTCAGCAAGTTCAGAGGGAAAGCTGCTTACCTGGTCACTCCCCCCAGGGGGGAGTGGGAGGGGAGGGTCTTAACTTATGCTTGACATCTTAGCTCTTTCCCACCAAATGCTGGTTACACAAAAGACAGATCACAGACAGTGAATTGTGAGCAAATACATACATCCAAGCAAACAGCAAAAAGAAATGGGGAATATGCGTAAATTGAAATATACCAAAGAATGGACAAGAGTAAATGAGCTCTTTAGCTGGGGTGAGGTGAAATCTCATCTCAAACCAGGAAAGAAAGAATAATCTTCATTCTCAGCAGTCTCTAGAATTTTAAGCAAGTTCAGAGATAGGATGGGGCCAGCTTCTCATCCATGTTTGTCATTCTAAAGTCTTTCTCCTCTCCCTGAAGTTTCCTTTCTACAAGTGTTTCTCCAAGAAGTAAGTTTAGAACCAACTCCATGTGCAGGTATGCAGCTTTGTGCTCTGCAGTTTCTCATTCAGTCAGGAGTCAGCTTTCCCTCTATATAAACAGCAACATACACAATGCTCCAGGTTTGGGTGGAAACCAGGTTACATTACAGATATTCTCCTAGCCTCTTATTTATCTTGTATTATGAAATTTAATAGGTTTACTCTCAGAAATCAAGAACATTAACAAGCAAGAATTTTGTAATTATCCTCCATTCAGGTAATCGCGTGCTTTTAATAATCTTAGTTTCTTTTTAATTTTAGCCTATTTCCTGAGCCAGTCATACTTTGTTTGTGCACTTCATTTTGATACTTTTGATAAGAGAAATTCACCTATTTGAAATAAAATTTGATTGAAGTCAAAAATTTAGCTATTATCACGTGAAGATAAATCATAGGTCGTTGCTTTTGGTCTTTTGTACTTTGGCTTCGTAATTTGACTGTGTAGGGTGTTCCCTTTACTCCACTTCAGGCCTTCCATGCCGTTTCTCATCCTGTGTCATTCTTGTCTGTGTTTCCACAAAGATCTTCTTAACATGGCAAAAAAAGTTTTTCTGGTTCTGAAACTGTCTTGGAGGTAGCAGTGTGCTACTTGGACAGTTTCACTACAGAATCAGTTCACCTCTTTACTTTTTATACATGTCTTTGATATAATGGGGTTTTTTGGGTCACTTTTCTTTTGTAAATTACTGTGAACAGCCTTCAGTTTTTTTTCATTAGTTGTTATTTTAATTCTTCTGAGATTGTGATGTGCTGTGATTCCTCGCTACATAACATCAACAGAAGAATGTTGGTGTTAAAATGATAGGCTTTAAATTGAGAGGATGCCCATCAATTGAGGAATGGCTGAACAAGTTATAGTATGTGAATATAATGGAATACTGTTGTGCTATAAGAAACGATGAAGGGGAGAGAGTTTCAGAAGTATCTGGGGAAACTTATATGAACTATGAACCCCAATCTGAAACAGTCTGCTCTAAGGAGGCAAACGAAATTGAGGTACTTGTGTTCACGGCTTAATTTCTCAAAGTAGCTTGACATACATTGCATGGGAGTTCAGTCCAAAACTGGGCCCCCTTAAGGAGGCCAGTTCAGAACTCGCTCGGTTTGGGATTTTGGAGTACAGCATTATATGCCCTTCAAAGAGTAGGTATTCCCAGGGGGGTGCCAATCAACCATGATTGGTCAACATACTAGGACGTGGGAGCATTCCTTAGGTCTCTCAGTCCACTGCGGCAGATATCACCCACCATCAAAGGAAATGCCACTCCCAATCTTGGAAGTCTGTCTCCACCCAAACCTGAGTAGATAAAATCAATTCAGGCTTGGGTTGGAGTTTGACCAAGATAAGAAGAATCAATGCAGTCTCATTATCAGAGATGTCCTTCTGTAGAACTTTGAAGCAGAAGGTTGGCAGGGTGGAGCTCTGAGTCTCCAGGACACAGATTACCAAGAGAAATAATTTTTAACAGAACTGATGCAAAGTGAAGTAAACAGAACCAGAGAACAATCTACACGGTAACAAGCAATATTGTAAAAATAATCAACTTTGAAAGACTTAATAACTCATCAGCACAATGACCAACAACAACTCCAAAGACAAATAATGAAACATGCTGTCCACTTCCAGATAAAGAGCTGATGGACTCAAAGTGTAGATTGAAGACTCAAAGGGAAGATTTCTTTTCTTTCTTTTTCTTTATGTTTTTTTGGACGTGACTAATGTGGGATTTTTTTTTTTTTTTTGGCATTACTCCACACATTTGTAATGGGTTTTGTTTTTCTTGCCTTCTCAACGGGTAAGAAAGGGGGTTGGGGGACAGAGGGAGAGAATTTAGAACTGAAAATAAAATTGAATGGAAAAAAATTAAGAAAAAGAAAAAAACAGAGAAGAGAAAAAGATGACTGTGAAGAGAGGACACTAACAACTGGAGGAACCAGGAATGAGTTAAGTGTTCTGGATATCTCAGTGAAAGGGGGAAGGGAAGAACATCAAGGTATCTGGAAGGGTATTCTTAAGTACTAAAATTGGGACACCTTCTGGTTGCTGGTTGAAAGGAAAAAGAACAGGTAGTTGCTAAAGCAAAGATAGGCATTTGGGGTCACGTAAGGAATATACAGGAAGTAGTTTGAGGGAGCTGGTTGTTAAATTTTCACTGTGGCATTTACACCTTGGAAAATGGCAAACACTAACTTAGGGCTTGATTTATTGTTTTGTTGATTGTCTAGACAAAAAGTGTCGGAGAAAATGTTAATAATATAGCTTTCACTTAAAATGTGTAGGCTCCCCACCCCTACCCCAATTGTTAAACATTTACAAGCTTACCTCTGTCATTTCCCATATATTATCTGCTTATCATTAGCCCAGGTTCTTTAAGAGATAGGCATGATAAGGCCCTCCAGTATTTTTTTCCCCAAGAAATTGAATGGTTTAGAAATCAACTTGTAAATCTTTTGTTTCCTGTTCTCTTCCTTCTTTGCAAAACAAATAATCTCTTTAGGTCTGATTTTCTTTGTGCTGTGTTTCAAGTGCCTGTGTTTTATTGAATAGATTTTTTTTTCATTGATAATTAGGATCATGCAAGGTATGTCACTTTGGATTGCATTTTGAGCTCCTTTATTCTTCAGACGCATACCATTCCCTTTTACAGTTTTTAATGGGTGGAGAATGGTTTTGTGTTACTCAGATTTCTTTTCCTTTATATTTAAAGTTTTAAAATTTTAACTGTTATATGCCTTGGAGTTTGAAATATCAGGTTGTTATTGTAGTTTTCCTGGTGGCAATCTGGCAATCTTTTTTTTTTTTGTTTTGTTTTTTGGCTTTTTGGTGAGGCAGTAAAGGTTAAGTGACTTGACCGTGGTCACACAGCTGGTAAGTGTCAAGCGTCTGAGGTCACATTTGAACTTAGATCCTTCTGACTCCCAGGGCCGGAGCTCTAGCCACTGTGCCACCTAGCTGCCCCAGGAGGCAATCTTTTTCATGTGGATTGTAGGTTCTTTTGATGGGCACTTTTCTTTCTTCAGAAGTTCTGGTAAGTTTTCTTGTATTATTTTTTGCATTGTGGTGTTCAAGTTTTTGGACTCCTCTTGTTCCTTTGGGAGCCTCATAATCTAAGTTGTTTCTGTCTTTGAGATTGGTACGTTTAGGGAGATCATATTTTCTTTTTATATTATTGCTTGCTTTTTTTCTTCCAAATTGTCCTTGACTTCTGTGTGTTTATATTACCAATCAGGTTATCTCTCTTTTCATTCCTTTGGTGGGTTTGCTATCATGGATTCAAGTTTTTCTTTTATTCTGCCAGTTTTTCTTCTGTGCAGGCCATACATTCTGCTTTTCACTTTCTCAGATTCTAGTCTTTCTTGGGAATCTATAGGCTCCTCTGCCACATCAGGTTTGATTCATTTTTCCTTTGTCTTGCATTATTTATTCACAGATGTCTAGACTTATGTAGATGATCGAGAAGCCACATTCCTTTTTCTTATTAATATATTCCCTTTTGGTTTATTGTACTTTAAGCTTTTAATTGAGTGTTCTTCCTTATGAAATCTTTGGTAATTTCAGTCTTTTTTCGGCTCCCTTTCTTTCAGGTCTTTTGGACTTCCACATACAAGTTGGCACCTGCCCAAAGGACAGCACGCTTCCATTTAACCATACCTTTGCCTGCTGGTGAGGGAGGGGGAGTTAAGTTCTTTTGCTCATTGCCTCAGAAAGGTGAGGGGGGAGGAGGGGACAGACCTTGGGGTTATTAGCCTTAAGAAATGGTGGTGGCAGCAGTGAGGGATTTACTGAGAGTGGGGTTCTCAGATCCTGTGTTCTGGTTTTGCAGCTTTGGGTCAATTTAGGGATTAGCTTTCTCTTCTCTTAGTTTATCAGGTTGTTAACCTTTGTTTACTGATGTCCAATATTATCAAGTCAGCTGTGGCTGCTTTACCTTTTGTGCTTAATTCTTATTTTGGATACGTTTGGCAGGCCATTTGGATCATGAAAGTGCCTAGTGTGCCATCTTGTGGGTCACATGACTGGAAGTTAACTTACTTTCTTAATGCTTTTCTTCCCTCCCCCACTTTCCAGCAAGAATAATTTTTTTGCCTTCCTATTTAAAACATTTTGTTAAGTCATGTCATTTCATTTTTATTTGATAATGTTTCACTTATTTGGAGGTAAATTCATGCTCAGAATAGCACTGAACCCAGAAGTTAAAAAAGAAAACAAACCTGAGCAGTAAACAGTAATGAAATATCTAAAGATTATATATTTTATAATATGGCTGGTTTATTTCCTAACTGGAAGGAAATGTTATTTATTAGCTAGCAATAGTTATAAAAGCTTTGCTATTTCAGAAGGTGAGATATGGGGCAGAAATAGTAGGCAAAGGAAGGAGGGAAACAAGCATTTTTTTTTTTTTTGGTAAGGCAATTGGGGTTAAATGACTTGCCCAGGGTCCCACAGCTAGTTAAGTGTCAAGTGTTTGGTCTGAGGCTGGATTTGAACTCAGGTCCTCCTGACTTCAGGGCCAGTGCTCTAGTCACTGTGCCACCTAGCTGCCTCGAAACAAGCATTTATTAAGTGCCTACTAAGTGCCAGGCACTGTGCTAAGTGCTTCAGTAACTGAGAGCATTGCCATATTAAGGCATAGTACAGCTCGCTCTTATTACATTCAGTTATAGATTTAGAGCTAAAAGAGATTTTAGAGGATTTTAATCCAACACTGTCATTTTGTAGAAAAGGAAACTGATCCCTGGAGGGGAAGAGATTTGCCCAAGGTCACGCATGGTACATATTCGTATACATATACATATCGATACATATGCGGCAGAGCTGGGATTTGAACCTAGATATTACATCTATTATAATATCTTTGAGAGCAAGATTTACGTCAGTTTGTACCAGTGCTAAAAAATAAACAAGGCATCATTACAAATTTTGATTGGTGCTCTTGAAAATGCTAGTGTTGAAGTTAAGATGTTGATATTGTTCTTGTAGTTTTGGTTTTACTCCAAAAATCAGTAAGTTATTATAAAAGGAATTTTAAGGAAATTCAATTATCATATAAGTAGTTGATACCTTTGAATTCTGATGTGAAAAGATATTTTTGTAAGCATTTGTTAAAAGTTAAGTACAGAAGCCACTAGGAGGAAGGCAGGTGACAAAAATTTTGGATTTCTCAGAATCACAAAATTTTAGAATTGGAGGAAACCTCAAGGTCATCTAGTCCAACTTATACTATAAAAAAGGAATTTTTCCCTCTCCCCCAAATATATCTGACAATACTTAGTCTTCTACTCTTTCCTCTGAATATTTCCAAATATTTTCTGAGAAAACTCATTATTTTTTTGGAATTGCTCCATTAGAAAATTTTTCCTTACATCAAGCCAAAATTTACCTCTTTGCAACTTTTCACTTGATGCTCTTAGTTTTCTAAGTCTTCTGGGACCCAACAGAACAAATTTAATTTCTCATCCTCATGGGTAGCACTTGGATATTTAAAGACAATTATCATATTCTCCTGAGTCTTTTCTAATCTACACATCTCCAGTTCCTCCACTTTATCCTAATATGACATATATTTAAGTTCATTCACTATCCTAGTTTTCCTTCTCTGTAGTCTTTTCAGCTTATCGATGTCCTTCTCAGATTGTGATGTTCAGAACTAAACACAGCACTCTAGAAATGTTCCAGGGGCAACTAGGTGGCACAGTGTATAGAGCACTGGCCCTGAAGTCAGGAGAACCTGAGTTCAAATGCAGCCTCAGACCAAGCACTTGACACTTACTAGCTGTGTGACCCTGGGCAAGTCACTTAACCCCAATTGCCTAAAAAAGGAAAAAAAAAAAAAAAAGAAACGTTCCAGTCAGGCTAGAGTACAGAAGGATTATCACCTCCTAAATTCTGAAGGCTGCACCTCTCAGTGCAACCAAAGAGGACCTTAATTTTTTTGGTCACCTTATCACACTACTGACTCATTGAGCTTGTTTTCTACTAAAAACAGTATGTCCCATTTGTTGTTTAACTTGTTGACTTTCTTCTCAGTTTTTATAAGTTTATAAGACCATAAGACGATAGTAGTAAAACTAGTAGAGACCACAGATATCATCTAGTTCAGCCTGCTCATGTTAGAGATGAGGAGGCTGAGACCCAGAGAAGAGAAAAGTGACTTGCCTGAGGGCATACTTCATGTGCATCATTATCACAGGGAAACCAGTTTCTAACGTGATTAAAACATGCATTAAAAACTCCTGCTCCTGAGATCTTTCCTCTTTTTCACTAGTACAGAATTTGAATCCAGATCTTCTGACATCAGCTCCAGTGTGCTTTTCATTCCACCATCTATGCTGTAATATGCTATGCTATAAATACCAAGTTGTAGGCCAGCAGCTCATTTATCTTTACCCAGGTGACATTTTAAAATTTTCTTATTTTCATTTGCTAATTATATATCTTGTGTACTTGACAGGTGGATTTTCAGATGAGGCTTCCTGGGAATAGTAGGTTTTTATATGATAGAGTGCTGGACTTGGAGTCAGGAAAACTTGAGTTCAAATCCTGCCTCAGACATAATGTGACCTGATACAGGTGATTTCATCTCTCAGCCTGAGTTTCCTCATCTATAAAATGGGGATAATTTATAATAGCATGTACCTCACATGGTTGTTTTGAGGATCACATGAAATAATGTGTTAAGTGGTTTGCAAACCTTGAAGTACTACTAAGTACTGTTCGTTGTAATTATTAGTAGTAGTATGTGGATCATAGCATCATAGATTTAGAGCTGGAAAGAACCTTTTGAGATTAATGAATCTAACCTCTCATTTTACTAGTAAGGATAAGTGACTTGGCCAAAGCTATACAGGCAGTAAGTAACAGAGCCATAATTCCCACCAAGATTATCTGATTACAAATTAAAATCCAGTGGAATATAAGGTCCCTTTCCGAGCTTCAGGTTCCTCATCTGTGAAATTGAAAGGGTTAGACTAGATAAAAATGAGTTCCCTGCTACTTAGAATAACACAGCTTTCCACTGAATTAAAATGTATAGATTTTACAGGGACTTTCCTGAACTAACTTGTAATGAATAAGTATCTTCAGACTTAACATGGAACTATTTTTGTCTTCGTGGAAGTGAACAGGTTATCATACCATTGCTTCTCACTGAAGTGACAACCACATGGCCATTATTTAAAATAATAATATATTAAATTCAAGTGAAAAATAATGAACAAGTTGCTTCTGGCAAGTGATTATTCTGTGGGCAAAGGGTACAGGAATTCATTCATGTCACATCCTGAAGACGACCCCCCACCCCCATTGTTTTGAAGATTTTGCCCAGAGATAAAATAGTTCAGAGCTTTAGGTTTTTATCGTGACAGTACTTATGGTATGTGGGATTCAGGAGTTTGAAAAGTATGGCATGTATAATTTTCAAGTGAGGTATTTTATTTTTTCAAATAAACATTTTTCTAAATACTTAAATTGCATTAAAATCAAGTTTATTACTATGAGAATTAAGGGAAGTACTATTAAAATGGGTAATTTCTAAGATAGGATGATTGTTTCTTACAGCATGTTAGTTTTAATAGCCTGTAAGGTGGCACTTTCATAAATTTAGACAGTGGGTTTATGCAGAGCCCCTTGGAGTAATCATCTAAAATGTTGGGGTGGGTATATGTAGTTTAGTAGGTGTGGGAGAATCTCTACCCTACACAAACATAAACACAAAAGATCAGCATTTTCAAAGGACACATTATTGTATGCTTACAAGGGTAAGGAGAAAAATTGGGTCATAATATAATAGTGTTAATCTTAGTAAACTTTTTCCCTCATTTTCTTCATTAAGATAATGTCATAAGCTGTTGAAAAGTAAAAGTTGTCCTTATGTTTGACTCTCTTTGGTGTTTTGTTTTGTTTTGTTTTTTAAAAGGATGGGGTGGGGTTGGGGGGAAGTGTTTCCTGGTTCAACTTCATATTGAACAAAGCTTTTCAAAGCCAGAAATAAATCTCTTCATAGTGCATAGTGTTGTTTTCTGTCTATTAAGAAAATCTTTTAAACTGTGTATATTTTAGTATCAGAAAAGGAAGAAATTAGCATTTGATTTGTTTTCCTTACATATAAATGTGTTGTATTCTTAGCCATTTGAATATTTAAAATTATAGTTCTTTGCAGTAGTGTGGGAATACATTCAAGAAAAATACGTGGCAGTTTCTTTCTCTTTTAAGACAGATAAACACTTTCTATGAAGATTTTCTGGTCATTTCCCTATTCTTCAAAAGGATAACTAAGAGATAATTTATAATTTAACCTCTACTACCTACCACCACCACCACCATCACCCCTTTCCTTGCTTCTAAATATCCCCAGAGATGGAGTTATTGTAACCTTTCTTGGTATTTAATCATTCTTAAAATCGTATAATTTTATGTTATATCTGACTTAAATCTCATCTGACGAGCGAAGCCCATTTCTTAGTCCCATTCTTAGTGAATGGAATTTAATTCGTTTTTATGAATTATAGACTCTTAGTTGAATTAGGACACTAGAAGGCTTCTAGTCCAGACCATCCAGTGCAGGAATCATTTCTGTAGCATCCCTGCCAGATTGATATTCAGTAGCATTGATCCCTAGTGGCTGTTGAGGCACGGTGGAAAATGCAGTGGATTCGAAAGTCTGATAATCTAGTTTTGAATCCTATCTCTTCTTAACCTCTTCTTGCCTCATTAAGTTTACATATATGAATTACAAGAGTCTATAATCCTGTGTCTTCACTCTTTCATGAGTGAATCCATTTCATTTTTTGTCAGCTCTAGTTGTGAGGAAATTCTTCCTTGCTAAGTCCAGTCCTTCCAAAAACTATTGCCTTCTAACATATTATATCCATTGATCCTAGTTCTGGCTTCTGAACCATGTTACTTTCTCCTCCATGTTTAGCCCCTCCACATATTTGAGTAGACTGGTAATTTTTCTTCCAACCTAAATATACTCAGTTCTTTTAACTATTCCTCATCTAACATGGTTTCCAAACCCTTCATGTCCCAGGCTTCTCTTCTCATTAATTCACCACTTGAGATATGGTCTGTTTAGGACCAAGTGGTGTGAGAATGTTACTCAGCTTCCTTGTTTTAGATATTAGAGCTGTTGTGTTTGTCAGCCTTAAAGCACCACGTAGATAGGAGCTACTTTTATGATTGAGTTAGTTTTTATGCCCAGTAGGCATAAAAGCAGGTTCAGCAGATAGATAGGATAAGTAGAAAGCTATTGACAATGCTGCCTCTCTAGTTGTCATCTATAACTTACCATGAATGTTTTCACATGATATCTTTTATCATTGATTAAAGTTAAATAATAATGTATTAGCAATCTTTTATAGGCTGCTTATGGACCTGGCTGGTTCTCTTGGTTAACAGGAAACCAACATTCCAGCTAATTGTGCACTTGGAAAAGCCTTTGCTGCTTGATCATAAATGCAGAATTCCTAAAAGTATTTCTTGTGAAGTAGCACAAAATACCAGTTCTGAAAAACATTTTAATTTTGATGATTAGGCTTTTGGACTTCTGTATTACGAAGTATTCTTAGAGGCAAGAATTGGATCTTGAGGCAATTCCTTGCCTTACAGGAGGCCCTTTTCAGATTAATATGATAATAAAGAGAATTCCTGCCTTTCAACAAACATTTGTAAAGCATTTGCAATGTGCAGGGTATTCTGGATACAAAATAAAAAAATAAATCAGACTCTGTTCTTAGAACTCATTCTTCTGACCAGATACAGTATGTACTCAGGTAAACAAAATTAGGTAGAGACTGAAGGGAGACATAGAAAAGCTCAACATACTCTAGGAATATTTGATGGGAAAAAATCAAGTCCTTTTAAGCTTGGGAGATCAACGAAGACTACACACAAGAAGGGGGCACGTGCCCCCTATTAAGCCTTGAATGTGAAAAATTGACTGGAGAACATTTCAGGCATGAGTGACAGCCTGATGGATGCATAGAGCATGGCATATTGAGTTTCAGGGTGGTAACATTAGTAGCACTTAGGCTTTACAGAGTTGTAGGTTTGTTTTTGGTTTCGTTGTTGTTTTTAATGAAGGGGATTGTCCACGTGAGGCTTTTGCTGATTTCCCCTGTCCCTGAGCTGCTAATGCCTTCCCACCAGAAAATAGCCTTGTATTTATTTTGTCCGTCTGTCTATATATGGTCATACTCTCTCCTCCCATAAAATGAATACTCTGTAAGAAGAGGAATTGTTTGAAGTTTGTCTTTGTATCATTGGTGCCTAGCTCAGGGCCTGGCATGTAGTAGGTACTTTATAAATGTTTTTTAATTGATTAATATGAAATTTTTGGAAAGGAAAATAATTTTGAAGCTTGATTATGCAGTAGCTTAAATGCCAGACTGAGTTTGTAATTTATCCTAGAGGTAAATTGGTAGCCACTAGAAGATTTGGGGCAGGGGACTATTAATGTGCAGATTTGTACTTTGGGGAGATAACCTTGAAAGTGAAGTGAAGGAAAAAATATAGAGAGCATCTCTACATCAGAGGTTCTTAACCTTGTTAAGAACAAGTTTGTGAACTTTTAAATATATATATATATAATATATATTTTTAACTGTATTTCAACATAATTTATTTCCTTTGTAATCCTGTGTATTTTATTTTGTGTATTTAAAAAACATTATGCTGAGGAGTCCATAGGTTTCACTAGATTGCTAAACGGGGGTCCATGATACAAAAAGGGTTAGAACTTTTACTTTAGACGTGGGGCGACCTCTTAAAATAAAGCTGTTGCAAAAGTCTAGGAAAATGATGAGAGGGTGGTGGTAGTCTGAGTGGGTAGAAAGGGTGTGAAGGTAAGTTTTGCAGAGGTAGAGCCAGCCAAACTTCTCAATTGATTGGATAAATGAGGAGTGGGAGTTAGGGAGAGGAGTGAGTCGGAGATAAGACCAGGGGTGGGGAACCTGGGGCCTCTAGGCTGTAAGTGGCCCTCTAGGTCCTCAAGTACAGCCCTTTGACTGAATCCAAGTGATTTGTTCTGTAAATCTTAGACTCAGTCAAAAGATTGCACTCAAGGACCTCGAAGGCCACAAGTGGCCTCAAGGCCACAGGTTCCTCACCCTTGGCACAAGACCAAATGTGGGTAGATGGGAGGATGAAGGTAACTTCAGCCATCTTTTTTTCTTTTTTTAAGAATAATGATTTATATCCTTGCGTAGAATTATAATTTGTATTAATGCATTTGATCTATGCAGTGTGGAGTAGTAGTGGCTGGCCAGCTTTGAAGCCTGGAATACCTGGTATCAAATTCTGCATTTAATATTGTCTGTGTGACTCTGGGCAAGTCATTTAACCCCTAGTGCTCTATGAAAGCCTAAAACTATGCAGAAAAAGTACTGAACTGCATTGTAAAGGAAGTTCCTCACTAAGAGTCCCTACACCAGTGAAATTGTAAGTCAATTCCCTAATTATTTTTTGACTCACTCACCAGCCCCTCCACCTCAACATATCTTAAAACAAACTCGGTGTTCCCCATCAGTTTTGCCTTCAGAAACTTTCACATCTTTCTCCTCCTTTCTGTTCTCACTGACACTCAACTGTTCTAGTCCAGCCCTTCGTTACCTTTTGTAGGATTATTGCTACCTCTGCCTCTAGTCTCCATCAGCTTTTTGTCTGTCCTGTATGCTAATATCAAATTTAGTTTCCCAAAACATTGTTCTGAACTACATCCACTCTCTGTTTAAACAAACCAAAAAACAATCAAACAAGCCTTCGTTGTCCCTTCATTGTCAGTACTAAAGTTTTGACTCCTTAGCTTTACATCTGAGGCCTTTCCTTAGCTAACTTATCTTACAGCCTTATTTCGTACTCCTCCCTTTTATATATTTTATGCTATAGCTAAACTAGACTATTTACTGTTCCCCAGACACACCACATACTCGCTGTGCCTTTTCATATTTTTCCTTTTTTGTCCCCTCCTAATTGCCATCTCTACCCCGTGAAATCTTTCATTTCACTCTTGTTTCAGGCTGCAAGGGAGCAATCTCCTTTCTCCTCTGATGTTTTCAAGTACTATTTGTAGTACTCTTAAGGTACCTGTCATATAATTTAATGGAAACAGGGAAGATAGGAAAAGATGAAACCAGGTTATGGAGGAGAAGATGACCGAAGTAGAGTAATAAGTGGGTGGAAAACGAATAAAACATACAACATTAAAATATTACATCTTAATTCATCTCTACATCCTCCTTAGCATTTCCACATAATACTTAGGTTGAAATGAATGAATTTATTTTATGCATATTTCCATGTGTCATTGATAATATATAGTTTCCAGTTTTTTTGAACAATTATAAAATGGCATTTCCCTGAATTGTGTTTTGCATGATGTTGATTAAATACTGATTAAGATAACATTTCCTTTAATGTTAAATGTAAAGTTGTATATATGCCAGATACATTACAAGTGACAGTTTGGGGTATGAAAATAGCCTTAATTTCTTCAATTTTGCCCCCCAGAAGGTCCTTTGTTCCCTCTTCCAGAGACTAGAATATTTCACAACTGAGGAATGTTCTGTGAGTAAATTAGTTTTTGAAAAATGCTTTTATAATATTATATTATATTACTTTATTGCCAAGTTAGTCCTCGGTTTTGGGGCATTTGGCTTGTTTCCAGTTTTTTGCTGTTAAAAGTAGCACTCTATGAATGTTTCCTACGAGTTGCCTTTTTTCCCCTTTCTAGTTATTTCCCAGGTATAGACCCCAAAATGGAATTACCGAGTCAAGGTAGAAATGGTTTTATAGTTCATTACATATCACTAGATTGCTCTCTAGAAAAAGTGAACAGAGTTATAGAGCCATCAACAGTACATAGGTATACCTTGAAATGATTTTAATTTACATTTCTTTAATTGTTAACTGAGGCTATATATTTTCCATCTGATGTACTGTCTACATTTTCTTGTATTTAAACTGTTTGTTTCTTTGCTTTGTCCATTTATCAAATGTAATCTGGGTATGACTCTTACATGTTTATGTCAATTCTTTATATTCTTTCTTTAGATAGTAAGTTTTTATCAGTAACATTTGATATTTTATTTCCCATTTTATTGCTGTGTGCTTTGCTATTATTTTATTTAATTATTGTGCAAGTTTTAAAAATATATTTAAACACAAGTGATCCTTCTTCAAATATCATTTGAGTTGAATGAGTTAATGTTTGACATTATGAAAGGCAACTACTCTGCCCTCTTACAAAATCTCCCTTGGTTCCACTTTGTCAGAATACTGAATCTGAATGGAGTATGGCTCTAATCCGTTGTGGCATTTGTGTTTTTCCAAATATTGGACAAAATTACTTCAGATTATAGGAGGTTTGTGTATTTCTGAAATATAGTGGTGATTAGAGAGAGAAATTTAGAAATAGTCCATAATAGCCACATTTGAGAAACTCCATTTTAAAGGTTGACTGACGTCTCTCCCTTTAATCATACATTGATTTTTTTTTCTTCCCCCATAGGCTATGGTTGCTTGTTATCCAGGCAATGGAACAGGTTATGTGCGACATGTTGATAATCCAAATGGAGATGGAAGATGTGTCACATGTATATATTATCTTAATAAAGACTGGGATGCCAAGGTATGCAACTTGATTTTGAGTATAATATATTTTTCTCAGAACCATAGATATTTAGGCTAGATCCTAATCAAAATTCTTAATCCATAATCTCACCATAGCAGAGAACACACACACACATACACGACTTTTAAAAGCTTATTTTTATTGTAGAATTTGGCGCACTCCACACAGTGGCTTCCTTTATTCCCAGTAGATGTTAAAGAAACTCAATGGGTAGCATTCATCCAAAATTAAATAACTTTCCCTAAAAGTTACCTTTGTTATGTTTACAACTTCCTTTAATTTTTTCTAAAAATAAGTTATGAGAACCATTTTTACAAACTTTTGAGAGGCTTTCCAGAAAAAAAAAATGTATATAAATAAGCACATGATTTTCATATCCACCTCTGTTTCACAGACTTGATCCTTTTTGGAGGAAAGGGAGGAGGCAAGCTATTTCATAATTTAACATGATTTATAATGTGGTAATGTATAGTAGATCTCATAAAGATAGTCTTTATATATATATTTACATTCTCTCTAATGATTTAAAAAACCCTACTCTTTAAATATTGATCTTGCTTTTCATTTAAATTTAAATGATGTTTAAATAAACCTCTTTGTGACTCTGCTAGAAGTTGGAGGAAGTGGGTTATTTTTTTTCAGAGAAACCCTCAGAAGGCAAATAGCTCACTAGATTTAAAAACAAAAAACATCATTCCAAAAGACTTAGTATACTGACTTTAAAATAATTTTAAAATTGTTTTTATTTCATTTAACATTTTCCAATTACATGTAAGACGGTTTTTAAACAATTCTTTTTAAAAAATCAAGTTCCACGTTCTTTCCTTCCCACCTCTTCCCCTTCATGAGAAGGCAAACAATTTGATCTTGATTATACATGTGAAGTCATGCAAAACATATTTCCATATTAACCATGTTACAAAAGAAAACACAAACAAAATAAAATTAAAAAAAAATACCTCAATCTGCATTCAAAGTTTATCAGTTTTCTCTCTGAATGTGGATAGCATTTTTTTTTTTAATCATGGGTCCTTTGGAAATGTCTTGGATCATTTTCTTGATCTCAATAGCTGAGTCTTTCACAGTTGATTATCCTTACAATATTGCTGTTACTGTACATGCTCTTCTGGTTCTGCTCACTTCACTTTGCATGTGTTCATATAAGATTTCCCAGATTTTTCTGAAACCATCCTGCTGGTCATTTCTTATAGCACAGTAGTATTCCATTACAATCATATACCACAGTTTGTTCAGCCATTCACCAATTGATGGGCATCCCCTCAATTTCCAATTCTTTGCCACCACAAAATGGCTGCTATAAATATTTTTGTACAAATAGATCCTTTTCCTTTTTCTTTGATCTTTTTGGGATAAGTGGTATTGTGAGTTCAAAGGGTATATACAGTTTTACAGTTCTTTGGGCATAGTTCCAAATTGTTCTCTAGAACAGTCAGACTAGTTCACAATTTTACCAACAGTACATCAGTGTCCCAGTTTTCCCACATCCCTTCTCACCAGGTATCATTTTCCTTTTTTGTCATGTTAGCTAATCTGATAGTTGTGAGATAGTGTCTCAAAATTGTTTTAATCAGTGATTTAGCATTTTTTCATATGACTATGGATAGCTTTGATTTCTTCTTCTGACAACTGTCTGTTCATATCCTTTGACTATCAACCAAGGAATGACTCTTATTTTTACAAATTTGGCCCAGTTCCTTATATATTTGAGAAATGATGCTTTTATCAGAGAAACTTGCTATAAAATTTTCCCCTCAGTTTCCTGTTTTTTTCCTTCTAATTTTGGCTATATTAGTTTTGTTTGAGCAAAAGCTTTTTAATTTCGTGTAATCAAAATTATCTAATTTACTTCCTGTAATCCCTTCTGTCCTTTGTTTAGTTGTAAACTTTTTCCTTATCCAGAGATCTGACAGGTACATTTTTCCATGCTCCCCTAATTTACTTATGACATCATCCTTTATGTCTCAATAATTTTTTCCATTTTGACCATAGCTGGCATATGATGTGAGATGTTGACCTATGCCTTGTTTCTACCAAACTGCTTTCCAGTTTTCCCAGCAATTTTTGTCACCTTTTTTTAAAAAAAGAAAACTTATCTGCCAATATAGGAAGGAAGAAAGGAAACAAGCATTTATTAAGCATCTGCTATGTGCTAGGCACTGTGCCAGGTGTTATCCAACAACTCTGTCAGGTAGGTGCTATTATTATCATCCCCATTTTATGGTTGAGAAAACTGAGACAGGCACAGGTTAAGTGACATGTCTAGGAACACATAGCTAGTTAGTGTCTGATGCTGGATTTGAATTTGGGTCTACCTGACTCTAGGCCCAGCATTTTATCCACTGTGCCCTTTAGCTACTTCAAATGTGTGTGTATGTATACATATACATATATATGCATACACATACAGTATAGACTATCAGTGTCCTTTTTTTATGTGCAGAAAATTAATCCTATTATAGGTATTTTAAACTTATGGTATGGTATAGTCATGATAGTCTAGAAATTTTTGTATAGAAAACTAGTTGAAGAAATTTTTTGCTAAATGTTATTATTCGTATATGGTTAAAAAAAAGGTCATTTCATTGCTGAAAGAATTTTGATGTTTTGTGTTATCTTTTAATATGCCTTCCATAAATATTTTCAGAATGATCTTCTGAGTTTGGGAAATAAGTTCATTCCCCTGAGTCTAAAGGATAAAATAAATTGCCAGGAATTTATCTAAAACTTTGAAGATTCTGGCTTACTGGCTTGTTTTATTTGTTCTAAATGATCAAATTGCATTATCTCATTATAATTAATAGAAAACAGAGTAGGACCGTTTTTATTTGACTGTTAAGGGAAAATTTCTGAGCATGGGAATAGTATGGCCTAATCTGTGGCCTTAGGCAAATTATTATGGCAGTTGTATGGAGAATGGATTGGAGATGGGGAGAGATTGGAGTATATTTTATTCCAGTGTACTCCAGTAAACCTGGGTATATTTCAGGAGGCAGAGAAAGCCAGTTAGGAGAGTATTAAAATAGTCTAGCCAAGAAATGAGGAGTTAAACTAGGGTAGTGGCCATATGAGTGAAAAGAGGGTATGTATGAGAGAGATGTTGCAGAAAAACAACCTACAGGATTTGGTATCTAGTTGGTGAGGAAGAGGGAATGTTAAGGTTATGAACCTGGGTGACTGGGAGAATATCAGTAATATATTCTGGTGCCATCAACAGAAACCAGGAAGTTTGAAAGAAGGATGCTATTTTGAAGGAAGTTGAGTTCTGTATTGGGTACATTGAGGTGTTGAGACAGTCACGTAAAGGTGTCTATCAGTCAGAGATGTGACAGTGAAATTTAGAGGAGAGAAATTACAGTTTGATGTATAGAAGGTTTAGAGATGATACTCACACCCTTGGGGATGGATGAGATCATCATGGGAAAGAATGTAGAGAAAGAAGAGGAGCGCAGCACTGAACCTTTGGAAATACTCATGCTTAGATGATGATCAAAGGACTCTGAGAACAAGTAATCAGACAGGAAGGAGAATCAAGAGATTGCCGTGGTATGCAAGCCAGAGAAGGAAAGGGTAGCTCTGTGGAAGTGGAAGACCAGAAAAATGGGGAAGAAGTGGTTGCTGACAGCTTCAGAAAATACAAAGAGATCTAGGAAAATGAAACCTGAGTGCAGGTTATAGATTTATCAATTAAAAGAGATTATTGGTAACCGGGGAGAGAATGGGCAGTGAGTTGTCACAGTGGACAGAGTGCTCGGCCTGGAGTCAGGCAGATTCCCGAGTTCAGATGTGGCCTCAGACACTAGCTGTGTGACGCTGGGCAAGTTACTTCACCGTTTGCCTTAGTTTCTGAGAGATGAGGGGCTGGAAATGATGAGTACAAGGAATTGAAAAAGTGAGACAAATGGAACCAGTGTAAAAGCTAAGAATTTGGGAAAGGGAGAAGAGTAAAAATAATAACTTGAAGGATTGGCAAGGTTGAGTGGCTTTTTTTGTTTGTTTCCAGAGAAACCTGAGTTTATTTGTAACCAGTGGAGAAGGACCCTGTATACAGGAAGAGATTGAAAAGGAAGGAGAAGAAGGGAATGATCAAAGGGGGCAAACTCATGAAGGAGATGAGAAGGGATGGGCTCAAGGAGGAAAGCCGTCGCATCTTTAGACTATAGCGAGGCAGAATACTGATGAAGATGTAGAGCTCTTTTAGAGTGTGGAATGGAGGAGGTGGAGATCACAGTGGAAGACTGGTTGGCATGATTGTGTGATTTTTCTCCACTAGTGTTAAGCTTCAAGGCAGCATAATGTAGAAGGCAAATAGTGGGAGTGACCTAAGGTTCAAAAAGGCAAGAGATTGAATGATATATGGGACCAGAGTATGGTTGGATAAGTGCCCAACACAATAGGATAGTAGGATATTGAGCTGGACTCTTCCAGCTCAGTGAAGACCTCTGCGGCCATCTAGTCCTACCTAATTATACAGTTGAGGAAACTAAGTCCCAAAGAAATTAAATGATTTGTTGCACAAATAGTAAGCTTCAGAGATGGGATTTGAAACTAGGTTCTTTGATTTACCCAGTATATATTTTGTATGTACATGGTTGTTTGCATGTTCTCTTTCCCATTAGGCTGTGAGCTCCTGGATGGCAGGGACTGTTTTTGCCTTTCTTTGTACCCTGAGTACTTAGTGCATTACTTGCCACAAGTAAGTGCTTAATAAGTGCTCATTGACTTGACTCTGACTCCAGAGCCAAAGCCTTTTCCACGTAGTAGGGACTTGGTGAGTGGCATGAAATGAACTAATTAAACATGGGATCAAGGCTATGAATGTAGGAAAGTGAGGGCAGAATAGGGAGTGATAGACTTGGAGAACATGAATGGACTATAGGATTTAAGTGGAGTGAGTTAGAGGGAGAGATGGAAGAGGACGTGGTGATTTGAGACATATTTCAGAATTCAGCATCATGGAAATGGCACACATACAAGTGATCTGCAAAGAGGAGTGACTTAATTAAATGCTTACTGAATTGAAAGTAAGTCTTGTGGAATGTATAAAAGATAGAGTGATTTTCCAGAAAGAGAAGTTTGAGAGCTCAGCAAATAGAAGTTAATCCTTGAATGATTCGTATTGAAAGAACACTCTTCTTGTATCTTGTTTGGAAAAGTGTCAGGCACCCTTATAGCCAGCTTGGGCTACTTTTATGGTGAGCAGAGGACATACAACCTGTAAAATTTTCTAAAACAATCACTGGTGATGTTGACTGACTTTAATTATATTGAATAATTTTTTTCTAGGTAAGTGGAGGTATTCTTCGAATTTTTCCAGAAGGCAAAGCCCAGTTTGCTGACATTGAACCCAAATTCGATAGACTGCTCTTTTTCTGGTCTGACCGACGCAACCCTCATGAAGTGCAACCAGCATTTGCTACAAGGTAGTATTCCTTTTGAGAAAAACTTGGCACAGGTTTTATAAAACTTCCTTTGGGGGAAAAGAAAGGAGCACTTTGTGAATCTTAAGCCCTCATAAAGATTTTTAACTGTTAGTCAACTTTATGTACATCTTATTACTTTCATGCAAATTTTGCCAGTCAATTTTGTTTTCAGTATCCTCTTTCACTGCATATATGTCTCTGCACATCTATTCATTGGTTCATTAAAGAAAATAATATGATTAGGTAAAAAAGAAATGGAGGTTGCAGGCTCTCCTTTCCTGCATCTCTCTTGCCATATGGTTTCCTTAAGTTTGTGGCAGGTCCCCAAGTCTCCTTGTATTTCATCCACCGGCTGGTGGATCCTTTCTGCTTGGGTGAAAGAGTGGAGTAAGGAAGAAGAAGTGGAGTTAAAAATAAGAAGATAAGGAATGGTGGAAACTGGAAAATAGATGAGGCTTGAAATAAAAGGAGGGAAAAGAAAAGATTAAGATGGAGAAGAGTGATGGCAGGTGAGGGGGTGAGGAAGAGATCATAAAAATAATGGGAATGATTTTTAAAATAAGATTGAGAGCTCTGGGTATTAGCTGCATACTGTTCCTCTTTTCCAGAAAGCTTTTCTCTTCTCCTTTTCCTGCGGTAGTACTCATCAGTCAGCCACCTCCTGCACGCAATGTGCTTTGTTATCATGCAAGATGCCACCAATGTAAATACAGAAATTAAACAGTTCCAGCCTTAAAGGCATTTTATTCCATAAGGGGAAATAACATGTACATACTTAAGTACAATACATTATGTACAAAAAAACTAATGCAAAGTGATTTGAGGAAGAGGGGCGGAGGAACTGGCAGCTGGAGGAATGAGGATGACCTCCCATAGGAGGTACTTGAATGGAGCTTTGGGAGAATTCTCGAGTTCCTTCATGTGGCATTCTCATGTCAGGCATGGAGAGCAGCAGCCTGTGCACAGTTCATGTCAACTAGCATTTATTAAAAACTAGCATTTATTAAGCTCCTACTCAGAGAAGAGAGGTGTGGAATGTTAACTACCTTTTAGTCCCAACGAATAATTAGAATATTAGAGCAACAGAGGATCTTCAGGATCTTTTAGTCCAACTCTTTTATTTTATAGATGAAGAAACTGAGGCCTGAAAAGTGAAACAATTTGACCACACGGGCTAGTAAGTGGCAGACCCAAGCCTGAAGTTCATGTCTGACTTTTAGTATTATACCATAAGTATCTATGTCATACTTTAAACAAAGATAAGATATTGGCATCAAAAATTAATTTATGAAAAAATGGCCTTGTTATGGGAAAATTATTTTAATGAGAGTAACTATGCTAAGGAAATATTTGGTTTAGCCAACTTAGAATTAAAGGTAGCCGTAGTAAGTTATGAGTCTTCTAACACCCCAGACTTTAATTTTTTTCGCTTTTTTGTGCAACTTAGAAGATACAATAAGATCAAAGTACGAGCTGCAATAGAAATAATGGAAATGTTATACAGTAGTGATAGTAGTACAGCACAAGGCTTCACCCTCAGGTCTTAGCACTTGCCACTGATGAGGACTTAGAGATTCAGTGAGAGTTTTCTACCTTTCTTCTACTTGCTTTCATCCCAGCTATATAGCCCTTGTTCTGTACCAAATACTTGGTCTCTTTAATACTAAACTTTGCAGTGGGTGGAGGGCTAAACACCATGTGTCATGGGGGTCAGGAAAAGACTTTGGAAAACACTGGTGTTGGGAAGTATCAGTCTGTTGCAGCCTCTTTGAAGAGATAATATATTCACATGTTAAAAGGTAACTAAAAATATAAGGTGGTGGATGATCATTAAATGAGTCATAAGGATAAATGTTGTAATTACATAGAGCTAAAAGAGGTTATCTAGTCTTGCTCCTGAGAGATGCCACTTCCAGCTGGGCTGGTCAGAAAAGCCTCCACAAAAGAGGTTGGGTTCCAGTTGCAACTTTGGACAGAGAAAAGGATCAGAGGTTTAGCTGGAAGAGGCCTTAGAGGTTAGCCAGTATAATCTCCCCATTTCACAGATGAAATCATTGAGGCTTAGAGAGGTTAAGTATCAGATAAGTATCCAAGGTCACACAGGTATTACATGGCAGAGACACATTTTGAATACATCCAAATCCAGAGATCTTTTCCATTGTGCCAGTAGACCATTTTGGTGTTTGGTTAGCCAAGATTTTTATAAGGCAGTTAAAGGAAATTGAACAGTAAAGGGAGATTAATAGTTTTGAGTAGAAGGTCAGGGTGTGGTAGAGGGAAAAGAGCCCTGGTTCTGGTGTCTTTTGACCTGGGTTCAAATCCTTCCTCTGACATTTACTATAAACTTCTAATTCCATTGGTATAGGGAACTCCCAGCAAGGAAGGTGACATGTCACAGTCGAACTAGTTTCATCATCTATAAAATGAGGAGGTGGGAATAAATGACTTTTTAGGATCCTGTAGCTTCCCCATACGTTACCAGAGTCAGCCTATAGAACAGAAAAATCAACACTAAGAATGACAGTGGTATAGTGGAAGGAAGGACATTGAAGTACTAAGGTCCCAGAGTCCTAGGTCCTGGTCCTAGCCGTGGTGTTAACTCACTGTGTGTTGTTGGACGAGTCACCTGATGTCTCAGGACATGTTTCTGCACTAGTTAAGTGAAATGGTTGAATTGGATAATGAATTCTCTTCCAGCTTAGTAATTTTTATTGTATCCTAAATTTGACTTCTCCAAAGTTTAAAGCCTACACAGTCTGTCTACCATTTCAGTATTGTCTCATGCTCTTTCCTCTGTACTTTTTATTTTACCCAAACTAGATTCCTTATCCCTTATATATGCCCCATGCTTTCTTACCTCTGCCCCTTTGTTGACATGGTTCTTTATGTTATGATTCACCTGCCCCCCCCATTCCTTTTAAATTCCTCTACCCATCCTTTAGAGTAGAAGTGTCAAACTTGCATGTACCTAAATCAGATTAAAATGTAATTGGAAAATGTAATTTAAAAAATACTTAATGTTAGTATGTGGTTTTCTAAGCCAGTATGTGCCCGCAAGGATCCTGTGTACTATTTAGTTTCCCACTTTTCTATTTTTCAGTTTGACACCACTGCTTTAGAGCCCAGATGAAACATCATCTCTTTTTGAAGTCTTCCCCTTTCCCATCACTTTCCTTCTGCATCTTTCACACATTTTATTTTTTTAATTTTTCATATAATTTATTAGTTATAATATATTATTTTGTATTATTATTTATACATGTGTCATACCTCTCTATTGTTTAAGTTTCATGAGAGTATGGACCGTATCTTATCTCAGTTTCATATCTTTACCATTAACTAGCATAATGTTTTCTATGTAGTAGGTACTTCGTAAATGTTTACATGGGCTAGTTTTATAGCATTTATTAGTGCCAGTTCTCTCAATTATTATTCCGTGCTACCCATGACCAGTGGTTCTAATCTACAGGATAATCTCCTTAATTTTAAATAAAAAAATTGAATTCAACATTTATTAAATGCCTAGTATCTACAGGCGTTGTGCTTTGAGCTGGGGATACAAAACTAACTAGTCCCTGTTCTTCTGTTCTGATTTTGTATTTCTTTTTCCAGTCTGTTACTTTTCATTTCTAAATTGTATACCTTCTTTTGCAATATTTCCTGGATATAGTGACTTTCAGTTTATCCTACATTGTTGGAAAAAAAGCTGATCTACAAACGATATTCAAGTTCACTCCTAGGCAAAACTTTATTTGAATTATTTTTGTTGAAAATCTTTTATTGTTTAGCATAATTTAAACCTTATTTGATTACTTGGGACCATCACCCATTGTTGTACTATGTTTTAATATAGTGATGGCCTTAGGAGTTGTCAAGGTACAGCAACAGTTTTCATTATGTTAAGTAGTCTCACTCTGTGTGCTTTTTGAGTTCTTGGGGCCTGTTTTTTATTGTGTTTCTGTCATCTTCCTCATAGAGGTCATTTAATAATATCAGTGTCAGTTCTTTTTTTTTTTTTTTTTTTTGGTTAGGCAATGGGGTTAAGTGACTTGTCCAGGGTCACACACCTAGTGTCAAATGTCTGAGGCCAGATTTGAACTTGAGTCCTCCTGACTGTTCTCTATCAGCTTTACCACCTAGCTGCCTCCATGTCAGTTCTCTAACCACCAGTCTTCCCCACCTCCCTTTGGTAATTTGTTGCTTTTAATCACTTAATAATTAATGTTTATATCAGATGACTAAGTTTATTAAAAGTATACATCCAATAAATGAGGCCCATAGGGGTTCTCCCATAGGTAAAACGTGAGCATTAATAACATGGATTTAATGACATTTATTTTGGCAGTTCAGAGGGCTTTTTTGCTTATATTCTAGTTCTCAGCTATGTTCGAGAATGAATCAAGTTGCTGTATAATTGAGTATTTATTGTGCTAATAATTTATTCTTAGATAAAATACTAAGATAGTTATAGTAGAATTATATTTTAGGTGGCATAGTGAATAGAGTGCTGGCCCTGGAGTCAGGAGGACCTGAGTTCAAATGTGGTCTCAGACCAGACTCTTGACACTTACTAGCTTTGTGACCCTGGGCAAGTCATTTAACCCCAATTGCCTCGCCAAAAAAAAAAAAAAATTAAATATAAGATTGTTAAGGTGGCACTCGCCCACTGCCTGTCCCCAGCCTTACATTTGCATATTACTACATAGTTTCACTGTGCTTTCATATCCATTATCTCATTTGATCCTCACATTTTTTCTTTGTTTTAAATTTTCTTCTAGGTACGCAATTACAGTGTGGTATTTTGATGCAGATGAGAGGGCACGAGCTAAAGTAAAATATCTAACAGGTAATAATCACATTGGGTTTGTATTAAAAACTTATCATTACTCTTCTTCTCAGTGATTTCCAAAAATAGGTTGAACTGAGACCAGAGAAAAATATTCTTTATTCTCCTGAAGTTTTACATTCTTTTATTTGAAAGTGGAATGCTCGTGTCTATAGCAGTGAGGTCTTTGGCTAATCAGAATAGTCCTGTTCTTGCTTTCAGCATTTCAATTTAACCTTTAGATTTTGTGTTTATTAAATGTACACAAAAATCAATTTTGAGTAAATACAGTTATGCTTATGTTATGAAGATAGATTCTTTCAGCCCAGTCCCAAGTTCTGGATTGTTTCTCTTATATCAGTGATTTCACTCATTGCCTCTTTGCCTGCTTGTGTATGTTTTAGTGGAACACTCCATTCTAATTTCAGAAACTGCATCCTAGCATAAACCTCCTGATGATTTTCATACTAATCAATATTTGGCGATTCTGATCTTCCTGCCCCTTTTATATTTTCCTTAAGTCATTAGTTGCAGAAATTTTGCTGTGGAGGACACTTTACTAGCTTGCATTCATTCAAAAAAGGCAGAAGTTAGAGTCAGTAAATAGACTGCTTTTCTCTTCAGAGAGTCATAGAGTTAGAAGGGAACTTGGAAGTCATTTAGTCAATCCATCCCCTCTCACTCATTATATGAAGAAGCTGAGTCCAACAGAAGTTACTTACTCAACGTCACACAGAGTGGGTGACAGAACTGTGATTTGCACCTAGGGCATCTGATTCCAAATCCAGGGCTTTTGACACCTACAAGAATCTTAAAGGTTCATTAATTAAGGAAGTCCAGCACTGTAATTACTGAATTTGATTGTGCTGGAGGTAACATTCTGGAGAAGGAATAATGGTTTTCAGTTAATGATTACGAAGTTAGGGTTTTGCTATCATGTGACAAAGGAATTAAATGCAGAGAAGTAATTGCCTGGAGCCAGTTATAATGTGTGGTTGCTTTTTTTTTTTTTTAACTGAAATACTTTCTTTTTCTTCCTGCAGGTGAAAAAGGTGTGAGGGTTGAACTTAATAAACCTTCTGATTCAATTGGGAAAGACGTTTTATAGAGTCTTTGATCCAGCAACACACCTACATTGATGCTGTTTATTAACTTGTGAATTTGAATAAATGGGATAAAGGAAAATAAACAACAAATCAGCATTTTAATATGGAAACCAAAACAACATTTTTGTGTTGCATCAAAAAGAAGATTTTGACTGCTGTGGCATTGTACTGTGTGACTGACTCCAAACCTGTGACTGCTTATTTGAAGACTATAAGCAATTAAAAATGACATATACATCTGGACATAAAATAAGTGCCCTACATAGAATTTTTTCATTATTATATTTTGTCAGACCTATCATCCAGTTGAATCCAATTCATCTCTCCCTTTTTTATATAGTCAAATTTGAATTTGGGGTAATTTTTGTATGACCAGGTACACTTTATCAAAGTGAATTGAGTAAAAATTACAGTATTATTCTCCAAAATAGCATCAATCTATTTTTGTAAACCTCTTCATATTGTTATCCTTTGCCCTAAAAGACCTAATTTAATGATAGTCGCCAGTAACTGAAGATCACTTTAATTTTCTTTACATTTAAAGTCAGAAAAGGAGCACTTTAATTACCAGCTAAAAATCGGATTCTTTTGTAGTCATATCTTAAACTAATTTGAACTCTTAAAGATTGCTACTGTATTTTTTTACTTTGTCCTTAATTAAATTTAACAGGAAAAAAATCACTATTCTACTATCAGTTATTTTATTTTAGTTCATGTTTTACAAGTTAAATCCAGAGTGGGAAGGGCTTTATCTTTTAAGTTAAATTTAAAAAATAATAGTAATAATAAAGTGACTGGCACTGAGCTTGAGGCTATATCCAGGTTATCCTTGGCTTTGGGGACATAGCATCAAGTTCCTAAGACAAAAAAGGGCTTTCTTAGGCTTTCAGATCTACCCTGAAATTTTCTATATGTTTAAAAAGAGATGTCTCCATTCCTAAAACTTTTAAATTTATCCATGTTTTCTTCCTATTAAATGCCCCATCTGATCTGCAGATCAGTAGGACCTTGATTCTATTATATAGTATCAAGGGCAAATTATGTATACATTGAGACTGAAATGCATCATTACAGGCTTAATGTGCAATGAATTTTCGGATTCTTGTTCTGTTAAAGCATTCCCCAAACATAACACTGGCCTTTGATCAGTACTGAAAAGGTGTACATTTAGTAAGAAAGTTGAAATGCTTTGGTTTTTATGTTTTGGTGTTCTTTTTTACTTTTCAGAAAGAGAGGGAATGTTACTAAATCACACAAGACCTCCCTAAACTTCTGTTGTTTAAAGAATGAATTGGAACAGGTGTCTTGGACTTAAATGTTTTCCTGTGCTCATTAGCAAAGTCCATAGGGCCGTATCCACTCTCATAAATTATGGGTACTCACCTGCCCACTTAATTTTTCTATCTCTGTCCTTGATTTCCTTTGCCAAAACAATGTGAGTGTACAGAAATATTTCTGTATATATTTCAATTTATGACAATTTTAGCATCTGTATAGTTTGTATTCAATTAGAAACCTTTTCTATGGAAAGCTCAGTAATTTTTATTAAAAGATTGCTATTGTTCATGTAAAACATGAAAAAAATTAATTGTTTAGTGAAACTGACAGTGGGGAATGGGGTGGGGGTAAACATTCAGTATTGTGATCTCACTTAGGAGAACTTGCAGAAAGAATTCTCTAGCTTCTACTCAGAATTATTGTTGTTTTTACTAAATGTGTTCCATTTTGTTCCTCTTCTCTCCCTTCTTTCCATAAATTTGACCCAACACTTCCTCTGTAAGTGCCTCTGCCAGCCTGATCCAGGAGTGCAAGTTGTTTTTGCCATCTTCTGGTCTGGTCTGCAGTGCAGTGCATTGCATTAAGCCACAATTAAAAAGCGCTACTTTTTTTTTTCTAGGTTTACCAGAAGTTATATTATTTTGGTGGGAGGTATGTTTGAATTTTATTTTTAGATATGTGTACAGAAAAGGCCTTCAATTTGTGAGCCCCTTTGTAATTCAAACGTATACTTCTGCAGGTATGCAAAGTACCAAATTCTCATCTCTGTGTAGTGCTTACCAGACAGATTTAACTCAATGGTGTAATTTTTTTTTTAAGTCTGCTTCATCATATTTATAAATCATTAGGAAAACATCAGCAATTCAGGGCAACCATATTTTCACTGTCTTCTCAGAATTTCATAGTAGTGGGACAGTTAACTTGTTAACCAGGTAGCACTTTTAAAAAAATTTTCATGACTTGTTTGTGTTTAATCCTGGTTAAAGATAAACTTCATAATGCTATTTTTATTCATGACATTAACCAGCTGTAAAACACAGACCTTTATAATAGGCAAAGAATTCAGGACTCACAAATTGCCTATAGAGTCATGTAATTTGAAAAGCAGTGTTTCATTATGAAAGAGCTCGCAAGTTGCTTGTAAAGCTAATCTAATTAAACAGATGTATAAAGGTTCTTGGAAAACTATATGGTGGTTTATTTTCAAAAGTCATTTTGTTGTTTTTAAAAGCCTGTGTCATACCAGTGACTTTCTTGCCAGTGCACTTATTTGATGATGTAGTATGTAGGTGTTTTTATTGCCCATTTGGACTTAGTCCAATTACTGGTATTACTATTTGTAATTCAGTCTCTAGTGTTTTTTTGTTTTGTTTTTCATTTTTGAAGGTTGGATAACAGGAAATACTTTAAAGTGTAGTATATTAGTAGAAACCCACCCCATGGGATAATAGTTCTAAGCTTTATGTTTGAAGGAAAAGGAGTCTACAGGCATAGTGTTTGGATACTTAAATGTTTGTTTTTCCTTGAAAGCAAAATTATCCTTGGCTTTTTCACAAGATTTTTATAATTACTAGATAATATTTTTTAAAACATTTGTTTCTTGGTTTTCCATAGTGCACTATTTAAAATAAAACTACTTTAGATTCACCTACCTACTGCCAAGTAAGAATTAAGTTGCATGAACAAGCTATATTTTGAAATTTCATTTTCTTTATTTGAGGTGTCAATTTATATTTTGGACTCCTGAAGGATTGACTGAGTCCTTTACAAACTTTCATATTGTGTAAAACCCTTATAACAGAGACTGCCTTCTGACATAAAGGACCTTGGGTATACTTTGAAGAACCTCTCACTTCTAGCTTATTGCTCTCATTAGATAATTAGTAATCTGGGAACTTGAATGTTGAACACCCTTCCTCCCCACAGCTTCCTTTAGAAATACACAGATTCACAAGACCCAAAATATTAACAACTTTATAAGTTAAGAGAAACAAATAAAACACACATCACAAAGACCTTAGAAAATAGTAATGCCCTTGGGCAGCTCTTCCATTAAAGACCTGCGTGGTCTGTTACTTAGGTGCCCTTCAGAATATTCTATCTAGCCAGGGGCTTCTTGGCAGTTGAAGTTCCTCTTTCTCTTTTCTGAAAGTCTGTGCAGGGTTTCTTTTCCTGTAGCCCACACCTCCTAAAGTTCTTCCCTCACAGCAGATGTCCTGGATCCCTGATGTCCATTGTAGGTCCTGTCCCACTTTGTATTGTTCAGCCTCCGGCCCAGGCCAATTGTACTTTTCTTCTGCTCCTGGGTGGTGGTTTCTGTTCCCTTTCTCAGAGGACTAGTACATCTATTCCACAATTCCTGGCAGCCTATGTAACAGCTCAAAAAACTGCACCCCTCTATTTCTGAAGCCTTTTATCATACTGGTTCTGCTCCAGACTTCACCCATGAGAGAGCTTCCAAGGGATCAGGGGAGCCAACCTCTTTCAGTTCTGTGGTAGTTCAGAATGACTTGTCACTACTTGTTTACTTTCCTGTACTTTTATTTCCTAAGTCAAGGGTTAGAGGCTTGGAAGAACATCCTAATCTGTTTTTCAGTTGTCTCAGTCTCACTGTAACCACCCCCTGGATCTGTTGGGTTAGGTTCAAATTGATGGGCGCTTCTTCCTAAAATATTTAGAGGGAAAAGAGGATGCGCTTGCTCCTTTGGTGCCAGTATGCGCTGTAGAGAAAGAAACTTGGGGTCCCTACTATATGCACTTCCTAGTGAACCTTCATTCTCACTTGATTTTTAAAAAAACTTCTTTGTAGTTTTTCCCATTTAAAATAATGGATCAGAGTTGATGGTAGCTTTTGAGGTCTAACTGTTGTGTATTAAAAAAAGGTGAGACTTTTATATATTTCCTCACCAATATGTATAGCCATTTACATTTGGTACATTAAAATGAAGCTTATTAGACTTAACTGCAGCATATGGAGTAAAGGAAAGGGAAAGACAAACTATCAAGACTACTTTTCTGCATTTCTTTCTTGGGCAGCATTGCTGGCAGTCTGAATTGGAAGGCTGATTTCATTACAATGAGTTTTCTGAACACATTAGCATTTATTTCAGTAGGGTCCCTAAGATTATCCTATACCTAAATTGAAACCAGTAATGATCACAAGTGGATAAAAGCTCTATATCCTGTTAATTTAAATGTAACAACTTTTAATTACTCATCACACAAACAATGGCATAAACAGATGTTAAACTTCATAGCAATAAATTAGGGCTTCAAGAAATCTTCAAGAAATTTGTCTAAGCAAAATAACACTTTTATGTGTACAAGAAAAATGTGAAGTCCTTGCAAGTTGGTGTGCTGTCATTGATATTTGAGTTCAGAGGTTAGCTTAAGGGTCTCACATCAGCAATAGGTAAGACATGGAAAAATTTTTTTTCTGATTTCATTCTTGCAAGACAGATAAAGTCCTAAGGCCAGTCATATCTCTGGGCTTCTGTTATATAATGTCCGTGTCGTTTTGGGCTTCATTTTCCTACTCTATAAATTAAGTTTAGAGGTCCCTTCAAGCACTAAATTTCATAAAAACTCATCTTTCCTGAGGTATACATCACTCATCTGTCAAAAAAGGAAGGACTTAAAAAGATCAAGGCAGTTTTTCAAGGGTATATCTCTCAATTGTATGAATAGCATCTTTTTCACACATCTCAGAAAAGAGCAATTTCCTCACCTGAGTTGAGTTTAGTCATGGTTGCACATACAACGTGTTAATAAAGTTGTTAGGTACATAACCGTTATAGAAATCATAGTCTGATACATGAACTTAGGCTACTGTAACAGGAAGCTAAAATAGATGTTCAGGAATTCAACCCTAACATTTTTCTGAGGAAAATGTTTTTCTTTTGAACTATTTCATTTCTGGCTTAGATCAATGAGAGAATTTTACTGTTGGGACTAAGTACAGGAAAAATGGCAGCTAGGTAATGCAATGGATTGAGCACTGAGTCTGGAGTCAGGAAGATCTGAATTCAAATTCAGTTATGGAGCCTTACTAGCAGTGTGACCCTGGGCAGGTGACTTAATCTTTCTTTGCCTCAGTTTCCCCAACTGTAAAATGGACCTCGTGGACATCTGAATTATATCCATTACTGAACTCCTTTACTTTTCCCCAAAGCCTCTCCTCTTCCAAACTTCTGTTACTATAGAGGATGCCATCATCCTCCCAGTTACCTAGGCTTTATACACTTCCCACCCCTATCCAATCTGTTGCCATGTTCTATCAGTATATCTCTCAATATACCTCCTTTCTTTTGACACTGCCACCACCCTGTTACAAGCCTTTATCTGGACTAGGTCTTCCTGCCTCAAGTCTCTCCCCACTGAGCTGTCAAAGTGATCTTTTTTTAATTTTAAATTGTTTTTTAGTATTTTATTTTTCTCCAATTACATGCAAAAACAGTTTTTAACATTTGTTTTTAAAACTTTGAATTCCAAATACCCTCCCTTCCTCCATCACCCTCCTCCCCCATTGAGAAGGCAAGCAATTTGATCTAGGTTATACATGTGTAGTCATGCAAAACATATACATAAGTCATGTTGTGAAAGAAAATATAGACCAAAACAAGAAAAAGTATGCTTCGATCTGTATTCAGACCCCATCAATTCTTTCTCTAGGGATGGATAGCATTTTTTATCCTAAGTTCTTCAGAGTTGTCTTGGATTGTTGCATTGCTCAGAATAGCTAAGTCAACTACAGCTGATCATCTTACAAATATTGCTGTTACTTTGTACACAGTACATTTCACTTTGATTCAGCCTATGCAAGTCTTTCCAGATATTTCTGAGAGCATCCTGCTCATCATTCCTTATAGTACAATAGTATTCCATCATAATCACATACCACAACTTGTTCAGCCATTCCCTAATTGATGGGCACCCCCTCAATCTCTAATTCTTTGCCCCCAGAAAAGAGCTGCTATAAACATTTTTGTATATATAGGTCCTTTTCCTTTTTGTTTTTTATCCCTTGGGATACAGACCTAGTAGTGATATTGCTAGGTCAAAGGAAACGCATGGTGTTTTAGTCCTTTGGACATAGTTCAAAATTGCTTTACAGAATGGTTGAATCAGTTGACAGCTCCACCAACAATGCATTAATTTCCCATATCCCCTCAAGCATTTCTCATTTACCTCAAAGTGATCTTTTTAAACTGCCGGTCTGACCATGCCGTCCCTCTATCCCATAAATTCCAGTGGCTCCCTGTTATCTCTAAGATCAAACGAAAAATCCTGTGGCTTTTAAAGCCCTTCATTATCTGGCCCCTTACAACTTTTCCATTCTTATTACACCTTATTCTCCTCCATTTAACTCAAGATCCAGTGACATGGGTCTTCTTATTCCTCAAATTCCACCTCACAAATCTGCATTTTCATTGGCTATCCCACCCATGCCCAGCATTCTCTCCCTCCTTGTCTCTACCTTTTGGCTTCCTACAAGCCTTACTACAGTCTCATCTTTTGCAATAAGCCTTCCCTGGGGGCAGCTAAGTGGAGCACCAGCCCTAAAGTCAGGAGGACCTGAGTTCAAATAAGACCTCAGACCAAACACTTGACACTTACTAGCTGTGTGACCCTGGGCAAGTCACTTAACCCCAATTGCCTAACCAAAAGAAAAAAAAATAAGCCTTCCCTGGTTTCCTTTATTGCTAGTGCCATCACTCTGAGATTACCATCAATTTTTCTTGCATAGAATTTGTACATCCTTGTTTGCACATTGTTTCCCCCATTAGAATTCAAGCTCTTTTTGATCAGGGACTGTGGCCTCCCTTTGTATCTCCAGAGATTAACACGTGTTACATAGTAGGCACTTAATTAATGCTTGTTCAGATAGAGTAGAGATAGTCCTTATTATGGCTATGACCCAGATAATTTTGTATTTGGTATTCCTAAAGAGGCAGAGAGATAGGAACAGGGTGTTCATTGCTACTCTTACCAGTGATAATATTTTTATTACAGCAGACCTAGAGGTGAAGTCAGGTTGGTAGTTAAGTTTTTCACTACCTGGAAATGACCTAAAGGGAAAGCACTTAGGTGATGCTTGGCCTCTAATACATGTATTCTTTGTGTAGTTGATCCTTTTTGAGATTTTAGATAATTTCATAAACATAGGGTTGGCAAGTGATAATTCCCCTGGATTAGTGCTTATGAAATTCAGTATAATTTTGGGGAGTCTGAACTAAAAGTCTAGAAAACGCATGGACACAAACTTTCACTATTTCTGACATTGTTGTAGAACTGCCATGTGATCAGTTGATCATTTAGCTTCCCTGTTAAGGCATTTAAGTTTGAAAAATGAGAGATATGGGGTGGTTAGGTGGTGCAGTGGATAGAGTGCCGGCCCTGGAGTCAGAAGGACCTGAGTTCAAATGCAGTCTGAGACACTTGACACTTACTAGCTATGTGACCCTGGGCAACTCACTTAACCCCTTGCCTAGTCAAAAAAAAAAAAAAGGGAGGTGATGTATTTTATCACAGTTGTGAAGTCCATGCAATCCATTGAGTCATTGTTTGGGAGCAGCTTTTCAAATTCTTACTGTATAACAGCTTTGTAAGTATAAAAAAATCACCTGACATTAAAAAAAAAAAAAAAACAACAAAAACTCCACGAAACCAGCCAGTCTTCCCAGCCCTAAGTAACCGTCTCTCTAGTCAGGTGTGTGTGTATGTGTGTGTACGTACGTTCAGTGTGTAACAAGTGCCTGATATGTAGATACAGGTGTGTGTGTCCGAACCCTTAGAACTCCAGTGAGGGCAAACTCCCTCTACCAATGCAGAAGGGTAGTTCTTCTGGAATATAGGCACTTAGGAGTTGCCTGAGACACTTAAAAGTTAAGGGATTCATCCAAGATTTTTTGTAGTTGTCATTGAGTCATGTGTGTGACCCTGTTTGGGGTTTTCTTGGCAAAGATACTTGGAGTGGTTTGCCGTTTCTTTCTCCAGCTCATTTTACAGGTGAGGAAACTGAGGCAAACCGGGTTGAGTGACTTGCCCAGGGTCACACAGCTATTAAGTGTCTGAGGTCAGATTTGAACTCAGGGCGATGAACTTCTTGACTCTAGGCCTGGCACTGTATTCACTGTGCCACTTAGCTGCCCCTGTTTGTCTAAGATTACACAGTCTCAATCAGAGGATATGAAACCAGGTCTTCCTAACTTCAAGGCAGTCTCCTAAGCCTAAGGTGGAGTGTAGTGGGGTAAGATTTTAAATTTTACAAGCACTAAATCATGTTTCTCATATTGTGGCTTCTTGAAGTCACATTTCCATTCCATATAGGATCACAGACTTAGAGATGAAATGAACCTTAGAATTTATAATGTAACTCAATTTTCTCATTTTGCAAATGAGGAAACTGAGGCCCAGAAAGGTTGTGATTTTTTTTCAAGGTCACATAGTAAACAGAATGTTTGGGACGCTGAAAATGTTCCCTGAGTCCCAATCCAGCATTCCTGTCATTACCTTACACTCACTTAGAAAGCCTAATATAGTTCATAACAGATAGTAAAAGCCCAGTAAAACTTTCCTAACATGATTAATGCAATGCCATGCAGAATGGCTGCAGTCTCTGTTGAATGGGGAAGGGGTACGACAAGGGTCATGGTTGGACAAGGTTCAAAGCAGCAGTTATGGCCTTCTTAGAGAAAAGGGCCACAGAAAATAGAATTAAATTCTTATTCTTACTTTAGACCACTTCATGAGCAGTAGCAGTTGAGTAAGCAATGAACAAAAAGATCTTTCCTATGGTACATTAGGTAAAAAATCAACCATCTGTGTATTTATATAAACTTGTGATAACATCTCTTAAGTAGAATTATCATATCACGGAGCTGGAAGGGACCTTAAGCCATCTAGTCCCTCCCCGAACCCTGTTATCTTACAGGTGAGGAAACTGAGGCACAGAGAGGTTACATGACTTGCCCATGGTTACAGAGATAATCAAGTGGGAACCATTTGAGATAGGGGATGAGTCAAGACATTTTTTACTCCAATGTCAGTGCCCTGTCCAGCTACATCATGCTTCCAATACTTCTTAACTCTTTGTAGTAGGTGAAACAGGATCTCCAGTACAGAATAGTATTTACTTTCTTTTTTCTTTTTTTTTGGCTAGGCAGTGGGGTTAATTTGGCTAGGCAGTGGGGTTAAGTGACTTGCCCATGGTCACACAGCTAGTGTCAAGTGTCTGAGGTCAGATTTGAACTCAGGTCCTCCTGACTTCAGGGACAGCTGCTCTATCCACTGCCCTCAGAATAGTATTTACTTTCAAAGATAGGAAGAGGATCCAATATTTTGAAGTTACTTTGAGGGCCTGGGATGGATGAGATTATTTTTCCTTTTAATTAACCCTGTCTGATAATTTACAAGGTACCTGACACTCCACTGTGCAAATGATGTGGAAACAGAGAAGGAAGATCCCTGCCCTCAGGGGGCTTTTAGTTTAACCTAACAAGATTCAGTAAACAAATGGAAAAAATGTTTTCAAGTCAAAGTACTATAATATGAAAATAGGAGGAAAGTCTAGCTCTTGGCTAGGGTGGAAGATTTCCTGTTGGGCTTTGTCATTGCCTTGTGCCTTTAGAAAATGGAGTACCTTCATTTAGCAGAAAGGTGAAAAGATCAAGCATCTGGATGGTCAGTAAGGGGTCAGAAGCTTTCCCCTGTCTTTTGGACGAGCACACCTCTCAGCTTGCTTTTCCCTTCTTAGGGCTTGAGATTGTGACCTGTGCTTTCTTTTCTATGGGATCATAACTAGTCATTCTTTTTCCAGTTCTTGGCCAGTTCTCTCCTTCCCCACCCCATCCATTTGGTGGTTTTGCTTTTACTCCTTAAGAAAACAATAACTTCCTAAGAGCACCACCTAGTGTTAAACTGGAGCTTACACATTCTGGTAGGCCTAATTCAGGGTTGCTGACAGAGGTGCCGTGACCTCCAACACCTCTAGGCTTCTAATAGCTATATTAAAATGCAAGGTTAGACTGAACAAAAAACCTGTGGCTCTTAAGTTAATAGTGATGGCACATATAGCTGAAGTCCCATGAGTATGAGTGCCATTAATGTGTCCAATCCTTTTATTTTCCAAATATTTATGGATTGCATTTTCCTCCAAAAGATAGCATTAATGCTTGAATCAGACAGCAGCAGAAGCTCTAACTAAGGATTAGATATTATTTAGGTAGGCAGGTCATCAGTTTTGTCACATTTACTTTGAAAGTAGCTGTTCCCAGCTTTCCAATTTTTATATATATATGTATTTTTTTTTTTAATTTACTAGGGAGGGCCTAAAGACCTACTGGTAAATCTTGTTTCTTAAGATCAAGATTTGGTTTACTAACTGGGGACTCCTAGTTCTTCAAAGGATGGTTCAACCAGCTTCTTAAGCACTTTCAGGGAGAAAGAAGTTTTACTAAGGTTTTTTCACACTTGGTTTTAATGATAATTAACATTTATATAATGACTAGTATGTGCCAGGCACTGTGCTAAGTGCTTTCCAAATATCTCATTTAATCCTCACAATAATCCTGGAAAGTAGGCCTTGCTATTAGCCCCAGAGGGAACAGGCAGAAATTAAGTGGCTTCCCCAAGGTCACAGACTAGATTTGAACTCAGGTCTCCCTGACTCCAGGCCCAGCATTCTATCCACTGTACTACCTCTATTATAGCCCCTGTTCCTGCCCCCCAAAGTATAGCCCTTAAGGGGTAAGGGGAAAGGGCAATGGGTAAGTCACCTCTACCCAGATCACATCTAAATGACATAGGTAGATAGTAATGATACCGGCTCACTGCATCCTGAATAAACCCAGTTTTGCTGCTGAATGTCACTGTCTATGATACCTCATGAGGCTGATTTTTCAACTGGGATTATTCATTGCTCCATTTAGCTACTGGGGCTGTCCCATTCTTTGAGTGACCCGCTGCAACTTCTTACAGGAAATGCTCCATCTACTTTTCAGTACAATAAATATTTAACTACATGCAAACCACTGTGCTAAGCTCTGGGATACTAAGAGAGAGAAAAACAAAACAACCCACAATCTCTGCCCTGTAGGAGCTCTGTTACGGGAATACGATTTTGTACATAAATGTAGTTCAGGGTAGAGTGGGAACCAAGGAGGGATCCAGCCAAAGTGCCCTAGGGAAATTTGAGGAGAGAGAGAAAACTTGCAGCTGGGGAGATGGAAAAGGGTTTCATGGAGCTGATCTTTGAGGAAAGGAGCATTAGGACTTCACTAGAAAGGAGGGAATGCATTCCAGGCCAAAGGACAGCTTGTGAAAGTCTGGTGGTGGAAATGGAGGAACACCTTCTAAGTATGCAAAAACCTGAGAAGAGACTCATACAACAGTGTAGGGACTAGCCAGGGTGGTTCAGGATAGGTTCAGGACTTGTGATTTCATTGATAGAGGGAATTTAAGGCTCATATGTGAAAATCTTTCACTGGCAGATGCACTAGGATTCTGATGGGGGTGAGAGTGGGGGATGGGGAAGGGGCAATGGGGAAATCACCTCTACTTAGACCAGGTCTAAATGACATAGGCAGACGTCATCCATTGCCTTTTTTCTCTGGCTTCACTCTTTTTATATTAAACTAACTCAGTGACCTCTAGGCTAGCGTCAGTTTTTAATACAAAGGCCTTGCTTGGATTTGCAAAAGCCAAACACTAGTCAGCGTATGTGAGAGTTAACCATGCCCTTAGAAGCTTACCCACATTTCTCAGCCAAGTGTAGCAGGGGATTGAGATAAGTGCGGGGATATATAAAGAAACAAAATATCCACCTTTTTTTTTTTTTGCCTGAACCTGTCATTTTATCAGTTTCGGGAACTTTTGGTAAGGAAATTCCCTTCCCCTGATGCAGAGAAGCAATTTATCTGTTGCTTTTAATCTTAGCTCCCTCCTAAGTGACTTAATTTACCCATGGTCATACAACTAGTGTTAGAGGCAAGACTATAATCAACCAACTAAACATTTATTAAGTGCTAAACACTGTGCCTGGGATGAGGAAAATTCATCTTCCCGACTTCAAATCTGGCCTCAGACTCTATCTGTGTGCAAGTCCCTTAACCCTGTTTACCTCAGTGTCCTCATCTGTCAAATGAGGTGGAGAAGGGAATGGCAAATCACTCCATCATCGTGGCCAAGAAAACCCCAAATGAAGTCACAGAGTCAGACACGATTGAACAACAAAGACAGTATGCTACGTGATAGTGGATTTATTAAGTGCTTACTATGTGCCGGGCACTGTGCTAAAAGGATGGTCCCTACTCTGAAGGAGCTTATATTTTAAGAGGGAAAGTCAAAACATAAAAGGAATCGGGAAAGAAGAAGGAAGAAAGAAAAGGAGGGTACTGTCAAGGGCCAAGCCTGGAGACCTAGGTAAGTTAGGCAGAGGAGAAATACAAAGACAGAAGTACCTGCTGGAATGACCACTCCCCCCTCCACCTCCAGGGAAAGAATGCCTGGCTTCCTTCAAGTCTCCTCCTTTTTTTTAAGAAGCCTTTCCTGATCCCCTTAATATTAGCTAGTGCCTTCCCTCTGGAATTCCCTCCAGTTCCCTCCAGCTTCTCCCACATAGGCCTTATTTATCCATAGTTGCTTGCATATTGCTTCCCCCATTGGACTAAGAACTCCTTGAGAGCAGGGACTCTGTTGCCTTTCGTTGAATCCCTGGTGCTCAGCACAGTGCTTGAGTAGGCACTTAATAAATGGTTGTTGGTGAACCGAAAAGTGAAAGGTTCCTTGCCCTCACGGAGATTCTACTCTAGCCAGGGAAGACAACACATACATATATTGTTATATATCTACACAATAGATGCAAGGTGATTTTTGTTGGGAAGAGGTTTTGGGTGGATCGGGAAAGGCTTCATGTAGAAGGTGGAATTGGAGGTAAATCTTGAAGGAAATGAATATTTTAAGAGACAGAGGTGAGAAGGGAGTAAATTCCAGGCGTGGTGGGAGGGAGGAAACCAGAGGAAAGACCCATAAGTGTGAGATGGAGTTTTGTAAATGACTAGTAGGAAGGCCAGTTTGACACGTATAAAGGGGAGTAGTGGGCAGAATAATGTGTAATAAGACAGGAAAGGTGGATTAGGATTAGAGTTAAGTTCCAAAAAGAATATTTAATATTTGATCTTGAAAGTAATAGGGAGTCATTAGAGTTTATTGACTGGGAGAGAGGGCATGACATACTCAGACCTGTGTTTAAGGAACGTCACCTCAGCAATTGAGTGGAGAATGGATTGGAAAGGGACGACATTAGGGTTTTGAGCCTGGCAGACTGGAAGTATGGTGGTGCCTTTGACAGAAATCAGGTACCTTGGAAGATGGGGTGGGGAGAGGGGGAAGGTATCTGTGGGTTCAAAATGAATCCAGTTCTTCTGACTCCAAAGCTATCCCACTATCCACTTCAACATGTCTCATATAATATAACCCGAGCAAACCAAGTGTGGTCTAATGGGAAAAGGCAGAAAAATCTTCAAAAATGTTTTAGGTGTCAACCCTATGAAATATACTTATTTCTATGACATGCCACTGAAGTCATTCTCCCTCCCTCTCCCAGTTCTGAGAACAGTAATCAAATTAACACCCTGTAAATAATCAAATTAATTCCCAGTAAGGACACGTAAACCAACTGAAGTAGTAGGGCAGTCACCATTCCCTATTTCTGACTTCCCAGTCCAAAACACTTGTTGTTGTCTTCCTTTATTGGAAAGTAAGCTCCTTGAGGGCAGGGACTCTTGTTTGCTTGTAATTGGTATCCCCAATGTTTAGCAGTGCTTGGCTGGTAACAAGTGCTTAATAAATGCTCATTCATTCAATTACATATATGTATAGTAATTTAAAAAATCCCTTTGGTGCTAATTTCCATATTTTAGGAATAGGAAAATGGATCTAAAACTTCCACATAACAAGTTAATTACTTTATCACTGCCATTATACAAAATAGATCAGAGGAAAAAACAGATTAGGAGAACAATAAGAATGCTTTTAAAGACTATATTAAGTATATTAAATATATTATACTTTATTAATCTTGGTACAATGAAATAGCCTGAATATAGGTGGCACCCCTGAAATGGCATTTCGTTGAAAGGGAGTAATATTTGTGTATAGCTAGGAAAGAAATTATATAAAATAAGTATGTGAAATATTTACTATGGATGGCTTAATTTCTTTTAATTAAAAATATTTTAAACCATTTTTCCTTCCCACTCTTCACTATCATTAATATTTGAAACAAGTTTTAAAAATTGCCATTTCAAAATTTGAATTATTGTAGCTCAATTCCTAATAGCATAAAAAAAGGTCATCCATAGTTTTTAATCTAAAAATTACACGAAACCTCTAGAATCTTTTCACAGTAAACAGCTCACCAGGTAACCAGCACCAGCTGTCAGGGAGGATGAACTTTTTTTATGAAAGCTAGCAAATATACTTAACTTCCTTATGGTTCCTGAGATCTCCTCCTCAGTTCAATTCCACACATATAAAGCACCTACTTTGTACAATGTGCTCATTAAGTGCCAGAGGTTCAAAAATTGACATCTGCTGCCTTTCTAGCACTGGAGTGATACATTATGTGTACAGAGAAGTAGAATACAAGGAAATTTGAGAATCAGGAAGGCTTGATGGAGGAGGTATTACTGAAACTTAGGAAAAAACACCGGGCTAGTATTCCTGCCTGGCTGGAACATACAGTCCAAGGAGTGGCATAATGTGAGAGATCAATGCAGAGATAGGTTAGGGAAAGACTGCAGTGAATCTTGAATGCTAAGAGTTTGTATTATATCAAGGTTTTAGAGGGTGGGGGTGACATGGTCAGACCTAAGCCTTAGAAAGTTTATTTTGACAGCTCTTTAAAGGATGGAGTGGAGAGGGAAGAGGGCAGCTAAGCAGCACAGTGGATAGACTGAGTCAGGAAGACTCCTTTTTCCCCCCGAGTTTAAATCTGGCCTCAGACACTTACTAGCAGTGTGACCCTGGTCAAGTCACTTCACTCTGCCTCAGTTTTCTCATCTGTTGGATGAGCTGGAGAAGGAAATGGCAAACCACTGCAGTATCTTTGTCAAGAAACCCCAAATGGGGTCAGGCAGAGTTCAATATGACTGAAAAACTACATAACAACGAAGAGATTAGAAGCAAGGAGACCAAGTAAGAGGTTATTACAAAGTCCAGTTGAGGGATAATGAAGTGTAGAGCAGGGGAGGGTTCAGGTAGGGGAGATGAGAATACTGCTGAGTCTGAAATATCAACAGGACATCCAATTTGAAAAGTCAAGCAGCAAGTTAGAAATATGGGACTGGAACCCAAGAGAGATTTTTTGTTTAGTCCTAACCCGTTTGACTCTTCGTGACCCATTCAGGGTTCCCTCAGCAAAGATAATGGAATGGTTTGCCATTTCCTTCTCCACTTCATTTTACAGATGAGGAAACTGAGGCAAACAGGGTTGAGTGACTTGCCCAAAGTCACAAAGCTAGTGTCGGAGGCCAGATTTAAACTCAGGTCTTCCTGGCTGTTGGCCCAGCGCTCTATCCACTGTGCCACCTAGCACCCAGGAGAGAAATTATAGGAGACAGATTTGGACGTCATAGGTATGGAGATGAGAACTGAATCCGTGGCAGCAGATAAGCTCACCAAGCAAGAAGGGATCCAGGAACAGCATGAGGGAAACTCACGATTAGGAGATAACGATCCAACAAGAGAGACTGAAGAGGACACAAAAGCGTTAAGTTCTCACCTGTACAGAGAACACGCAGGTGAAGGAACTTCCTCCAGCAATGCAGGTAAGCAGCTTCTTTGCAACTCAAAGAGTCTTGCCCTGGGTCACGGAGCCAGTATGTATCATATGAAGGACTTACACTCAGGTCTTCCTGGTTCCAAGGCTAGACCTCTATTCACTGCGCTATAGCTGCCTCTCAGGAATCGGGCATCAGGAATAGAGGGAGTGTGTCATGTGAGAAATTAAAAAAAGTTTGGCTGGATCATAGAGGATGTGAAGAAGAGTAATATCTAATACTGGAAAAAGAGCTTTAAATGTCAAGTTGGAAGGGCTTTAAATGTCAAACAGAGTTTGATCCTAGATGAGAGCAAGACTGAAGACGAGTGATTGATATTGAAAACTTGAGTGAGAGATTTAAAACAAAAAGACTGAGATTGAGAGCGAAAATGAGATGGAAGATGAGAGATCTGTAGATGTGATTGAAGAAAACTGACATTTATAGAATAGTTAGCTTTATACAACATTTTAAGATGTACATAGCACTTTACAACATTATTTTATCCTCATATCCCCGGGAGGTAGGTGCTATTATTCTCGTTTTACAAGTGAGGAAACCGAGGCACAGAGGTTAAGTGACTTGAGCAGAATCACAGAGCTAGGATCTGAGGCCAGGTTTGAATTCAGTTCTTCCTGACTCTAGGTGCAGCACTATCTGGTGACCACCTAGATGCTTCTCCTTGTAGTAGATGAGAATCTGTTAAGGTTCTGTTCTGTGCCTGCATAGCCTTCAAAAGCCTCAGGGTCATCTCCACATCACAATGAAGCTTTGAAGTAGGACTTTCATGGAGGTTAACATACTCATGCATTCTAATATTCATATCAGAACAGCAACATTTCTCCATAAATATTAGTTTTTCAAATAAGTTAACTTATACCCAGTCTATTATCAAATAAAAGGCAAACTGAATTAGGAAGCTCAGTCTCATCACTATAACTTAGGAAATTTTTCTTAAAGAAAATTGATAAAACTGTATACTATGCTTCAAAACATTCTGCTTTAAAGGTTATAACCATTATGTGTGATTTTCTACCGTGTGTGCATACAAATCAGTCCTTTCTTATGCATATGTAACTCCAACATACTAAAATCCTGAGGAGATAGCTTAACTAAATTTGGTAATTAGCATACAAATTTATAATGGCTCTTTCACATTAGTCAGCAAAATGGCAACTGCAATTAAGTCAATTTACCATCTTTGAACCTCAGCTAAGCCTAAAATCTAATCTTGCTCTAAGTCTTCACAAGATATTAATGGTGAAGAACTAGAATGTTAAAAAAAACAAACCCAGGGGCAGCTAGGTGGTGCAGTAGATAGAGCACAAGCCCTGGAGTCAGGAGGACCTGAGTTCAATTCTGGTGTCAGACACTTGATGCTTACTAGCTGTGTGACCCTGGGCAAGTCACTTAACCCCATTGCCTACCAAAAAAAAAAAAAAACATATTAACATATATATATTTTTTATACTTGTAAGTTAGATGTGTTCAAAAAAGTGCTTTAAACTTTGTTCTGTCTCCTTTGTTTGCAACTCTGAAAACCATTCTCAATTCTTTGGATAACATCTCAGTATTATAGCTTGGCTTTGGGTCTCTTATTTGGTAATTTATCTTCAGAACTGTTAATTCCTGGAGATGAATTTGATTTCAACTCAGTTTTATGGTTGGGTCTTGTGGCAACCAGTGGACAGTTTTGATTAAGCAGTTCTTAGGTTTTATTAATGGCATGTGACTTGATGAGTTCCCTAAGTGGGGATGCATTGCGTGTTCCTCCAAGGAGATAGTCTTTTCACCTGAAGGGACTCAACGTGTGTGTATGTGTGTGTGTGTGTGTGTTTTCAACTTTGAAATGGCATAGTTTTGAAGACATACAGACAACAGACTTAAATGTATGAAAAACAAGTCATTATCTTAAATACAGTATTTTGAAATCCTTTTTATTCATAAGCGGTCAAAATTGCAAAATAATAAAACTCAGTCAACAAATTGTGAACTGTGCCATATGAAACATACAAATTTAGCACTACTATACAGGGTGTTTTAAAATTTTATATAAAAACTTCTGGGACATCTATATACAGCCAGTATTTATTCAAACTGTGATAACAGAAAAATACAGATTTAACTTTGAAGGCCACAGAAAGAACCCTCTCAATTTTATAATCCATACACATACACCACCCCCCTCCACACACACACTCTTCATTATTACTCACAACACTTTAACTTTCTCATTATTTGGTATGATACTCTTATGAACTAATTTTTGCTACATAATTAAGACAAATTCGTTTCCCAAAGACATTTGTAGCTCTTAGCTTTGGCAACGGTTTCTCACATAAGGCAGGAATCCAAGTGTTCATTAATTTCTGTCTCCAAAACTTGAGTCTGGCAAACAGGGCAGCTCACTGCTTTTTTGTGACTAATTAAACTGCTGGAATTCTGAGATGAGGTGACAGGGAATGAACTGCATTTTGAGCCATTTTCACTTGTACATATGTTATTCATTTGCTCTTTCTTGATAAAAAAATTGGCAAAAGCAGTTTTGTTTTCGACTTTGGGTCTCTTATTTGATAATTCATCTTCAGAGCTGTTAATTCCCCGAGATGAATTTGATTTCAACTCAGTTTTATGGTTGGGTCTTGTGGCAACCAGTGGACAGTTTTGATTGGGCAGTTCTTGGGTTTTATTAAGGGCGTGTGGGTTGATGAGTTTCCCAAGTGAGGACGTACTGCTTGTTCCTCCCAGGAGATAACCTTTTCCACTGAAAGGAGTCAACAGCTGGCTCCCTCCTTCCTTTGGTTTACCTGCAAAAGCCGTTCATTAATTATGAGATTTTTCCATTCACTTAAAGCCAGAACACCTTTATTAAGCTAACTCACCTAAGCTAATGGATACTTCAAAATGCAAAGGCTATATTGGATGATAAAGTGGAGCTATGCAATAATAAGCTGTTAATGGAGGAAAAATGAGTTTCTTTAGAAGCAGTTTTTTAGGGTTAAGCTTTTTTTAAATTTCCCATTCTTTAGGAGCTAACTCTCTGTGGAATTAAGATAGAAATCTCCCATGATCAAAAATAAAGTGAAGGAAAAAGACAGATGGCTAGAAAACACCAAGAATGAAAGAATTAGACACAGTAATTTATATATATGAAATATAATACTATATATGAATCCTATACATTATTTACAAAAATATCCTTTATATATTCTATCTAAGCACTTCCAAACATAGCTAATCTTCAAAGAAAAAGTAAATTCCACAAATACAATTCTTCTCCATCCTGAGTAGTACAGAAAAATCTGATTTAAAGTCTTTCATACAGTGCTAATCAGAAGCTCAGGGCTAGGGCAGTGAAGTAGAGTTTGTGGGCTACCCTATCCTCTAAGTCACTGCCTTCTCTTCAAGAGGGCTATAGTGAGCCATTAAAGGAAAAAAAATGCTCGTAGGCAATAACAGACATGTTGTGTGATGACTAACTTTGATAGACTTAATCCTTCTCAGCAACACAAGGATCTAAGACAGCTCCAAAAGTCTCATGATGGAAAATGCCATCCACATCCAGGGAAAGAACTATGGAGTTTGAATGCAAATCAAAGCATACTATTTGCTCTTTTTTTTCTTCTGTTTTGTTTTGTTTCCTTTTTCTGGTGGTTCCTCCTATTGGTTCTAATTCTTCCTTACAACACCACTAATGTGAAAATATGTTTAATAGGAATGTATATGTATAATCTATATCAGACTGCGTGTAGTCTTGTGGAGGGAGGTGGAGAGGGAGAAAAATTTAAAACTCAAAAGCTTATGGAAGTGATTGTTGAAAACTAAAAATAAATAAATTAATTAAAATTTAAAAAAAAAAGTGTGTAGGAATAGCACAGCCTTGTAAGAATCTGCAAGCCTTGTAGCTCCAGCACACCATGGGCCCCAAGGGGATGAGCAGGGAGGGCAGAAGCCACTTCTGGCACAGGACAAGGGGAGGTCAGTATTACCATCATAAAGTCAAAGTAAGGCACCTGTAAAAATTTAATTTAAGCTTTTGTAGTGTGCATTTTGGTTGCTCTCATATTTATCATGTGGCTCCTAATAAATTAAGGAGGCAATGTAGTACAGCAGAAAAAGCAATGGCTCTAAAGGCAAAGCACCTGGCTTCAAATCCTGCGTTTGACCATTACTCTTTATGACCTTGGGCTAGACCCTTCATCATCCTGGATCTCAGGTCCTTCATCTGAGAATTGAGAGTGTTAGACTGGATGGCCTCTCAGCTCCCTTCTAATCAACCAACAGAGGCATTTATTAAGTATTTACAATGTTCAAGCACTGTGCTAGGGATTCAAAGAAAGGCAAAAAATGGTCCCTGCCTTCAAGAAATTTCTATTCTAATGCAGCAGACAATACATAAACAGGTACACACAAGATCTGTACAGAGTGGATGGAAGCTAACCTGCAAGGGGAGATTCTAACCTCTAGGCTTAGGATCCTATGGATGAAGTGTTCCCTGTAATGTCGTTTCACCTAATGTGTGTTTTACAAAAGTAATTACTGATGTCAGATGGGGGCATAGCTATCCTGAATTCTGGTGTGACGTTACTATCTTGGCAAAAGTACAGCAGTAAAATTATTACACCTTGAAGTCTCTTGACTGCTGAATAATTTCTTGTACCTCTATTTAGAGTGGCAGAGTACACCCCTATAATTCTTCAAATGGCACCTACCACTCACAAATAGGAAGCATAGTTTCTTCATAGATATACGAGAGCAAGAATGCAATGCTACTTCCTTAAAAGTAAAATAATAATAGAGAATAAAATCAAAATGGAGAACAAAATTATACAAGAACAAATGACTGGTAACTGCATGCCACCAATTCCGAGCTATGCCATCTCCATTTTGATATTCATCCACCCTGGAAGTCTTTAACCATGGGAACCACTCTGGACTCTTATTCCTGAGCACGCCTTGTCTTCCATGGAATCATGCCTCCACCTCCCTTTCTAGCTGTCAGTTACAAAACATGATGCCTCCACTCTAACTTTCATGTCACTCCTTTCTAGCTCCTCTTTAAGAGGTATTTCCCCTCATTAGAATGTTAGCTCCTTGAGGGCAGGGACTGTTTTGCTTGAGTGTATTTGCTTGCCCAACACTTAGTACAGTGCCTAACAAACAGCAAGTGTTTAATAAATGCTATCTGAGTATCAATTAATAATATGAAAAGTACTAACATTACATCATAGAGGCAGGGGGCACAGTAGAGTGTTAGATTTGGAATCAGGTAGATCTGAATTCAAATCCTGCCTCAGTTTCTTCATCTGCAAAATGGGGGAAAGCACGTACCTCATAGTGTTGGGTAGTGAGGATCAAATGAGACAACATAGGTAAAGAGTTTTGTTTTATATAACAGAAAAGTGTTATATAAATGGTAGCTATTACTATTATGCCATGGAGAAAAGGCAGAAGAATGTAAGTCAGGGTACCTTTATCTTTACTTTCTGTTCCAGAGTTTGGCTGCTTTTCTAGCTCTGTCTTTTTCTTGCCTGTTGTTGAATAGCCCTCTGGTTCTTTGACCTTTATGTACGTGCCTCCACAAGTTCTCTGATGCTCAGCCCACCAAAAGTCTTTAGCTGAGGGTGCTCTGTTCATTGCCCGTTTCACGTAACCATAGTAGGGTTTTCTGTTCCGGCAGGGTCCATTGCAACGCCACCAATGTTGACGGTACACGTCCACCTCATCATGAAAATTGTGGTATATCTGCATTAAAAAAAATTTTTTTAAGTATTTATTCATCACATTAACAATAACACCTTTGCAAAATCATTTAAAATGGGCAACCTTGCTGTGCTTTTTTTTTTTTTAAGGCAATTGGGGTTAAGTGACTTGCCCAGGGTCACACAGCTAGTGTCAAGTGTTTAGTCTGAGGCTGGATTTGAACTCAGGTCCTCCTGACTTCAGGGCCGGTGCTCCTTGCTGTGCTTTAGAAATTATATTAGAAACTGGAAGGCAGCATAGTAAAATGGGAAGAGCCTGAAAACACAGGCTCTATGCAGTGCTGACACTCCCACGGCCCATGATGCTGGCCTGACAGTATTTCACCTTTCTGGGGGTCAGTTTCTTCATCTTCATCTGTAAAATGAGAAAAGCTAAACTAAATAACATCTAAGTTCTTTTCAACTCTAAAATTCTAAGGCTAATATTTCACCTTCTTAGTTTCCCCTGGGCTTCTGAAAAGTTCTAATTTTGGACAGAAAGCATGAGAGTTTAACTTCTATCAAAAGTGGAATTTTCATCATAAACAGAGGAAACAAATTCTTTCTGAGCTGAATAAATTTAAGGAAATGTTTGAATCATTCAATTCAACAACAAATTCAACAAACACACATCACGTTATTGCGTTGGGTGTTTGGAATAGAGAATAGAGACAAAGGCTGGATTAGATCACAATCTCCCCTGCCCTCATGGAACTCAGTCTGAAATATAATATTAATGCCTTTGGATTCTATTGCTTTCAGCGGTCAGATGGAAAATGATCAAAACCTAAGAAAAGCTCATGTACCACCAAAATAAGTAAGGCTGACATAATACTTAATTGGATGCTATATTATCTGAAGTAAAATCACACCATAGAAAATACTATTCTAGCAAAAAGTTCTAAGTGACTAAATGCTTCTAATGAAGAAATCATTGTAGCACACAATTTTCTACAGTAAGTAAATCTTCTTTCTGCTCCTTTCCATGTAACAAGACAGTGGCAATGGAAGAAACGGTGTCTAATTGTTTGTGGTTTTGCTTAGAATAACTAATTCCCTAATTCTTGATCAATGATAAGCTACCAGTGGTGAGGAAAGCTGAATTTTTAAAAACTGTTTTGCAGTAAACCCTGCTTCTGGTTCCTTATTCTTCTCCACTCAAACACTGTAATCATTCATCCTCTCAAATGCAAATTTCATTTACTCAACAAGCATTAATTTAACTCATACTGCACTAAGCATGGTGGAACTTGGGAAGAAGAAAGTACCAAGAGCAAAGATGCTGGTGGAGGAGAGCTCAGGACTGCTTCCTCTTTTAGTACCATGCTCAGAACTCTTACAAATTAATCATCAAAGAAAAGGATGGATCAGAGGATCAGACATCTAGTACCAGGGAGATGAAACAATGGTAGTAGCTGTCTGCATTTGCTTTAGATTTCTTCCTATATTATATTCATAAGGTGTGAGTGTGTGTGTGTGCATGTATGTGCGTGCATGCATCTCTGTGTGTGCGTGTGTGTGTATGTATGTGTCTCTTCATGGATATTTGGCTCAGTCAGGACTGATCAGCTGAATACCTCCAGAATTTATAACAGGGCAGAACAAGCCCTGCCTGTGATGACAGCAGTACAATCACACCAGCCTAACTTATCTGAATCACAACAGAGTTGAGCTTGTCTCTAGTTCCTATTTTCTAAAGAGTACCTGGGATAGAACACTACATGATCGAACAGATCTTCCAAAAAATATTTTCAACATCAGCCACTTTTCCTGATTATGGAACTAACTCTAAACTCTGACTACAGTTAAGACACCTGACTGCATAGAAGGTAAACACTTTGGCATGTTTTGTTCTTCATCATGTGTCCTTATTGCACTTGGATGTCAATAAACACAACTGTTATGAAAAGATTTTCATTCACTTTTGACTTGAAATCTGTATACAAAAATATGTGTTTATTCCATGAAGAAAATTGTGTGGAGTAAAACACATGGCATTCATCTGGTAATGGAAGACAGAGGTCCTGGGACATATTTTTGGCTCTGCCACCGATTCAATTGCATGGTCCTGGACAAATCACAACTTCTCTGCGACTCAATTTTCTGGTCTGTAAATAGAAGAGAACATCTTCCTCTACCTTGAATTTTATTAAAATTAATTTGTCTAAATAAATACAATTACAGAATTTCCTAAAGGTGGTACACTTACTGTTATATTGGCTCCAGTTAGGCGATTGATGCGACGCATATGTTTACAAAACTCTGGGCCGTGACCTTCCCGATCTTTGTCATTATTAGTGACAAATAAATACGCATGTATCATTTCATGTAACAGTGTCTGAAACAGGATAAAAGCAAACCAACTCAACTTGTGACCTTTATGAGAAAAATGCAGAAAAATTAAATTGTTAAACTAAGGTGATGCTTATGCTTTAATTTTTTTTTCTTTTTGGGAGGACAAGAGAGAAGGTAGTGAGCAGAGGGAAAACAAAATTTACAAAAGCCCTAACACTGTTACATACTATGTGTATTTACTCAATATTCATATGGATTTCCAACATGCTAGAAGCCTTCTTTGCTTTCTCCTGACATTGTGGGCAATACCAGTCTAGCACTCTAGCCATTATGACCTGCCCATATTCTCTTTGTGTCACATAATTCTTTGATGATATCTTTTATTCCTGTTCTTCTCTGGAATTCCTGACTGGTCATATGCTGCAGCCTGCTCATATCCACCATGCCCCTCCCTTTTCCACTGCCTTTTAAGTGACATTCATTTTTAGTTCTTCTGAGCCAATGGTATTCCACATCTCACTGCCGCACACCACCACCAATAAGATGTTTGTATTGTAAAGGTCAGCCTTTGCTTTTATGGGAAGCCTGAGGTCAATAAAAGTACTTTGCAATTTCCTAAAAGCAATCCAAGCCCATTCTCCTCCCTCTTTTCAAGTCTGGGCCCAGTTTATATTCCATATATATATTGTCTGTCTCAGATGCATATACTGTTGGACAAGCTCTACTGGGTGACCATTCAGAGACCTGTTGAAATCTGAGCAATACACATTTGTCATTTATTTGATTCTCCCTGTGTGGAGGAATAGCTCAAACTCCTTTGAGCAATTACAGATCTCTTCAAAGGAGTGACTCTGAAATGTCTTAGGGTTTGCTGTGATCACTAACATTTCATCTACAAGCAGGGGCATCTGGAAGATCTCATCATTTAGAAGGAATCCCTCCTTGACCAGCACTCTATATCAGATCTCATCACTATGGTGAATAATTTTGTTGAGCACACATCTCCCTGCTTTATACCTTGCCTGATATTTATTATCAGAGGGGAACTGAATAGTGCTATTTCTCTTCTTAAATCTTTCAAAGAATACTGAATGATCCTGATATATGGATAGGAGACACCTTGTTATAGAAGAAATTGTAAGACGGCATTTGCTGTGTAAGTCAAATGTTTTTGTATAATCAATAAACAAGAAGCAGAACGGGATCTTATATGCTTTATATCTTTTAGTCAATGGTGAGATAGTAGATGTGGTCTTCTGTTGAAAATCACTTGCAAAAGCCTTCTTGTTTCCTACTAACACACCTTTACTGAGTATGCCTTCAATTTGTATATAGAAATCTCTCCAAAACATTTTGTACAAATGGGAATAGACATATAGGTCACCTTCTTTGGGGACAGAAATAAGGTTGAGATTTTTTCCCCATATCTTTGGTATCTTTCCTTCCTTCAGCTAGTTACCTTGTATGTTGGTATATTTACTCATTTTAAATATAACTTGTCATAACATAAATAAATCAGCCTGATAAGATTAATGAAGTCTTATTATAATGTACTTTTCAAAATCTTTCAAGTTTATGTCAATGTCAATTTTAATCAGAATTGTTATTGCTATAATTTGTATTTATCATGAGCTTCTATATCATCAATGAGTTTCTATATTTTATCAATCCACAGACATTTATTAAGTACCTACTTGTAAGTCAGCTACTGGGGACACAAAAGAAAAAAATTAAGTTTCTTCTCTTAAGGAGCTTCCATTGGGGAGACAACAAGTACATAAAAAAAATAAGAATAAAAAGGATACAGACTATATGTAAGGTAATTGGGGGTCGTACTGGAGGGGGGAGGTTTTTGAAGTTGGAGAGAAAAAAAGCCTCATGGAAAGATGGCACCTGAGCTGAGCTTTCAGGTGTACTAGGGATTCTAAGAGGCGAGGTGAGGAGGAAGGGCATTCCACATGCTGGTGAAAGCCCTTGTGAAGGCATCAAGATGTATATAGTGGAAAAACTATTAGAAAAACTATTTATCAACTATACAAAGGCCAAGCAATTTTTTCTTAGGTTGTTATGCAAAATATATCATATATAAAACAAACCTTATTTAATACTAATAGGTCACAAATTTGAGATTCACTCTAAATTTCCAAAGTAAATAAGGTTTTATCAATATCCTGTTAATCATGTTAAATTTATTTTTAAACACACACATATACATTGGTTTCTAGATTTCAAGTCAACTGACTTAATATTTATTGAATATGGTTTATGACTTTCACCCTACTCCAAATCCTTGGGGTCTCAAAGGCCATGCCATTGGAACATAAGCACTAGCAGATGTGAATAAGTCAGAGAAAGTATGGGATCTAGGACAGAAAGCATTTCTATCATTTGGGGGCTGGCCTAGTTATGAGTGAAAAGGCTCATCCCCACAAGGAAAACCAACAAATTATGTCCCTTTTTTGGCTCAAACATGCACAAATACTGTCTTCACTGAGGTGAAAGACGCATTCACACCAATGAATTAATAGTCCCTTAAAGACCAAAGCACTATCCTAAGAAACTTCATTTCTATAATCTATTATATTGAACATTTAGCTTCTCTGACAGTACTGAGTGTACGTCAAAGTGTAACCCATAAGATTTATTTCTGCTAGCATTTCAAAGTGAAAATTTAGCTGATTCAGCAGAATACTGATGAGTTTCCTGTTTTTCTGCTGCCTGAGGTTTAGCTTGTCTTTAAAGATGAAGCTCTGTTGTCACTTATTTTTTTGCTACTACCCTCTTCTTCTGTTTTTAACATTCTGCCTTTTGCCCAACTGCAAATGTTCACTTGAAGCTATTATCTTCCTACTTTTATCAATATTAATTATAAAGAAAACCCAACTATTTCTTCCTACTTTCAAAGATGTCATTTAGTTTTTCAACTGAAAAGTACCGGAGTTGACTAAATAATCTATGAGATCATGTATATAGATCTTCTCCATCTTGGAAAAAAAAATATTGCTGTTTTTTGTCCAAGTCATCTTCAAGCTCTTGGTAGTGTAACTAGGACAGTACATAAATTTTTCCTCTTGGAAGTAGCAGTACAGGTACCTAACATTTAAAAGTATAGCCAAACTGACCTAATTCTGCTCTGTGGCCATTAGGGATCCTCAGCCTCGTGAACAAGCAGATGGTTGCAATTTGATTAGGGAGAGGAATATGGGGAGAGAGAAGACAGGATGCAGACACTTGTGGTGTCTGTGGTGAGTGTGGGGGATGCCACTGTAAAAATTTCGAGGGATGAACTCTTCAAAATTTCATGTCAGCCTAATTCATTCAAAGTTTATAATAGCGTAATATTACAGCACAAGTTTTTAGCCATTTGAGACAATCACAACAATGTAAAAGTCTTCTACATTCCAGCACAGATCTACCTTGCAAGCTGAGTAACCAACCAAATAGCTCAAAAGCCAATGTGCTGAGAGGGGGGAGGATCCACAGGAAAAGAATTAAATAAAGCTAGGGAGGAGAAAGACACACTGCTTCAAGCAACAAAGACCCTATTTTTGACAATTGCCAAAGTGACCCTCAGGATAACAAGCATCTAGCATTTGGGGATCGAAACAAGTGGAGAGTGAGAATTCTTTGGCCTCTTCAAATGAGGGGAGTTCTTTTATGCTGGTTGTACCAGTCAGCTTTTTTTTCCCTTTCTTTTCTTTTCTTTTTTTTTTTTGTGAGGCAATTGGAGTTAAGTGACTTGTCCAGAGTCACACAGCTAGTGTGTTATGTGTCTGAGGTCACATTTGAACTCGGGTCCTCCTGACTCCAGGGCCAGTGCTCTATCCACTGCCCCACCTAACTTAACCTCTAGTCAGCTTTTTAAGCATGTCTCTGAGAAAGAAAAGGTGACTGGGGGAGGTCAGTGCTCACCAAACTTGTGAAAAACAGAATTAGGACTATCAATGTATACTTGCCTTGATTTTGACAATTATATCTTTAAAAGCTAAATAACTTTCTTTTATACTTCTTGTGTTTGGTTACTCATGTAACCATTCTGCTATCTGAGTTTCGGACAGCTGCTAAGGCCCTCCTAAGACATTCATCTATAAAATGAGGAAATAAAAATGTATCTCCAGAGTCCCTTTTAGTTGTAATATCTAATTACTAAGATAAGAGTCAGGATTTATTTGTGAATACCCACCTCTATAAGATCTTTTCTCGGTCTCAATTTTAAAAGGGGTTCACTGAGGCTGATGGAACACATTCCACCTTTTCCCTCATACTTACAAAATCCAGCACATCTAAAAAAGACAAGTAAAAATGCAAACATTCAAGTTTTAGTTACACTTACCAGAAATTCAAAGAAATATAAACAGAAAAGGAACAAAATTTTTTACCAAGTCTATTCTCAGTTGTTTGCATCTTATCCTAGGTTTGGATGATTCTATCTTGAGAACTAAACTGCAAAAGCTAAAGATGGGCTCACCCAAACCCTATAATCAAGTCTGTGGGAAAACAGTGATGTAGGAAATGACTCATTTTATAGAAATTTTCATGACTGGCATTATGGGTCAATAAGAAAAGAAACAAATTTGTTGTCAAAGGATTCAGGTTTGAATCTTGGCTACTATTTACCTGGTGTGACCTGGGCATTATCCTGCCCTTCTGAGCTTTAGTTTCTGTAGAATGAGGAGATGCGGCTGGATTATCTAAAGGTCCTTTCCAGTTCTACATTTTAGCACTTTGAGAGTCAGATAGGGTTAGCTAGATGGCAGGTGAACTGAAATTCTGAATTCCTGCAGGATACTGAATTAGCAAGAAGATGCTATCATGGTAACGAAATAGAAAGAAGAAAGTGGGAGCCAAATACAAAACAAGATAAGCAACGTCCCTTCCCCACTATTCAGGGGTAGGCTTTGCCAGTGGTACATAGGAGCTATAGAAGAAAAACTACACCCAGTAGATACTTAAAGTTGCCAAAACATTGCATAGTTTCTCTAATTTTCTGATATGAGTGGGATGAAAAGAGTAGGAATAATTTGAGGAATGATTGAAAAATTATTTCTATTATGTTTTGTATTTCCTTTTCTGCTCCAATTAAATACACTTCCTGATTCTGTTACTTCTAGAGAGGTGGTGTTGCATAGTAGATAGAATGTTGGACCTGGAGCCAAGAAAAAATGAATGAAAATTCCACTCGGGACACTGAAAAGTTACATAGCTTCTCTGAGCCTCAGTGTCCTCAGTTGCAAAACGCAAATAATGATACATGTAGTACGTATGTCAAAGTTGTTGTGAGGGTTCAATGAAATGGTTTACAAATTTTACAATGCTAGGTAAATGCCAGTTATTACTAGATTTTTGTTAGCACAGTAATAGCTGAACAGACACCAGTTGATAATAGCTTCTTGGCCAGGTGGCAAGCCTGCTCTATAACCCTCTATTACTATCAAGGGGAATCAACTGATGTTCTGCTATTTTCTCACCTAATATAACTCTCCAGTTCCTGGAAAGGATGGAGAGGACTATATAAAACAAGAACAAATTTATGCTGAGAGCAACAACTAATTGTTTTAGAGCCACTGAAACTTGGGGTCCTACTGGAAGGTAAAGCTTCAAAAGAAAATAAAAAAACTAAAAGCACATGAGATCTCAATAAGAGAGCTGAAATTATGTTTATAGTTTTTTCCTCTTAGAATATGTATATATAAAGATATGGTTCCTTCAAAGGAAACATCATAATCTAAAATAACAGCTAGAACAAATAAGATAAACATATATTATTTTTCTTAAAGGCTGGGCTACAAGGCAGGAAGCAGAACTTGCTTTCATTGGCCTCAGCTTCCTTACCTGTAAGAGGGAATTAGTCAAGATAAATAGTTCCCAACTGGGGGCCATAGACTTATTGTAAATTGTCCTCAAGCTTATAAATAAACATTTCTTTTGTAGAATGAATGTCTCATACATGTTATATTACTATTTCAAATTTATGTAGGTGTTTTTGTGATTAATGAAACATAAATTTTAAAGCATTCCTGAATTCACAGTAGCTTTTTGATAAAGTTCTACTCAATGCCTCATAGAGAGGGAAGTGACCCTAGGTTCTTGAAGTCTGTGCCAGTGAAGCATAGTGACAATTTCTACCATGACAGAAAGTGTTCCAGCACAGTCAAAGGAACAGACTGCTTATGCCACCCTTTCTGAGGAGGAGCCTAGGGCCCAATTTGTTCTTCTCCAGTGGGTCAGCCATTTGGTGATAAATTCTGTGCCATGGCAACCCATGAAAGACAAAAATAAGGCAACAGTTCCTGGTCCTTCAAAGTCCCATTCTAGTTCCTGAGTGAGTAAATTATTCAAGCATTATGTGCATTATTTAAGTGATTACTATATAAGCCAGGAACTGTATGTGAATAAAAAAGTCTGTTCTTCTCAAGGAGCTTACATTCCACTGGAGGGAAACAACATGTACACAGAAATATATACAAAATAAATACAAAGTAATTTGAGGCGAGCAACTAACAATTCCAGAATCATGAAAGAGTTATTACTGAAGGTGGCACTTGAGCTGAGAGCCTTGAAGGGAGCTCTGTGTTCTAAGAGGCAGAGATGAGGAGGGAAAGCATACCAGAGACAGGGGACAGTGGAGCCTGAAGAAAAGAGTCAGACAGGAGAAGGAATATCGTGAATGAGTAAAAAAGCATTTATTAAAAGAGCTTACTTATTATAAGCCAGGGATAGTGCTAAATACTAGGGATACAAATACAAGCGATAGTACTTTGTGATCACGGAGTTTACATTGTAAAGGATAAAGACAAGGTGAGGGGGAGTGAAGTAAAGGTCTGCTTCTGCCCTTGTGCCCCAAATAAGGTGAAAGTTCATCTACTAAACCCAGAGCCCCCAGAGGCAGAGCACAGGATCAGATGGTAAGGGGATGAGGATGTATGGGGAATGGCAAGTAGGCCAATCTGACTGTGACAAGAGAATCCATGTAAAGGCCTAATGTGTAATCAGTCTGGAAAGACAGGCTTGCATCAGACAGTGAAGGGTTTTAATTGAAGAAAAGACGAGTCTATAGTTTACACTGGTGGCAATAAGGAGCAAGAGAAACTTCTCATGTAGTAAAGTGATATGGTCAAATCTGTGTTTTAGTACTATCATTTTGAAGAGAAAGGGTTGCATAAAAATGGTTTAAGCAAAGTTAATCCTAGGGACAGAGTCCTAGCTTAAGAGAACTTAAAAAGAGAACAAAATATTTCAAAATAAAGCAATATACAGAAATGGAGTACAACATATACCTAACTTTCATAACCTTAGTTATAAATGGATTAGACAATCCAATAAAACAAGTGGCAGAACTGATATAAAATAACTCAAATCACACTTTGGAGCGGCCAACAAAAGGTCAGAGTGACACATTTTTCTGGCCTAAGATGACTTAGCAGGTCAGCAGGAGAGGTCTGTGACACTGGGGTGGGAGCTAGCTCAGAATACAGTGCCGGCAGCGGCAGCATAAGCAATAGGCCTTGGAAGTAGACCAGGAGAGTGGGACCATGCCTCATCACAAATCACCATCACCTGGGAAAGCACTGAAAACCTGCAAAACCCTAGAACTAATTCTGAAAACAGCAGCACAAAAAAGCTTGAAGCTTGAAACAGGGCCTCCCCGCCCCCAGGTGAGCAAAGCCCAACTTAAACAAAGTGCAAAGTTAAGAAAAAGACAGGGAAAAGGAGCAAACAACAACAAAAAAAGAACCTGACTATAAAAAGTTATTACAGTGGCAGAGAAGACCAAGATACAATCTCAGAAGAATACAACAGCTACAAAGCAAAGTCTAATTAAAAAAAAAATGCTAACTGGACCCAAGTCCAATAATAAGTCCTGAAAGCATTAAAGAAACAGATACAAGTGGTGGAGAAAAAATTGGGAAAAGAAATGACAGTGATGCAAGAAAATTATGAAAAGGGAATTAACATCTTGGTAAAAGAGGCACAAAAAATACTGAAGATACCTTAAAAAATCTAATTGGTCTAATGGTAAAATCAGCACAAAAATTCACAGAAAAAAAGAACTCCTTAAAAAGCAGAATTTGCCAAATGGAAAAAGAGGTGCAAAAACTCACTGAAGAAAATCATTCCTTAGAAATCAGAATTGGGCAAGTGGAAGCTAAGGACTCCATGAGACATCAAGAAACAACAAAGTCAAAAAAATGAAACAAAAAAATAGAAGAAAATGTAAACTCCCTAACTTGAAAAAACAACTGACCTGGAAAGTAGAATAAGAAGAGATAATTTAAGAATTATTGGACTACCTGGAAGACATCATCAAAAAAGGGATCTAGACATCAAATTTTAAGAAATTATCAAGGAAATCTTAGTTCCACCAGCAAATTAGAAACTGAAAGAGTCTACCCAAAGAAACCCCAAAATGAAACCTCCCTGGAATAGTATAGCCAAATTCCTGAGCTCCCAGAACAAAATCTAAAATACTTCAAGCAGCCAGAAAGAAACCACTGAAATACTATGGAAACACAGTTAGGATCATACAAGATTTAGCAGCTTCCATGTTAAAGAAGAGGAGGGCTTGGAATATGATATTCTGGAAGGGAAAGGGATTAGAATTATAAACAAGAAGAATAACCTACCCAGCAAAACTTAGCATAATCCTTCAAAGGAAAAAAAAAAAAGCTACTTAATGAAATGGAGGGCTTTCAAGCATCCCTGATAAAAATAATAAGGATCAATAGAAAACCTGACATTTAAACACATGACACAAGAGAAGAATAAAATGGTACACATTAAACAGTAATCATAAAGGGCACAGTAAAGTTAAACTGTTTACATTCTTATATGGGAAGATGAAACATGTGACTCCTAAGAACTTCGCCATCATTAGGGTAGTTAAAATCTACAGAGGGCATAAAGTCTAAATCAAATACACTGAGATGATTTTTTAAAAAAGGGGCGGTGGTGGTGGTGGTGAGAAAGGGGGATACACTGGAAGGAGGAGGACAGGAAAGGTAGAATGGGAAAAATTTTCTCACATAAAAGGGCACTTTCTGGACACTCTTTTCTCTATGTTTCTGTGATACTACTTTCCCCTGGTTCTCCTACATGTAAACAGCTACTTCCCATTCTCTTACTAGTTGATCACCTACATTATACCTTGTAACTATGGGGGTCTCCTAGACCTCTCATTTCTCTACACATTCTTTCTTGGTTACCCTCCACAGCTTTCAAACTATCAACTCTATGCAGAGGCCTCGAAGTTGCAGAGATCCAGCCCAAGGCTCTCCCTGGAGCTTCAACTCCACATGACCAAGTGCCTACTGGACATTTCAAACAGTATGCTCCTGAGATACCTCAAACTCAACATGTTTAAAACAGAACTCATTATCCTTCCCAAAGGAAAATAAGGCATGGATGGAAGAAACCCTTTCAATTAACAGATAAAGAAACTGAGTTCGAGGAAGGATTAAATGACTTGCCCAAGGTCAAACATGTATCAACTGGCAGAGATGGCAACTAAATTCAGGTCCTGTGATTCCAAGTTGAATTAGATGACTTCCGAAGTCCCTTCAAACTCTAAATCCAATCATTATGATAGAGAACTGATCACCTGGTGGTGATTTTTGAGTGTTGGGGGGTGGGGAGAGAAGAGAATTAGAAGGGGGAGAGGATCACAGAAGCTCATCCCTATCAACGTCTGGAGGGCTCTGCAGCAGTAAGAGAGATTAAAACATAATTCTTACTACTGAAGCATAAGTAAGAAGTGATGCATTTGTAAACACTAAGGACACTATTATTTGATTCAAGCAGTAGGGATGCTAATAGATACATATCTTCTCAATGAGATTTTGCTTCAGTCCAAGAAAGGTTCAAAATTACGAAACTCCTTAGATATTCCGGCCCAATGCACGGCATCCAAAAGCACAGAGGAAGAAGAGAGAGATAAAATGACAAGAGGGCAGAACTGATTTTTGGCTTATCACTGCAGGAAGAAATCTGGGTCTGTGCAAACAAGCTGGCCACGGACGGCTCCGCGCTGGGAGCCAGGGGGCCGCAGTTACCGCCCCCAGGCGGGGCAGCCCGGGCTTCTGGAGTCCCCCCTCCCCCCGACCCCACAGCAAGGCAGGGGATTTACTTACAGCGTCATTCGAAAACTCCACTTCACCTCCACCGCCCCCAGCCGCCCCCAGAAATACAGCTTGTTGAACTGCACGAACAGCGCTCGGAGATCGGGGTTGGGGTCCACGAGCTCCCAAGCCTCGTCCACCAGCGACTTGGGCTCCTTCGGGGGCGGGACCAACGCCGGGACCTCCGTGTTCCACTCCTCCTGCAGCTTCAGGGCCAGCGCAAAGTCCTCTTCCACCGCGGCCATGACAGCAGGAAGGAACTCGGGGGGGAGGGAACCGAGAAAACAGAAAGTTGCAACCTCACACACAGGTCCGCCACCTCGGCATTCCTACTGCGGGAACCACAGTGTTTCGAATCAGCTTGTCGGAAACGGAAACTAAAACTGATCTCGCGAGAGTACAAGAAAAGGCGGAGGTGACAAAACAATCAACTTCCGGCACTAGAAGGGCTCAATAGTCAGAGCCCAAAGGACCGGAAAAGGAGTTTCTCAGCCTCCTCCTCCTCCTCTTCCTCCTCTCTTAGTCTTAAGTGGTTTTTTTGTTTGTTTGTTTGTTTTTTTGCACAGGCGCAGCAGCCAAGTGGCTTCATTTTCCTTACGTTCCTTTAGCCCGCCCTCGTCGCGCATGCGTTGTCATTGGCCGCAAGCACCGGCTGACTCCTCCCGCGCAGGCGCATTCACTTCGCTTCCGCCCTTCTTCCCCGGTCCCTGAACTCCGTCGGAGTTGGGTGGGTCTCGGCGGCTGCGGAGACCGTGACAGTGACGGGGGAAGCGATGGCCATGGCGATGTCGGACAGCGGGGCAAGCCGCCTGCGGCGGCAGCTGGAGTCGAGCGGTTTCGAGGCGCGGCTGTACGTGAAGCAGCTGTCGCAGCAGTCGGACGGGGACCGGGACCTGCAGGAGCACCGGCAGCGGATCCAGGCGCTGGCCGAGGAAACGGCGCAGAACCTGAAGCGCAATGTGTACCAGAACTACCGGCAGTTCATCGAGACGGCGCGCGAGATCTCCTACCTGGAGAGCGAGATGTACCAGCTCAGCCACCTGCTCACGGAGCAGAAGAGCAGCCTCGAGAGCATCCCGCTCACCCTGCTCCCCGCCGCCGCCGCCGCCGCGGGAGCCGCCGCCGCCGGGGCCGAAGAAGGCGGCGCCGGCGGACCCGGAGGCCGAGACCACCTCCGCGGCCCCGCCGGCTTCTTCCCCGGCCACGGGGGCGCCGCCCGGGACAGCCAGAGTGCGGGCGAGGAGGGCAAGCAGCGCACGCTGACCACCTTGCTGGAGAAAGTGGAGGGCTGCAGGCACCTGCTGGAGACCCCCGGGCAGTACCTGGTCTACAACGGAGACCTGGTGGAGTATGAGGCGGACCACATGGCTCAGCTGCAGCGGGTGCATGGTTTTCTCATGAACGACTGCCTGCTGGTGGCCACTTGGCTGCCCCAGCGCAGGGGGATGTATCGCTACAATGCCCTGTACCCCCTGGACCGACTGGCGGTGGTGAATGTCAAGGATAACCCGCCCATGAAGGACATGTTCAAGCTGCTGATGTTCCCCGAGAGCCGCATCTTTCAGGCGGAGAATGCCAAGATCAAAAGGGAGTGGCTGGAAGTGCTGGAGGAAACCAAAAGGGCTCTCAGTGAAAAGAGACGGAGGGAACAGGAGGAGGCGGCAGCTCCGCGGGGCCCACCCCATGTTTCTTCCCAGGCCACAAACCCGTTTGAGGATGATGAAGAAGAGGAGGAGCCTACTTCTCCGGAGGTTGAGGAGAAAGTGGACTTATCAATGGAATGGATCCAGGAGTTGCCGGAGGACCTGGATGTCTGTATTGCCCAGAGGGACTTTGAAGGGGCAGTGGACTTGTTGGATAAATTAAACCACTATCTGGAGGGCAAGCCGTGCCCACCTCCTGTAAAGGAACTGAAGGCCAAAGTGGATGAGCGAGTCAGGCAACTCACTGAAGTGCTAGTCTTTGAACTTTCCCCGGATCGCTCTCTAAGAGGTGGCCCTAAAGCCACTCGAAGGGCAGTTTCTCAGTTAATACGACTTGGCCAATGTACCAAGGCTTGTGAACTGTTTTTGAGAAATAGGGCAGCAGCTGTGCATACTGCCATTAGACAGCTTCGAATTGAAGGTGCCACTTTACTCTATATTCATAAGTTATGTCATGTGTTCTTCACCAGCCTCCTTGAGACTGCTAGGGAGTTTGAAACCGATTTTGCAGGCACCAACAGTGGTTGCTACTCTGCCTTTATTGTTTGGGCCCGTTCAGCCATGGGCATGTTTGTGGATGCTTTTAGCAAGCAGGTATTTGACAGCAAAGAGAGCTTGTCTACAGCAGCTGAGTGTGTAAAGGTGGCTAAGGAACATTGCCAGCAATTGGGTGATATTGGGTTAGACCTTACTTTCATCATCCATGCTCTCTTGGTAAAGGACATCCAAGGGGCTTTGCACAGTTATAAAGAAATCATAATTGAGGCCACTAAGCACCGAAACTCTGAGGAAATGTGGAGGAGGATGAACTTGATGACTCCAGAGGCCTTGGGGAAACTCAAAGAAGAGATGAAAAGCTGTGGGGTGAGCAATTTTGAACAGTACACGGGGGATGACTGCTGGGTGAACCTAAGCTACACAGTAGTGGCCTTCACTAAACAAACTATGGGCTTCTTGGAAGAAGCTCTGAAGTTGTATTTTCCAGAGCTGCATATGGTGCTTCTAGAGAGTCTGGTGGAAATAATTTTGGTTGCAGTTCAACATGTGGATTACAGTCTCCGATGTGAACAAGACCCAGAAAAGAAAGCCTTTATCAGACAAAATGCTTCCTTTCTATATGAAACAGTGCTCCCTGTGGTGGAGAAGAGGTTTGAACAAGGTGTAGGGAAACCTGCCAAGCAACTCCAAGACTTGAGGAATGCATCTAGACTTATTCGAGTAAATCCTGAAAGTACAACCTCAGTGGTCTGATACATGGCACTTGTATTTTTTTTTCCCAGAGAGGTCTGTTTGTCTATGTACAGCATTACTCGTATATTATTTATATAACACATTAAAATCTTTATATCCCAAAACATAGTTTAAAAAATAAAAGTGGAAAAGGTCATCTCTTGTGTAAGAGTTCAAGATGAGAATGTGAAGAATGAAAAAATGGTGAAATTTTATCAAAGGAGTAAAAAACCATTAAGATAATTTGAACTCAACTAATATATTCTTTAATTCCCCCAATTCCTTATAGATTGTTGGTCATGCCACAGTACTATATTTCATGATCCTAGGGGCCAAATCACATTTATTGTATTATTAGTGGTGTGTATTTATGCAGCACAGAGAAATATCTATAATTACATGCAAATCAAACATAACACTTTATTTCCAAGTTCTGTAAGTCACTAAATTACCAGAAGAATATTCTGTGTATCTTCAAAGGTATAGTGCCATATAAAACAACTCTTAATCTAATATGCTTCCCTTTAAAAAAAAATGTGATTTAGCTATGTGCATAGAGTCAAAAATATTAGCAAATTTAACCTTAGGGCAAGTTTCAGGCAAAAATGTTCAAGAAAATGGTTTAGTTTGTGAAACTCTAAGAATATGCCAATTGCTTTAATGTATTAGAAGGAAAAGAGTTAATAAAAATAAATAGTGCAGTTAATTTTGTTAACACATTTTGAAGAAATGTAATTACATTTATTTGGTTTCTATCTTTTAAAAATCGGCTTTGGAAAAAAATGCTTGGAAAATCTAAGTGCAATGACAGTCATTTGTTTCTTGTTATTCTTGAATTTTATTAATTTTTATTTCATTTTCTTTGTGACATAACAGTGTGAGGAATATTTAACACCATTAGCTGCTTCACAGTTCCACTTTTGGATTACATACTATCAAACTGCAGGTGGGGAAAAGGATCTTCTTAATGAGGAATCAGACCTCTTAATGAGGTATTAGAAGAATGATTAGAATGTTATTTCTTAAACAAAAGTATCCTGCTGCATTTTACTGATACTGATTTCAAGAAAGTTGCATTTGAATGTTGTAGAAACCACTGCTAAGACTTATTCTTGGTTCATCTTTAAAATGAATGTAATGCTTCAACTTAGTTAAATACCAAGTGCTTTTAAAGAGTCTTGGGCTTCCCAGGACCATTTCTGCTCATTATTTCAGTTATCTGATGAATAAATAAAAGTCCTTATCCTCTGCCTCCTTTTGTGCCACTCCACCATGATTGCACAGGAAGCAGAAAGGGGCCGCACAGGACCAAGGGCCATTTAAAATGTTTTCTTTGATTGCTGAGTTTCTGTGGCCAAATGATTTGTCACCTTGTAACCCATCATTCTGTCCTTAGACAACATATGTAGTCGGTCTTGGGGACTCAATCTGGTAGAACCTTCCAGAGTGTATACTTTGTTGGCTTAGCCTTTGAGAACCCAGGATGTTCCGTGCCATGAGGGAGTATTGAAATACTGCCCCCTATTCTTTCCTTGGCTCCTAGTTGTAATTTCTGTCACAGGAGCCATTTTTGATGGTGTCTTCTCTGTTATTTAGAAGTTGGCATAATCTGAAAATTATATATAATTGTAGATGGATTCCCAGTAGCCAAGGTTTCATGACTTAATTATGAGTACACTAAAGTAGCTATGTTTAAAATGTCGAAAGGTACCAAAATTTCAGATTTATTTGGCTAGTTTCTTACAAATCCTCGGGGTTATTTTGATTGGAAGAAACTCAGATATGTCAGGTAGGCAGAGACAATTAAAATGCACCTTGGTTAATGCTATTGAAAGATTAAATTTCAAAAAGTTGAGGGGAGGGGCAGTATTAGAATTTTTATGTGCCATTTAATGTCTTTAAAATCTTGTGGAATCAAAAAATCTGTAAATATATGGTCTAGGATATGTAAAATGCTGGCAAATTTAAGGTTTTTTTAATTTAAAAATAAGGCATTAAGTAATGAAAATTTTGAAAACGTACACACATCTTATTAATGTTTACTTTGAATAGGCTGCTTTTTAAAAACTAGAGTCTTTGGGAATTTTCTGTACATTGTGCTGCTTTACCATAGTTGTAGAATTATGGTTTCGGTGGGTGTTTTAGAGTAATCAAATGATTAAAGCTTGCCAAAGTCAGGGTGGCCTTTTTGCCAAGTTGGAACAATTTGTGTCGCATTATTAGAAGTGGGTTAACTTTAGGTCCCAGAGTGGTGCAGTCTGATTTTTTTCTTTACTGTTAAGTTCCAAAGTAGGTCCTAAAAACTGAATGTAGTTAGGAATTACTTTGAAATGGAATGTAGATTGTAATATTAAGCTTGAGTTGATTGCCTTTCCTACTTCTGGAGGAGTGGAGAACACAGATGATTTAAATAATTGCTCTTCAGAAAAACTCTGTGGAACTCAGGCTTGTTACTTGTTCAAAGCCCCATTTTGCATAACTTCCACCAACTCAAACCTATTTTTGTTTAAAATACTATCTATCATAGTTAATCTAAGCATATTGGCATTTTATAATTGAAAATTTGGGGCATAAATGATAGTGTTGTATAAAGTAAATACACATTTTGCGTATTGGCATTGCTGTGGTGTGAATGGACATTCGAAACTTAAAAAAAAATAAAACCTCAAAGTTTCTTACACTGGACAAAATATCATGGTGGCATATTGTATTTCCTTTCTTTGATCATTAATGTTTTATGTTTAATTTCTGTTAAATTTCATTACTTAATTTCTATTCTTGAAAGAACTAGTTAAGGGGAAAAAAACTGTAGGTATCTTGTTTATTCTACCTATTCATTGGATCATTATGACTTAAATCCTTTTTTTGATTGACTTGTGCTGTTTAGTAAGCATTTCACAAATAGGGGATGTGAATTTACTTGAAAATACATTTTATACCAAATGCAGGTATATTCAGTCGCAGAATTCTCCAAACAGGGAATTTACTCAAAAAGGAATTATCAGCCACACAATTTAGGGATAAAATGACCAGTATCGGATTCTTTGAAAATGTGACATGATTGCTAAGGGAACAGTTACATATAATCAGTCAAGAAGCATTTATTTTGTTCTTGCACTATTTTTAGCACTAGTGATGTGCAGTGTACCATTACTATCTATCTAACTGAGGAAACAAAACTATATTGTGGTACTGACTCTCCTACAGTTAGATTTCCAAGATGGTAGAAGTCAATGTGGAATGCTGTAGTTAGAGAAAGCATCATTGTGAAATTCGAACTTGAAGAATAGATAGGTGGGGACAAGGAAAGAGTTTTCCCATACTGGGTAACAGTACTGGCAAAGACATCAAGACAGCATCAATATACTTAAGAGAGGGTAAGGAGTCCTGCCTGATTGATTAGAAGAATTATCCAAAAGTGAAATGTACTGCTGGATTTCTATAGTTTCACAGGATTTTTCATTAAGATGAACAGAATCCTACCAATTTTAATTCCTCTTTGGTGGTAAATGCCTCTCTGTGGTAAATTAATTTCTGTACTATGGAGGAAAAATGAGGAAGAGCCTATATACAAGACATTCATATACAAAGTAGATTTGAAGGGGTTTGAAAGATGTCCTTTATGACCAGTTGAGGCCTCAGATGGGAGGGTAATGAAAAACTGCAAGTCTTTGTTTGGACAGTAAAATTTGTGCTGGAGAGGTGCCACTCTCTAACCCTGTCCCTGTTTCTCAACCTCCCTGCAGCTAACAAAAATGACTTCCTAACTTTTCTTTATTGTATAAGCAAGGTCCCATCTCTGACTATGTGTTAGTTTCCCTCACTTTCTAATGGTCATGGGAAAGTGATGAGTGGGGAAGCAAGGCATTTTCTGTTATTTCCCTTCCAGATCTATGCTGTGAGATGCTTGAGCATTGTAATTGTAGGAGACAATCTGACACACCCCATAGCTGACTTTGGACCTGTTCTTATAGGGATAAGACCTTAGGGCTTTTATTGGACTCTGAAACTCTACCTTGCACAGTTAGCTTCAGACTGATGGTGGTACTTTATGAGCTCATACAAATCACACAGGTTCTTAAGTTTGTTCATATCTCAAATTCATATCCTGAGTAGACTTAAGTCTCCTAAGCTATTTTCTAGACCAGAGATATCAAACTTGGGCTATACCCACAAAACTTCCACAGTGGTAGGCCTGAATCAGATTAAAATAAAATTGGGAAATATTTATCAAAATAAATGAAAACACAGTACAACACAAATAATATTAATTTGTGGTTTTCTAAGTCTATTGACTGCATATTTACAGCCACCAGGGTGTGTTTCTGTTTGAGTCTGACACCACTGCAGTGGCCTATAAATCATGCTGAAGGTACATTGAAATGTTTGAGACTGACTCAGGACCTTTTGTTTAATACTTTAGTATTAGTACATTGATGTGTTTTATGTCCATGAGAAGACCTAGCAGATAATTGTGGGCTAGAATAGGACCCAGCAGCTCTCTTGGAAGGTAGTAGATTTCCTCCTTTATCAGGAGAAGTCTATAAGCAAAGGCTGGATGACTGTTTGTCAGGGATTCTATTCAATCACAGGATGAACTATATAGATGACTTCTGGAGTCATAGCTCTAAGATTCTGTGAGAGGTTGTGTACTAGGAAAGGGTAGGAAATGAGGCTGGCTCACATTGTAATATACCTGATGTGGTCATTAAGCCACTGTTTGGAAACTTCCAAGGAAGGGGGAACCTTTCTAGGTATCTCATTCCACTTTCAAACAACTCTAATTGTTATTTATTTATCCCCCCCCCCCCGAATTACATGTTAAAACAATTTTTTAACATTTTTTAAAAAAGTTTTGGGTTCTGAATTTTACCCTTCCTCTTTCTCTTCCACTGTCCCTGAGACAGTAAGCAATCACATATAGGTTATACATGTGCAATCATATAAAACATTTCCATATTAGTCATTTTGTATAAGAAGATTCCAATAAAAGAAAAAGAATGAAAGAAAGTGAAAAATAGCATGCTTCGGTCTGCATTCAACCTATCAGTTCTTTCTTTGGAGGCAGATAGTATACTTCATCATTAGTCCTTTGGGATTTTCGTGGATCATTGTATTGCTGAGAAGAGCTAAATCATTCACAGTTCGTCAAACAATATTGCTGTTACTGTGTATAATGTTCTTCTGGTTCTGTTCCCTTTGCATCAGTTCATATAGGTCTTTCCAGGTTTTTCTGAAATCATCCTGCTTGTCATTTCTTATAGCACAATAATATTGCATTACAATCATATACCACAGCTTGTTTAGCCATTTCCCAATTCAGCTGAATCAAACGGTATGCAGAGTTTATAGCCCTTTGGGCATAGTTTCAAATTGCTTTCCAGAATGGTTGGATCAGTTCACACCTCCACCAGCAATGTATTAGTGTCCCAGTTTTCCCCCATCCTCTCAAACCCATCATTTTTCTTTTTTGTCCTATTAGCTAATCTGATAGGTGTGATATAGATAGCTTTGATTTCTTCATCTGAAAACTGTCTATTCATATTCTTTGATCATTTATCAATTGGGGAATGATTTGTATTTTTATAAATTAGTCTCAGTTCTCTATATATTTGAGAAATAAGGCCTATATCAGAGATACTTGCTGCAACTTTTCCCCCCAGCTTTCTGCTTTCCTTATAATTTTATTTGTATTGGTTTTGTTTGTATAAAAACGTTTTAATTTTACATAATCAAAATTATTTTTTTTAACATTTTGTAATGCTCTTTATCTCTTATTTGGTCATAAATTCTTATTGTATCCACAGATCTGACAGATTAATTATTCCATGCTCTGCTAATTTTCTTATGTGTAAATCATATACCCATTTTGACTTTATCTTGGTATACTGTGTGAGATGTTGGCTTATACCTAGTTTCTGCTATACTGCTTTTCTAATTTTCCCAGCAGTTTTATTAAATAATGAGTTTTTGTTCTAAAAGCTTAGATTTTTGACTTTATCGTGTACTAGTTTACTATGGTCACTTAATATAATGTAATTTGTACCTAATCTATTCCACTTACCCACCACTCTATTTCTTAGCCAGTATCAGATAGTTTTTTTTTTTTCTTTTTTCTGGGCTAGGCAGTGGGGTTAAGTGACTGGCTCAGGGTCACACAGCTAGTAAGTGTCAAGTGTCTGAAGTTGGATTTGAACCCAGGTCCTTCTGCCTCCAAGGCTGGAGCTCTGTCCACTGCGCCACCTAGCTGCCCCAGATTGTTTTGATAATTACTGCTTTATAATACAGTTTGAGATCTGGTAAGGCTAGATTGCCTTCCTTCACATTTTTTTCATTGATTCCTTTGATATCCTTGACCTTTTGTTCTTCCAGATGAATTATTATTGTTTTCTAGCTGTATAAAAGAATACTTTTGATAGTTTGATTGGTATGGCACTGAAGAGATAGATTAATTTAGGTGGAATTGTCATTTTTATTATATTGGCTTGGCCTATCCATGAGCAATTAATGTTTTTCCAGTTATTTAGATCTGACTTCATTTGTGTGAAAAGTGTTTTGTAGTTGTGTTTATATAGTTCCTAGGTTTCTGTTGGCAGGTAGACTCCCAAGTATTTTATCTTGTCTACAGTTATTTTAAATGGAATTTCTCTTTCTATCTTTTGCTACTGGACTTTGTTGTTAATATGTAGAAATGCTGATAATTTATATGAGGTTATTTTTTATCCTGCAACTTTACTGAAGTTAATAATTTTAAGTACTTTTTTAGTTGATTCTCTAGAATTTTCTAAGTATAACATCATATCATCTGCAAAGAGTGATAGTTTTGTTTCTTCATTGCCTATTCTAATTCCTTCAATTTCTTTTTCTTGTTCCTACAGCTAACATTTCTAGTACGATATTGTACAATAGAGGTGATAATAGGTATCCTTGCTTCACCTCTGATTGTATTGGGAAGGCTTCTAGCTTATTCCTATTACAGATAATGCTTGCTGATGGTTTTAGATAAATATTACTTATCATTTTAAGGTAAGCTTCATTTATTCCTATGCTTTCTAGTGTTTTTGATAGGAATGGGTGTTGTATTTTGCCAAAGGCTTTTTCTGCATCTGTTGAGATATATGGTTTCTGTTGGTTTTGTTATTGATACAGTCAATTATACTGATAGTTTTCCTAATATTGAACCAGCCCTGCATTTCTGGTATAAATCCCACCTGGTTATAGTGTATGATCTTTGTGTTATATTGGTATAATCTCTTTTTGCTAGTATTTTACTTAAAAATTTTGCATCAATATTCATTAGGGAAATTGGTTTATAATTTTTTTTCTCTGTTTTGGCTCTTCCTGGTTTGGGTATCAGTACCATATTTGTGTCATAAAAGTAATTTGGTAGGACTCCTTCTTCACCTATTTTTCCAAATAATTTGTATAGTATTGGGATTACTTGATTTTTAAGTGTTTGGTAAAATTCGCTAGTGAATCTATCTGGCCCTGGGGATTTCTTCTTAGGAAGTTTATTGTTGGCTTGTTCAGTTTCTTTTTCTAAGATTGGGGAAAAACCTAATTGTTAAGAAGTTTTGCCTAACATTAAGCATCTGGGACCAAACAGAACAAATCTAATCCTTCCTCCACACAATAACCTTTCAAATTCTGGAAGACAGCTATCATGGCCTCCCTGTCTTTCCTTATCTAAAACTTACCCAGCTTCTCCGACCCAGTCCTCATAGGATACAGACTTGACCTGTTTGCCCTGATTTGAACATTGTCCAGGTTATCATTATCCTTCTTAAGCTGTGATACCTAGAACTAAACGCCGTTCTCCAGATGAGGTCTGACAAGGGCAGTGTACAGTGGGTACACAGAGGTACCAAGTACCTCTCACTAGAAGCTATATGTATCAATGCAGGTCAAGATTGCATTAGCTTTTTGATTTTCCATCACACTGCTGACTCATTGAGCTGGCAGCTGACTAAACCTCCAAGATCTTTTTCAGAACAACCTCTGCATCTCCTAGGTGAAGTTGTGAAGTCGATTTTTTTTTTTGTAACCAAGTGTAAGACTTTACATTTATCCCCTGTTGGATTTCATCTTAGATTCAGGCCAGTGCTTAAGCCTGTCGAGAACTGTCATCTCCCATGTTGATTATCCCTTTATACCACTTATAAATTTAAGGAGCATACTATCTACATATCTTTATCCAAGCCACTGATAAAAATGTTAAATGGCAGAAGGCCAAGCACAAATCCTTGGGGGGTACTCCACTAGAGACCTCCTGCTAATTTGTCATTGAAATAGTAGCAGTTACTCTTTGAGCCCTGCCCTCCAACTAATTCTGAATTCATCTAATTGCATTCTTTTCTAATCTATCTCTCCACAAGAATACCACATAGCATGAGAAACTTTACCAAAAGCTTTCCTAAAATCTAGGTAAATTATACTGACATTGCACCCTTGAAGTTCATTAATGACTCCCTAATTGCCAAATGTAATGTTCCCTTTTCAGTCCTCAGCCTCTCTGATCTTTTTGCTGTATTTTGCAGCAGTTGTCTGTCCATAACTTCCTCCTTCTGAATACTCTCTTGTTCCTTGGCTTCTGAGACACTGATTATTTTGTTACCTCTTTGACTGTACCTTTTTAGTCTCATTGCAGTTCTTCCTTCAACTCCCTAAGTGTGGGCACAGCTACCTGTCACAGGGAATAGTGTATTGGACTCAAGTCAGGAAGATTCCGGTTCATGCCCTCCTCAGACACCTCTGAGCCTGTTTCCTCATGTGTAAAAATGGGGATAATAATGGCACAGTTTCACAGGATTGTTGAGGGGACCAAATGATGAAACGGAAAATACAAACCTTAAAGTACAGTATAAACAATAAATAATGTGATTATTATTACTATTTTCAGCCTCTTCTTTTCATATGCTTTCTGCCTTGGAGATCTCATATACTTCCATGATTACAAAGCCAAATTGATTATATGTAAGTTACAAACACTCTAATGATAGAATGTAATATAAATAATAGCTTACACTTATATAACATGTAAACATTTGCAAAGAACTTTACCTATCTAGTAGTGGTGTGTGCCATATTGAACAGCAATAAGCTGACACAGCTGATGGTCTGTCTCACCCAAACCTTGTTTTTAGGCCAGCCAACTATTTTCCCTAAGTGTTACTATCTCTAGGCAGTTGCTTGTTTAACAACAATCACAGCAACTAGCAGTAACATAGTGCCTTAGTGTTTCCAAAGCACTTTAACAATTTTATCTCATTTTATCTTCTCAACAACCCTGGGAGGCGTGTGCTATTTTTATCCCCATTTTCCGGTTGAAGAAACTGATGTAGACAGAATTTAAATGACTCTGCCTGGGTCATCCAGCTAGTAAACTTTTAAGACAGGATTTGATCAGATCTTCCTGTTTCCAGGTCCAGTGCTCTTTCCACTATGCCACAGTTACCCCCTATCAATGAAATCATGGGTCTATAAGTCCCTATCCTACCTCAAAGAAAAACTGGTTCTCTTCTGAGAGCACGTAGGATTTCCCGTAGTCTTCATTTTATGGAGAAGCTCCCCCAAACTCTTGTACTCTGAGGAGATTTTAAGGAAGTGTCTGTCTGGGTTCTTTGTTTCTAATCAATTACAGGAAGAGCTCTCTGATCCCTACTCAGAGGGAGTCAAATGAAAAGCATCATGTTAGAACAAGCAGAACTTTTCCCATGGTTTCCTGTCCAGTGAAACTTCAGCAAACAAAATCACAAAAAGCCATTTGCACAAAATAGTCAAGAGATGTGACACATTCCTGGGCACAGGCGGAAAAGGAGAGGGATACAGTGGGAGTTCTTAGCAAGTTGGTATCCTATTCTTTTATTATCTGAAATAAGAATTCTTCACATGCAGACAAATTGGTTGCCTTAGTAACGAGCCAGCTAATGGAGGCAAATATCTTTACAAACAACCTTGTAACACCATTGGTTCCAATGGCAGAGGCTTATGAATGAAGATTAGCCACCTCATGAAAATGATTTTATACTAACACAGAAGTGGAATCTATCTAGTACATTAGAAGGTCAGCAGGGAGTTTTAGAAAATGTTACTGCCTTCTCCCTCTTGAAACTGTGCTATATTACTTAGAGTGCTTGACCTGGAGTCAGAAAGATTCATCATCTTCCTGAGTTCAAATCTGGCCTTAGACACTTACTAGTTGTGTGACCCTAGGCAAGTCACATAACCCTGTTTGCCTCAGTTTCTTCCTTTGTCAAATGAGCTGGAGAAGGAAATGGCAAACCACTGTGGTATCTTTGCCAAGAAAACCCAAAATTATGATACAAAGAGTCTGATACAACTGGGAAAAAAAAACAAACAAGAAACAAATGAACAACAGCAACACTTTGTATTTATCAGTAGAATATAAGCTCCTTGAGGGCAAACTGTTTAATTTTTGTCTTTGTATCTCCAGTACCAAGCACAGTGTCTGGGGTAGAGCAGGTGCTTAATAACTGTTTGTTGGATTGAATTAATAGGATTTTCACATCTTTTTAAGGCTAATAAATGACTTCCTGAATGGTATCTGATTTTTTTTGCATCAGGTAACAATCTGATTCAAAAGGATAGGTAGTTTTTGGGTACCTTAAATGGTAATAAGCTCCTAGAGATCATGGATCATCTTTTAGCTTTTCTTTATTTCCAGCACTTAGCACAGTGCCTGGCACATAGTAGATGCTTAATCCACATTTAGTGACTGACTAAAACATCACAAGATACAAAATAGGATGCTTATTATAGAAAAGGAAACTGAGGTCCAGAGAGGTGCACCAAGGTCACAGAATTAGCAAGTGGCAGGGATTGGCTCCTAAGGTCCTTGGACTCCAAATTCAGAGTTCTTTTCACTTAGTACTACAACATGTAGTCCAATTCAGCCATTTGGTACTACAGAAACTGAGGCCCTAAATTAAATGACTTGCCTAAGGTCACACAGGAAGTAACTTCTGACTTCAGAGTGGAGCTTTTAATCCCAAACCTAGTATTCCTTCTGCTGTACCATACTGTCTCTTTTGAGGGAATATAAGCTTTGTAAATTTGCTGAATTCCTGGAGCTAGATGATTATCAGCGAATGATGTCCAAATACAGGCCGCTCCAGGATAGAGGTCTCATTTTCAAAATGAGATTCTCTTAAAAGGCAACAACTATTGGTATATAGTGGACTGAGGCATATGAAAATGATCTAGACTTTCAGATGAATGAAAACTTCATTTATTTCTCAAGATATTTGTTCTCAAACAATGAAATAGTAATGATTCACTGGAGTTGATACGTTGGGGGGATATATGAAAATAATCCATACTACTGGAAACATGATTAGAAACCAAATAAGATTTAATGTAAGCCAGACTTGGGGGAAAAGTCTATTTTATATTTGAATCAATAAAATACCATGTAATAATAATTCCCTCTAACAAAGGGAAGAATTGGGATTATTAAAATAGAGGATAAGGACATCTTGTGGTGACTCTAGGTATCACAGAAATTTAGGATGGAGTTACTTTACCTCTTTTGTTTTGTTTTGTTTTTTAGAATAGGATCGAATTTTACCTAATAATAAGAGTGACGGTGCACACCTGGAATACCCCCAATAGGGAGGGTAAGGTTGGCAAATCTCATGAACTTGGGAGTTCTGAGCTACAGCGAGCCCTGGTGAACCGTTGTCTTCACTAGTTGAGCTTTTAGAAGCAGAAGTAGACCAGCCTAATGAAGGTCAAAGTTCCCGTGATGATTAGTAATAGGATCGAACCTACAAGTAGCTCGTGTACTTCTGTCTTGAGAGTGTTAGGGGGACAATTTTTTTTTTTTTTGGTGAGGTAGTTAGGGTTAAGTGACTTGCTCAGAGTCACACAGCTAGTGTTATATGTCTGAGGCCAGATTTGAACTCAGGTCCTCCTGGCTCCAGGGCCGGTGCTCCATCCACTACACTACCTAGTTGCCCCAGGGAGACAATCTTTAAAAAAAAAATGATAGTTTGAGATTTTAATGGATTCCTTATTTCATCAATATAGGGATTCCTTTCTCCAGTAGATACTACAATTTATTCATCCCCTATTATATTATGCAACTTTTGCCTATGTCCTCCAATAAATCCTCCATACAGCATCTACCCAATGTCCTGGAAGTCTTCCTGTGGATTTTAAAATATTTTCCACATGCCAATGTAACACGTGGACTATCTTCTCTTTTACTATACAAACTATCTCCTCTTTTACTATACAACCAGCCTGTTTCCTTTTTGGTACTATGATGATGCTTTTAATGTCACTTCTTGATTTGAATTGTTATTGGTCATATACTTCCGATGGTTGAATTGAACTATGAGGACCATTCCTTGGAACCTACCCAGATATCTCCTCCCTGGTTTCAACAATTCAGGCGGAAGCTTGGGGTGCGGGGGCAACTTTCAGCCATGTATGATGCATTGCTGAGGAGTTGTACTGTGTGATGATGAAGAAGCCCCTAAGTGACTCCTGAACCAAAAGAGATGATGATTCAAGGGATTTATGAAAAGAGACTGCTGGGCTCATTGAATCCCTCCCCTTTTCCATCACTGATGTTTATGTGAACTGGTTCCGTCTGTGTGTTGAGAGGCAGGTGGAGGAAGGGAAGGGAGAGGAAGGGCAAGGAAAGAAACATTTGTTAAGTACCTAGTATGTGCCAGGTGTTATATGAAGCACTTTACAAATATTTTCTTAACAAATCTGGGAGGTAGGTGCTGTCAGGACTCAGGCCCAGTGCTCTATCCATTGGGTGATTGACCTTTCTGTCACATAGCCTCTGTAAGACCATGAGTGCATGGCTGCCTTTGCTTCTTCTATGCCTATGCTTTTCTGATCTCAGAAGAGCGAAGATCCCACGGTGTATACATGCAGGACAAGTAACCTTGTGAGTTATGAGAGGTATGCAGGTATCATCTGCAGGCTGGAACTGAAGGGTGGCAACAGAAGAGTTCTCAGCAATGACTCTAGTGGAGTTGATGAGATTGGCCACTATCGTGAGTGGCCAGTTTTAAAAACAGAGTTGATTGGATTGAACTTGAAGTGAATGCAAAATGACTAATTAGCAGTCTTTCAAAATGCTTGATGTCCCCATAAGATTTAAGTACCAGATTCCCAGCAGATTGTAAGAGTAGTTCTAATTGAGTTACTGAATTATGCTTGTTCTGCTAAAGCTGACAATGATTCTTTCTTTGTTTAGCATTTGTCCATGCATAGGAATAAGCTACCTCTTCTATAAGTGTGATTCATATAGTGCATTGAGTACTTTTGCCCCATGTTTTGGGGAGACTCAGACACAAGTCATAATATAAGACGCGAGTAAAATTGTCTGAGAAATGTCAGGATGGGGGTTTGTTGACAAGCCAATGAATGTGAGAATGGGGAGCCTAATTACTCTAATTAGAGGCAGACTCTGCAGGACTAAACCAGGTCCACAACTGCATAACTGGGTACAGGACAAGGAAGGATAAGTACCCCTATCCCAGCACTTCCAGCAGTTCTTCTATGCTAAATGTGCCTACCGTATATCTTTCTGTGACTATTTGGGTCACCTGCAGTTTAAAGTTTGCTGGGATTATGGTGTTCCAGGATTTTTATCCATCAGCATTATAATTATGATATTAAAAATATGGCCTTTGGTGGAGAGTAACACTTCAAGATTAATGACACCATTGCACACTTTTAAAATGTAATCTAATTGCACTCAATTTTTACTGAATAATAAAAATTATTAACATTTGTGTAGTACCCAAAGGTTTATAAAGAGCTTTCCTCAAAACAACATGGTAAGAGGGCAGCGAGGTGGCACAGTGCATAGAGCACTGGCCTTGGAGTCAGGAGTACCTGAGTTCACCAGACACTTGACACTTACTAGCTGTGTGACCCTGGGCAAGTCACTTAACCCCAATTGTCTAAAAAACAAAAACCCAAAAAACAAAACAAACGGTAAGGGTGGTTGCAAATTTAATCAAAAGTGCTTTTGACTAAAATGGCAGGGGCAGGGGAAAAAAAACTGTTTGAATATCAACCTCAATACTATAGAGAACAGCTACAATGTAGATAGAGTATCAGTGGAGAGATCTAGAAATTCACAGCCAACAGAATCTAGGCAAGTAGACAGCAGGGCTTCAGATGTTTGTAAACATATCCAAAATATGGGTTAGGTCAGGTCGACAAGCATTTATTCCATTGTTGCTATGTGCTAGGCACTGTGCTAACACTAGGGACACAAAGAAAGGCAAAAATTGTCCCTGCCTTCAAATAGCTAACATTCTAATGAGGGAAACAACATGCAAACTGCTATGTACATAGTAGTTTCCCTCAGGAGAGTGTCTCCTTTTATATCTAGGTCATGTATCCATTTTGACATTATCTTGATAAATGGTATAAGATATTGGTCAATACCTAATTTTTTTTTAGTGAGGCAATTGGGGTTAAGTGAAAGCCCAGGGTCACATAGCTAGTAAATGTCATGTGTCTGAGGTGAGATTTGAACTCAGGTCCTCCTGAGTCTAAGGCCAGAGGTCTATTCACAGCACCACCTAGCTGCCCCTCATACCCAATTTCTGTCAGACTGCTTTCTAGTCCCCCCCAATTTTTTTTTTTTACTAAATAGTGAATTCTTATCCCACAAGCTCAAATCTTTACATTTGTCAAAAACAAAGTTACTATAATCACTTACTACTGCATATTGTCTGTCTACTCTGTTCCACTGACCCACCTTTCTATTTCTTAGCCAGTACCAGATATATTTGATAATTACCACCTTCTAATACAATTTTAGATCTGGTACCGCTAAACCTCCTTCCTTTACATTTGTTCTCATTAATTCCTTTGATATTCTTGACCTTTTCTCCTTCCAAATGAATTTTTTTAGGATTTTTTTCTAGCTCAATAAAATAATTTTTGGTAATTTAATTGGGATGGCATTAAATAAATAGATTAGTTTAGTTAGAATTGCCATTTTTATTATTTGTGGGTCTGCCTGTCCATAAATAATTAATATTTATCCAATTATTTAAATCTAATTTTATTTAATAAGTGTTTAACAATTATGTTCATATAATTATGTCTTGACAGGTATATTCCCAGGTATTTTATGCTACCTATGGTTATTTTAAATGGGGTATCTCTTCTTGCAGGGTTTTGTTGGTGATATATAGAAATACTGATGATTTATGTGGGTTTATTTTATATCCCACTACTTTGCTAAAATTAGTAATTGTTTCAACTACCTTTTTAGTTGAATCTCTAGGATTTTCCAAATATATCATCATATTGTCAGCAAAAAGAGATAGTTTTATTACCTCATTGACCATTCTGATTCTTTCAATTTCTTTTTTTTTTTTAATTGCTATTGCTAACAGTAGTATTGGTGATAATGGGCATCAAATGAAATTTTCTTAAAAATGGGTGAGATCCCCTGGGCAAGTCACTTAACCTTGATTGCCTCATACACACAAAAATGGGGGAGATGAACTTATTTTTTAAAGCATATTTTAGCAGCAGGGAAGTAGCCGGTAGACAAGGAGAGAATGAAGATTAGTGAAAGAATGGGGATGAGAGAGGGATCAATCTAGTGCAGAGCATAGGATAGAATAGTATCACTTGTACATGTAGAGAGATTTACCTTGGTAGGGAAAGGGTTGTCTAACCAAATGAGAAAGAGCTAAATGAGATGGTGAGGAAGATATCTGAATGAAGTGAGATGGGAACAGGGGGAGAAGAGGCAGTGCTTTGAATAGCCTTATTTTTTTTTCCAGTGAAGTATGAGGCAAGATAATCAGCTGAGAGGGTAGGGGAGAAAAAGTTAGGGGATGATTGAGGAGAGATGAGAAGGTTTGGAATAGTTACTGCACAAATGAAAGAAAAAGAAACATTTATTAAGTGCCTACTATGTTCTAGGAACTGTGTTAAGTGCTTTACAAATACTATTTCATTTGATCATTATGATACCCCTGGAAGGTAGGTGCTGTCATTACCACATTCTACAGTTGAGGAAACTGAGGCAGAAGAGATTAAGTGACTTCCCCAGGGTTACACAGCTAGTTACTACTCTTTGAGGCCAGATTTAAATTCAGGTCCTCCTGACTCCAGGTCCAGTTATCTATCCACTGCTTGTAGTGAGATAGTAAATTAATTAGGTATAAAAGGATTGCCTTGCTGCAGTTGTTATGGTTTGGGGTGCTGGGAACCCCGAAATGCAAGGGTACAGGGGGTCTGCCTCAAAAGAATTTGACCACTCAAGCTTTCTTTCAGTCAAAGTAGTGAGGTTTATTTGTGAGGCCAATAGGAGCAGGAGAGATTCCTACTGAATCTGCTCAATTTAATGAGGGGTAAGATTGGTACTTATATACAAGAAAAGACAGTGAGAAGAATCTGGATGGGATTAAGGAATGGTAAATGGCCTGGGGTGGGCCAGGTGCAGACAGTGAAAGGAGTTAAGTGGTCTGAGCTGGGTTGGAGGACCACAGTGAAAGGACTATTGAGTATCTAGGGATGGGCCAGATGCCTCCCACACGACCCCAGGGACTGGGCTGTGTGGGAAAGTCCAGGGCCTTTAAGGGGTCCAGGTCTCATCCGCCCCATCACAGTGAGATTATGTAATATCCCTTATCCAGCTGCAGTTATATAATTATATAAATTTATAGTAGACTCATTCAGGTTTTGTTTAAACACCTATATTAATGAATTGATGTCAGCTGAGTAGGAGGTCTCTAATGGAGTCTCATGGAGCTCTGTCCTTGGCTTCGTTCTGTTAAACATGACACAAAGCATGACACAAAGGTGGGAGAGATATATTGGATGACTGGATTGTGATCCAAATGTATTTTAACAAGTTGGAATGGTGGGCTAAAGCTAACAAGATGCAATTTAATATGAACAAATAACCCATTTTCTATTTTATTCTAGAATTCCCATGGATGGGTTGCTAGATCCAATGAAGAGGTTATTTAGATAATAAAACTCATTTAGATCAGTTTACATCACAGATATACTGGTGTATATCTTTATGAACATCTAAATTCAGTCACAATACCTTATTGGCAGACCGGGATAAAGAGCATACATTTCAAAAGGAAAGCTGTTAATCAGGATTAAAATAATTAATAAAGAAATGATGGGGGAAGGGGAACAGGGAGTCTCAAATGCCACATGGCATTTGAGAAGCTGTCATTCTTGAGACTATGAATGGAGGAAACAAATCCCTGAAAAACTCATGCTCTGAGGTGGAAGAGGACATTGATAATGTCAGTATCTAGAACAGTGTTCTGCACGCTGTAGTTTATAAGTACATTCAATTGAATTTATTTTGAATTGCATTGACAAATCAGAGTTTGCCAAGAGAAAGGTGCCTAGGATAGTAAAGGGACTTAAAATCATGCTTTACAAGGATTAGTTAAAAGAAATGTAGAAAAGAAGATTGAGTGGGGGGATAGGGGAAGCAGTCACAATAATTGAATTTAGATATTTGAAGGACTGTTCTATGGAAGTCCTTCACTAAAATCCTATCCAGATGCCCTAGCATGGGCTAGATGTGATCCTGAATTCTTAAAGGTTATGACAGTGGCATACAACTTGTAACAGATCCAACCAAGCTGAAAAGTTTGAAGTATGAACCCAGGGACCCAAGTGCCCCGAGCAGAGAGTAGGTTCCCATGTCCCTGGTCTGGTGGTCAGGCAGTTGAGGGCCAGACTGTGTCTGTCATCTAAAGACCAATATGGAGAGGTTCATTATGAGAAGGTTGGAAAACAGAACTTTTTTGATCACAGCAACTCATGAAGACCATTTGCTAAGACAGTAAGGATTTATGGTCTATGTTTTTGAAAGGTGCATCTACCCCCAGTGAAATCACTGATTCTTGAATTAGACTTGTTGTGGTTGGTTACAGAAGGCAGAACTGAGATTAATGAGAGTAGTTACATGAAGTCAGATTTTGCTTCAATATAAGGAAGATGTCCCTAAAAATTACAGATGTTCCAAAATTGAATGGGTTGTACTGTGCAGGAGTGAAGTCTCTGTCCTTGATGTGCTTCAGGCATAGGCCAGAAGATGACAACTTTGGGGGGATATTATTGATATGATACATGCTTTTGATAAGAATTAAACTAGGTTGATAGCTGAGGTCTCTCTTGACACTGAAATTTTATGAGTCTGATTCTTTTTCCAAGAGCATATTTTTTCAGGTACTTCCTATGAACAAGGTGCTATGCTGATTTTAGGGACCAGAGGAATCCAGAGACAGGAAGGAGGAAAAAATGACTCCATGGTTGTAAGACTGGGTGTCTAGGAGGACATGGAGCCAGTCACAGAGAGAGGGAAGTCAGGAAAAGAAAATATTTTGGAGGAAAGTGATTAATTTAGTTTTAGAAATATTCAGCTAGAGTTATCAATGGAACATACAAGTGAACCTGACCAGTTGCTGTTTGACCTTTGTCCTTGAAAAGGACCAATGACATCACTCTTGACTTGCAGTGAATTGGATTTAAGTGAGGCAAAACTGCACAAAGTTGTCATCGAAGTCCAGTGGCAAGACGTAAGTTAAGAGACTTACCGATGGTCCAGGATGCAGTGGGTGACCTTGGCCTTTCTAAATTAAGATCTTTCCCAGGCCTCAGTTTGTCTGAAGCATGTCCTTTCAATGACTAAGAGTTAGGTAGGAATTGAGACAAAAGATGGTCTAATTTACAATCATAAAAATATCAATCTGGGAGGGAAAGACCCTCAAAGTTTCTAGCAGAACCTAAAACAGTCTCTATTTACATTCATTCTAAGCCAGCAAAACCTAAAGAACAAGCCATAGAAGTTTGGGCCATTTGTTGGCCATTCAATGGAAGCCAGAATGATTTGGTAAATCCATAGTTTTTATGCCAAAAGGCATAGTCAGGTAGCTCCATTTTGAAACACTATGGGCTGGTCCAGAGAATTGTAGGTCTTCTTCAAAAATCATTTTTTTTAAAAGCCTGTTTTCCCAGAGTTACATTTCAAGAAATTCTAAATGAAAACTGTATGGGAAGACTAAAGCCCAGTAAGCAGGTGGGGACATATGGGTAGAGGCCACATTTGAACTCAGGTCCTCCCGACTCTGAGGCTGGTGCTCTATCCACTGCACCCTCAGACCAGACACTTGACACTTACTAGCTGTGTGACCTTGGGCAAGTTACTTAACCCTGATTGCTTCACCAAAAAGCAAAAAAGCAAACAAACAAAATAAACCCAAATCCAAAGTGGAGTATTTAATGGTATAAGAAAAGCACAACGCTATATGGGAGGGCAGGATTATTTCTTGCTGGGACAATAAGGGAAAACTTCATGAATATTACATAATATTAGCATCCAAGGAATCTTTATATGAGGAATATGGACATATATTAATTAAGTAGCTGAATATCTCTGTAAAGTTTGGCCATAGAAGAAGCAAGCTAGCCAGTCACTCCCTCCAGGAATGTAGACATCGCCAGTCTTTTTTTTTTAACCACTCATAACTTATTCTCTAGTCACCAACCACAGCTCTACTCTGGCAGGAGGATCTTTGCAATTAGTAGGGGAAAGGTAACATGATCAACATGTCAGCCCAGGGTCACCAGAAAGCCACACTGCTATTTTTTAAGCCCACAGCTTTGCCCTGATGGACAAAGAGGACCAAATTTACCCATCTCAACCTTCCTCAGATATTTGGAAGTTTGTAAAATACAACAATCCATTAGATTCTCTTTCTATAGCTCATGAGCTCCAAACCAGATCACTCTGATAAAATTTAGAGAGAGTGAATCCAGGCTCTCAGTTCTCTTTGCATCTTGTCATCACTGCCCTATCTCTTTTTGCAATTCCCTATTCATAGATAATGAAGCACACAGCTCAGAAATAGCTATGATTAATCATAACTCTATCTAGTCAGCATTAATACCAATTAAACAAAAATGTGAACAAACACTGAAGAATAAGAAAATTTTGGATTTAATATTTCCCCAAACTGAAGTGGAAGGAAGAAGAGACAGGGCCTACCACTATCTTTTATCAGCTCCAGGAAAGGAAAGTTCTGCAAGCATTAGTTTGCTTCAACTGTACCACTCTTTGTGACAGGTGAGGGCAATGGTGGCAGCACCATAGGGAGACCTCAAATTCTGGCCCTGCCAGCTGTTTTGACACCTTTTTCTGTGTCTTTCCTCTCCAGTCCATCTCTCTTGGGTTGCCTGTTCTAACCTCTCAATTCAGCATGCTGCTCATCACTGTGTCCTAGGGTACATCAAGGCCTCTTAAAATAGTTTTTCCTCCAGGTAAGGGGAAATGATATGGTCTTTTTCAAGGCTCACTTTTGAAAACAGCCAAGGGAGCATCTTCTCCCTGTTTGCAGAGAACTGTCTTTGAGCATGTCTTGCTACAGTGAAATGACCTTTTTATTTGCATCACATTTTATTGTCATATAAGAAGAGCAAACATAAAACAGGCAACAGGAACTTGCTTTGTCTCTTTATGTACATTTATTTTAGTCCTGATGCTTTCCATTGGAAATGTGATTTATTAATTTGCTAGTATAACAGCCCCACCAAACTGAGATGACTTGGGGAAGATGGATTGGAGATAAGCTTTTCTCAAAAGCAATATGAAAGACCCCAAATATTGTCAAAATATGACTTTATGGAGTAGTTTACAACCCGAACAATTACAAAGTTACTTGCAAAGCATTAGCTATGAAGTGAAGGCTGTTACCAAAAGTGGTATTTTCTGCATTCTTCTCATCCACGGTGATTGCTGAACTTCATCTGGCAGAGCTAACACTGTAAAAGGCAGTCAACCAATATCCAGGAGAGGGCAGCATTCCCCCATAGAAGCACTGCTACTAAATTAAGTTCATTTGTTTTCTCATTTGTGTCTGACTTCATGACCCCATTTGGGGTTTTCTCAGCAATGATACTAGAGTGGTTTTTCCATTTCTTTGTCCAGCTCATTTTACAGAGGAGGAAACTGAGGCAAACAGGGTTATGTGACTTGCCCAGAGTTACACAGCTAGTAAGTGTCTGAGGCCAGATTTTAATTAAGGGAGATGAATTTTCTGGACTCTGGGCCTGACACCCTATCCACTGGTCCACCTCGAAAACCCATAAATTAAGTAGCAAATTAAAAACTGGAAAGAGCTGATCTAAGTAGAAGTGGTAGACACTTAATTTAACAAGCATTTCTTCCACAAACATTCATTTGTTAAATAACTACTGTGCGTGTGCAAGTCAATGTTCTCAGTGCCAAGTATATGATCAGTCATTTATTAATGTATTTATTAATAGACTTACAATTTGCCAGGCAGAGTGCTAGGTGCAAGGGGTACAAAGACAGAAGAGACAGTCCTTGTCCTTAAAGGAGTTTATGTTCTCATGTACAACTTGTACTCATATAAGGCAGATACAAGGTAAACTTGGAGGGTAAGGCACTACCAACAGTACCAAGGAGCTCATTTTCTAGTCGGGGACACATGGGAAGAGATGGCACAGTAAATTGTTTGCTGTATCCAGAATTGGAGGGCCTGACCTCAAGTTCTGGCTTTTCTACTTAATATCTGTTTGACCTTGGGCAACTTACTTCATCGCTCTGAGCCTCATTTTCCTCAACTGTAAAGTAAAGTGGGTTAGTCTAGAGCAGGGGTGGGGAACCTGTAGCCTTAAGGCCACATGTGCCCCTCTAGGTCCTCAAGTGCAGCCCTGTGACTGAATCCAAACTTCACAGAACAAATCCCCTTAGTAAAAGGATTTGTTCTGTAAAACTTGGACTCAGTCAAAAGGCCACACCCAAGGACCTAGAAGACCACATATGGCCTTGAGGCCATGGGTTCCGCACCCTGGTCTAGATGACCTTGAAGGTCCCTTACAGGTTTAAATATGTGATCCTAAGTAAATATGAAATATTTTGAGAAGGTAGAGATCGTGAGCAAAGAAAACTCAGTAAAGGTTTCCCAAAGGAGGTGGTTCCTGAGTTGACTATTAAAAGAAGTTAAGATGTAGAGATAGAGAAGCATAGGTCAGGCATTGGGGGACAGTCTATGGAAAGTTATGGATGTAGAAGATGGAATTTGGAGAACATTAAATAGGGTATCTGTCTAGAATGAAATAAGTCTGAACAAGTAGGCTAGAGGTAGATGGTGAGATAAACGTGTTTATTCAGGGACAAGGCTGATTTCTTCAAACTGGTTCATTTTGTAAGTAATGGTCAGGGGGAGATAGCAAGAAAGTCAATGAATGAAAAGAGCAATTATCTTTGTAATATTTCACAGTCAGGATTTGAGGGGAATCTAAAAATCTTTTTCAAGATATGTTCATCTGCTCTGATGCCATGTGTAATCTCTCTCTCTCTCTCTCCATCTCTCCCACTCTCTCTTTCTTTCTCTTCTGTTTTTGTCTGTCTCTTTGAAACCACATTTTCCTAATTTGCTTTGAAGTATAGTGGCCACTCAAAGGCTAATACCAATACTCATCAGCATGTTTCCTACCTGAGTTGGTTTGCCTCTCTTTAGGCAGCCTGGGAGTCCCCCCAGGACTCCTATGGAATCCATAGGAGAGAGAAAAAAAAAGCAGACCATCTTATTCTAGATGATACAATATCTATCAATCATGTGATTAATTCATCATAGGCTTATAGTAACTGAATAAGACGATAATAATAAGCTATGTTATTATCAGATATTTAAAGAACATTTTAAGCAACCGTTGTCACTAAGCCAAAGTGAAATTAAGTAAGAGTAGGGCCAGCTAGGTACTGCAGTGGATAAAGCACTGGCCCTGGAGTCAGGAGGACCTGAGTTCAAATCTGACCTCGGACACACAACACTCACTAGCTGTGTGACTCTGGGCAAGTCACTTAACCCCAATTGCCTGGCCAAAATAAAAAAAAATCTAAATCTGGTTCTCTTACCACAGTACCAATATGGCTTAAGATTTACAGAGTATTTTCCTCACCAAAAGCCTGTGACGTAGGTAGGGCAAGTATTATTTTTTCCATTTAACAGGTGATGAAATTGGTGTTTGTAAAGCTCAGTGACCTGACAGGTGGTGGTGGCTAGTAAGTGTCTGAGCTGGCTATAGAGATAATTGTAACACAATTATAACAAGAAAGTACCTGCTTTCATTCTAAAGCCTATTAATTGGCTTATCTCATTCACTATATAAGGATGCATATTTTATAGCTTTGGTCTTAATATGGTTTGGTTTCACTTTCCTAAATCTGGATTTACCATTTTATAATTGACATTTAAACTGTAATTCCAGATATGGCTTTCTGTTATTATTATGCAGTACTTGGGCCACCACTGTCTTACACATAGAGTCCTTGTGATAGCTCCTCCAGGTTGTAGGGATTCTGTGGGTCCACATTCACTCAAAACGATAGTTTATGAGCCACTATGATTGTGTTTGCTTTTTCTCTAGTCAGTTGAAGGATGTGGTTAGTTCAAAGCAAAGGCATCTAATGAAGTAGCATAGTAAGAACATTTGCAGTAGACTGTTCTCCCCGTAAATGTATGGCACATTCTTGTACAAATATATACACCGTCAGTACAGAGAGTGAACATGCAAAGGGATCATACATAAGAGGCACACACATGGTAAATATCTGTGGAAGGACAAGATTCTCCTCTGACACTGTAGGGTCCTGATATCTTCTGTTGACATCATTGTGCTACTGTCACTGGGCTAGTTCCAGCATCTCTCCTGGGCACATTGTTCTCCTGGCCTCATCTCTTCAGTGCCAACCAACCGTCTCAGATTCAGTCTGCTAAGGTTTAGTGGCTGGAACTTCTAATAATGACAGACTGACAGTTCTTTGAGTCATGGCCATTATGCGTAGCTTAGATCTTTCTCTTTCTACTCCTTTATCTCATGAATGATATCCAAGTCTTCTGTTATAGATATTTATCTAACTTAAGGTTCTGTACTCTGAGATACTTACTCCTTTGTCACAGCTACAAATGAATTTGAGCCAGAAGAAAAATGGAAATTCTGAGAGAAACTAAGAACTAAAAACTAAAATTAAGTAAAAGCAGGGGCAGCTGGGTGATGTAGTGGAAGAGCACTAGCCCTGGAGTCAGGAGGACCTGAGTTCAAATCCAGCCTCAGACACATTTGACACTTACTAGCTGTGTGACCCTGGGCAAGTCACTTAACTCCATTGCCTAGCAAAAAAAATAAAAAGAAAATCCCAGATCTGAAACTTAGTACCTGTGTGATCCTCTTTGGATCTCAGCTTTCTTATCTGTAAAATGAGGGGTTCGGATTAAATGATCTCCAAGATCCTTCCAATTTTAAATTCAGTATAACAAATCGACTAATTTGTATGGCACATAAGATTTTCAATTCACTTTCCTCACAACAACCTTGTGGGGTACGATACTCAAGTATAATTAGTTATCCCCATTTTACAGATGAGGAAACAGGTTGTAAGGAGTTAGGTAATTTGCCCACAGCTAATTAATGTCAGATGAGAGATTCACATCCAGGTGATTTAACTCCGAGGTCAATGCTATTTCTACTGTGCCATCATATTGCCTCTTTTTGGAAGGATTTTCCATGAAAGATTGGTGAAAATGAAAAAGTGTTGATGCTAAATAGGGGTAAGTTTCAGTTATCAAAACAATTCACTTATAACAGAGTACTGCATTATCTGTCATACTAGATATATGAAGTGTTATTGTACAAGATCATCATTCTAAATGAAAGATCTCATAAAAGGATAATTCATGCTATCTACTCAACTGCCGTCTTAAAACCAGAATACTTTTTGGGGGGGGGGGGACTAGGCAATGGTGTTAAGTGACTTGCCCAGGGTCACACAACTAATAAGTGGCAAGTGTCTGAGGCTGGATTTGAACTCAGGTCCTCCTGACTCCAGGGCCATGCTCTATCCACTGCGCCACCTATCTGTCCCCATGTCAGTTCTCTTAATACCAGTCTTTCCCACCTCCCTTAACTCTGGTCATTTGTTGCTCTGCTAGCATGTTGCTCAGTTAGTATATGAATCAACTGTTTCTTCTATCTCTGTTATATTTATTTTTCCTGCTTTTAGGTGAAGGAATATTGGAGATGTGTGTGACTTTGTGAGTTTCAAAAGATCAGAATAGCTAGTGCCAGAAATCTGGGCTATAGTTTGTGCTTTGGCGGAGCATATGTGATGTGGCAACCATGGCCCTGAAGAGAGACCCAACCTAGCAGTAGCAGAGATGCAGATTTATTTATGGGCTGTGTCAGGTGTGGAAAGTGAACTTGTCAGGACAGACGTTTTGTAGCAAATGCTTTAAATATGAGTCCATTCAGACTGAGGTGATAGATGGAGGAGTATTCCTCTCCCCCCTTTTGGGGAGAATTGCTTTATAACTTCTGGTTAAAAGAAACTGGGGTATTAATCACTGAGAGTTAACATTGGAGAGAATAAGTCAGAATTAAGTCTCAAACCAGTTCCATTACCCCAATTGATAAATGGTCAAAGGATATGAACAGGCAGTTTTCAGATGAAGAAATTAAAGCTATCTATGGTAATATGAAAAAATGCTCTAAATCACTATTGATTAGAGAAATGCAAATCAAAACAACTCTGAGGTACCACATCACACTTACCAGATTGTCTAATATGACAAAACAAGAAAATGATAAATGTTGGAGAAGATGTGGGAAAATTGGAACACTAATGCATTGTTGGTGGAGTTGTGAAATGATCCAAACATTTTGGAGAGCAATTTGGAACTATGCCCAAACGGCTACAAAAATGTGCATAGCCTTTGACTCAGCAATAGCACTTCCAGGGTTGTATCCCAAAGAAATCATAAAAATGGGAAAAGGATCCACATGTACAAAAATATTTATGGCAGCTCTTTCTGTGGTGGGAAAGAATTGGAAATTGAGGGGACGCCCATCAATTGGGGAATGGCTGAACAAGTTGTGGCATATGAATGTAATGGAATACTATTGTGCTGTAAGAAATGATGAGCAGGCAGACTTCAGAAAAACCTGGAAAGACTTGTATGGACTGATGCTGAATGAAGTGAACAGAACCAGGAGAATGTTGTACACAGCAACAGCCATGTTGTGCGATGACTAATATTGATAGACTTAGCCCTTCTCAGCAATGCAAGGATCTAAGACATCTCCAAAAGTCTCATGATGAAAAATGCTATCCACACCCAGAGAAAGAACTATGAAGTTTGAATGCAGATTGAAGCATACTATTTGCTCCTTTTTTTCTTCCATTTTGTTTTGTTTCCTCTTTCTTATGGTTCCTCCTATTGGTTCTAATTCTTCCCTATAACATCACTAATGTGAAAATATGTTAAATAGGAATGTATAGGTAGAGTCTATATCAGATTGCATGCTGTCTTGGGGAGGGAGGGGGAGAAAAATTTAAAACTCAAAATGTTATGGAAATGATTGTTGAAAACTAAAAATAAATTACTAACCCCCCCCAAAAACCCCCAGTACCATTAGAGACATTCTGTTCTCCACCCCTCACCCCCACTCTAGCCAAGGTTACTCATAAAACCCTGATGAGGAAGTATAGGAGGACTAGATTCATTTGTAAGACTGGAAGTTGGGATAAGTATCCTTTGCGTTTTATTAAGGCTACAGATGTATTCATTCTTTCAAAAGCGATGGGCTAGTCACGTGAGGAGAGTATGATAACAGATAGACAACCTGTGTGCTACACTGGTACCCATGAAATGACAAAGGACTTAGAGTTAGGCTTCTAGCACATTGAGTGTAACTTTTGTAGAGGATCTATGGTAGAACAGGGACATTCAACAAGTATTTATTAACTACCTGCTTTGTGCATTGTGTACCGGTCTCCTGGGTATACAAGGACAAAAATGAAACAGTCCCTGCGCTCTATGAGCTTACATTATATCAGGAGAGACAACATGTTCCCATAAGATATGGAAAATACATACAAAAATTAATGCAAGGCGATTTGGGGAGGAAAGGCAATAGTAGGGCTGTAGAAAATCATTTTTGAATTGAGTTTTGAAGGAAATAAGGGACTCTAAGAGACAGAGGTGAAGGAATGCATTTTAGGCATAGGGGACAGCCAATTAGAAGGCATGCAACATAGGAGATAATATCACACGTTTGGAAGGCATGAATATGTGGCCATCTGTGTTGATAAATGGAGCGCTCATGTTGATTGATGGAAGAAACATAAAGTATTAAGGATCAGAATATGCTTGGGAAGATATTTGACTGCATAATTCTGAAAAGCAGCCCAACTTTGTTATTCATTCATTCATTTATAATACATTTTATTAATACTTCTTGTCTTTATGGCGTATCATTTCAAACACTCCTTTAGAGTGAATCTTTTCTGGTGACAAAGGAAAACAATTAAGTAAAAACATCTGAGACAGTGACTACATATGGCAATGCATATAATATTTTATGTTAGTTGTCCCACACCTCTCTACAGGGAAGTAGGTGTGGAATGTTTCGAATGGCATGTACTGAACTCTGGGACCTTCATTGGTTTCTTATTTATTTAGAATTCAACTACCTTTTAGTGATATTTTTATTTAAGATTGTTGTAGTCATTGTGAATCTTGTTCTTTTGGTCTTGCTTGTTTTGCTCTGTGTTAATTCATTATAAATCTTCCCACAGTTTTCTAAAGTCTTAATACTCTATTTCTTATTACACAATAATATTCCATTCCATTCATATGCCATACTTTTTCTACTATTCTTTGATCAGTGGCCATCTACTTTGTTTCTAGTTTCTTGTTACCACAAACAGTACTACTGTGAATATTTTTCAAACTTATTTTCAAATAAAGATAGGTAAATAGGACTCAGAAGAAATTAAAAGCTTTTTTTTCTTGCCATTTAAAAAACAAGGCACAACAAGTCATTTTTATATAATATATATTCTTCCGTGTTTGATTTTCTTCATTTATATTTCTTTTTACCCTGAAGGCAGAAGTAACACAAAACGTTATTTTGATGTTTATGGAAGTTGAGCCTAGGGAAACATAGCTTACTGATTAATGAAATTGGCCATGTCTGCCATTTACATTCCTGTCACTTAGGCCATTTATTTGATCAAAGTAATTGCTTAGAGCAACAGTTAATTGGAAGATGATGCATATTTACCCTTCCTTCAGAAGGAGAAATGCTTTATTAAGTATTTAGCTTCTGGCCAGTTTCATTAATTCTAATATGTGTAACAATAGTGGAAAAGGCAGCAAGAATTTCTCATTTATTATTTAATTATAAATTTTAAATAGCTGCTAATTCACTGGTCTTACCCTTTACCTGTCATCAAACAATTATGTAACGTTGAGAACACATCAAGAAATATAGCCTTTCCATCGGTCAAGCCATTCGTCTCCTTTCATTTTCTACATTTGAAAAATTCTACCTCATGTAAGAAATCTGCCTAGATTATTAGTGTAAATGTGTGTATCTTACCCCCCTCAGTCTTCTGTATTTGTTCCCATTAAAGTTATTGGTGTTTATATATAAACCCACCCCATTATTTCATTATATATATACACCATTGTACATATACATATATACATACGTGTGTGTGTGTGTGTGTGGTGTATGTGTGTGTGTGTATGCCTGTGTTAGGATCACAGATTTAGAACCAATAGGAATGTTAAGAGGTCATCTAGTCTAGGCCCCTCATTTTATACAACTAAGTCCCAGACAGGTTGTGACTCACCAAGGTCATACACAGGTAGAAAATGTCCACATTGGAATTTTAACCAGTCTCTTCTGTCTCCAAATCCAATCTTCTTGCCACTGTTTAACACTGCCTACGTTGTCTAGATTGTTTTTAAAATTAACTTCTACTTACCAAGGTGTTAGTCAACACACTCACACTGATTAGGTTATCCAAACTCTCCCAATCACCAATGTATTTTCCAAGAGAAAGCATAGTCTGGTTTTTATTTTTGTTATTGATTTTTGTCTAGATTTTTTAATTTTTATTAATGTAAGGAACTCTTGGTAAGAAAACTCCCTTAACCAATATAGAGGAGCAACTATTCTGCAATTTGTTGTCTTAAAGAATTGCATTGAGAGGTTAAGTAATTAGCCTAGATCTTGAGTTTAGGTCTTCCTGACCCCACGGCCGACCTTTTATTCATTATGCTACGCCATCACTGATATTTACCAAGGATCCCTAGGATGTTGACAATCCTTATTGTATAAAAAAGTGAGTTAAGTTGGTAAAGAATCTTCATTAGAACACAGAAGAGTCTTTGAGTGAAAAAGTAATATTAGAGATGATTTAGAGATTAAATGATAACATCACATAATCGATAAGATCCCTATCACTGTGGCATACATATTCAGATGAGTAAAGCTAATTCTCTTCTAGTTTTACATAGTTTATCTGCCTATTCAGGGATTTCAAGGAACATGGACAGAGGACCACTCAGCTGATCCAGTTGCAGGGTTAGTGATGGCATATAGACACAAAATACACAGATACATATGCCTACTGCCATGAAGGTCTCAGTGTTGGTTATGGTTCTAAGAGATCAAACAGTACTTGTAACAGGCCCAGGAAACCAGTGCTGCCTAGAATTTCAAGCTACTTCTGAGTGACTTAAGGTGATTAGGGCTATCACTATTTCATATTTAATAGTCAGGGAGCTTTACAAAAGTACCAATCTGGGATAATCAGGCCCCAACTATCTTTTAATTTACCAGTCATAAGTAAGCAAGGTAAGGAGGAACACAAGAATTGCTAAAATTTCTTAGGTATTCAAGGATCTGCATTTATTGGATTCATTAATCCTTCTAGCTGTTTCTATCTGTATGTCCTCTGTCCACCATCTTGAGTAAGTGCAGGGGAAGACTTCTAGTATGAAGAGATTACATCAGGTGAGGATGGGACTAACATTTTCTGTGGTTATGATGATGAAATTTTCTAAACCAAAAGTGTGGAAACAAACATATGGAACACACCTTTAAACAATTTTCAATATAGCAAAATAAATGTGGGCAGTAGCATCTGGAAATTTTCAGCATCATTATCAACTTCTATGGGAGTCAATCAGCCTCAAAAGTCTTTTGTTGTGAGCAAAAAATCCTTTATCACAAAAGGTCAAAAAGCCACTCTTTGAAGCTCTAGTTGTTCAATGTCAGAAGAAAGACATTCCATCTTGATCACTTAAATTTCTTTTCTTTTTTTATTTAATATTTTATTTTTCCCAATTACATGTAAAAACAATTTAGACATTTTTTTTCAGATTTTGAGTTCCAAATTTTCTCCACCCCCCCATTGAGAAGGTCATCAATTTGACATAGGTTATACATGTGTAGTCATGCAAAACACATTTCCATGTAAGTCATTCTGTGAAAGAAAACACAGACAAAAAACCTCAAGAAAAATAAAGTAAAGAAAAAGTGTCTCTGATCTGCATTCAGATTCTACCAGTTCTTCTTCTGGAGATGGATAGTACCTTTCATTGTAAGTCCTACAGAAATGAAGTCTTTGTTAGACAAACTCACTGTAAAAAAATTTTTTTTTGTGAAACGGTAATGATTACCAACTATGCATTTCCCTCCATCCTGTTCCCCCATTTATCCTACCCTCTCTCTCTCCTTTTACCCTATCCATTCTCAAAAGTGTTTTGCTTCTGATTTTTATCTCCTCCAAACTACCCTTCCTTCTATCAGCTCCCCCTACACTCCCTTCTCTTATCTCCTTCCCTTCCTGCTTTCCTGTATGGTAAGATAGATCTCTATACTCAACTAAGTGTTCATATTATTTCCTCTTTGAGTCAATTCTAGTGAGAGTAAGGTTCATGTGCTCCCCTTTCCTCTTCCCCCATTTCCTCCTCCATTGTAAAATCTCTTTCAGGCCTGTTTTATGTCAGAAATTTTACCCCATTCTACCTCTTCCTTTCTCCTTCTCCCAATACATTCTTCTTTTACATCCCTTGATTTTTTTTTAGGTAATCATACCATCACATTCAACTCACACCTCTACTTTCTTTTTAACTGCACTAATAAAGATAAAGTTTTTAGGAGTTATAAATATAATTTTCCCATGTAGGAATATGAACAGTTTAACCTTATTGAATCTCTTATGATTTCTCTTTCCTACTTACCTTTTTATACTTCTTTTGCATCTTTTATTTGAAATTCAAATTTTCTGTTCAGCTCTGGTCTTTTCATCAGGAATACTTGAAAGTTCTCTATTTCATTGAATATCCATTTTCTTCCCTGAAGGATTATACTCAGTTTTGCTGGGTAGATGATTCTTGGTTGTAATCCTAGCTCTTTTGCCCTCCAGAATATCATATACCAAACCCACCAGTCCTATAATGTGGAAGCCACAAAATCTTGTGTTATCCTGACTATGGCTCCATGACATTTGAATTTTTTTTTTGGCTATTTGGAGTATTTTCTTCTTGACCTGGGAGGTCTGAGATTTGCTATAATATTCCTGGGAATTTTCATTTTGAGATCTCTTTCAGGAGGTGATTGGTGGATTCTTTTGATTTCTATTCTACACTCTGACTCTAGAATATTAGAGCAGTTTTTCTTGATAATTTCTTGAAAGATGATGTCCAGCCTCTCTTTTTTTATCATGACTTTCAGTTAGTCCAATAATTCTTAATTTATCTCTTCTGGATCTATTTTCCAGGTCAGTTGTTTTCCCAATGAAATATTTCACATTTTCTTCTGTTTTTTTTTCATTCTTTTGATTTTGTTTTATTGTTTCTTGATGTCTCATAAAGTTATTAGCTTCCACTTGCCCAGTTCTAACTTTCAAGGAATTATTTTCTTCAGTGAGCTTTTGTACCTCCTTTTTCATTTGACAAATTCTACTTTTTAAGGAGCTCTCTTCAGTGAATTTTTGTGTCTCTTTTACCACTGGGCCTATTGTGTTTTTTAAGGTGTTGTTTTCTTTGGTACTTTTTTGTGTGTGTCTCCTTTACCAAGCTATTGACTCTTTTTTCATGATTTTATTGCATCACTCTCATTTGTCTTCCCAATTTTTCCTCTACCTTTCTTACCTGATTTTTAAAATCTTTTTTGAGCTCTTCCATGTCCTGAGACCAATTCATATTTTTTTTATTTGTGGCTTTGGATGCAGAAATTTTGACTTTGTTGTCTTCTTCTGAGTGTGCGTTTTGATCTTCCTTGTTACTTCAGTAACTTTCTATGATCAGAAATTTTTTTTGTTGTTTGTTCATTTTCCAGCCTATTTCTTAACTTTAAACTAAAGTGGAGCTCTGCTTCACCAAGTGGAAGGGGCACTGTCCCAAGCTTCAGGTTTTTTTGTGCAGCCGTTCTCAGAAGTAATTTTGGTGATCTGTAAGTTTTTGGCTCTTCCAAGCTGGTATGATCGAGGGAGAGGTATGTTTACTACTCTTCTGTACCATGCACTGGTCTATAAGTGACCCAAGCACTCTTTTCAACCGTGGAACTGTAACCAGCGTCCCTGCTCCTCTGTGGCTGCAAGTTCTGCTGTGCTAGTGCTCACTCCTTACACTAAGACCCAGGACTGTGACCCAGGATCCAAGTATAGGCAATGCAACAGAGTCCTGCCCCTGTTGCCAGAAGAATCCCTTTTCTCTTTCCCATAGGCCTTTAGATGACTTTTGTGTAGTTCTGGGGATGGAAGAAGTCATGCACTGTGGTTTCTCACTGGATTTCTTTACCATTATTCAATCTGGGAAGATCTTGTTTAAGAAGATATATGGGAACTGGACAGTCTGCTTCCTTTTCAAGCAGTCAGGTGTCTTGGCTGGAAATTGACAAGAATCCCTTCTTGACAATGGTCATCTAGCTTTTGCTTAAAGTTCCCTAATGAAAGAGAACCCATTATCTCCTGAAATAGCCCATCCTGCTTTTGGAAAGCCCTTTTAGGAGATTTTTCTTACATCAATTTCTTTGTGACTTCCACACATCTTTCTTAGTTCTAGCCTCTGGGGTCAAGCAAAGCTTAATCTCTCTTCTATATTAAAGATCTGCTAATCCTTGAAGATAGCTGTAACATTCTTATGATCTTTTGTCTAGCCTAAATAAATTATCTTCAAGAATGGCATTTGGCTTATCCTTAGGTGGCATATGAGACCCTTCATGAGAATGCTAGAGCTATTGGCATTGTCCCAGGACTAACCTATTGCACTTTTTGGCATGAAACTTTACCCTTTTCCTTCTAGAAACTTTTAAAAACTGTTAATCCTTTAAGCCCTCATTTAATTAATTGATGATTTTGGCAAACATCCTCCCTGGGCCCTTCCACAAAGATTTTCAGGGACATTGACTTGATTGCCTTTTTATCCTCATTTTTTCCCCTATTTTGCTTCGAGCATGTTTATTTTTCTCAGAAAATTTTCTTGATATTGAACATTCCTAGGAATACTATTAATAGATATCTGCCACAGGCTCCTTGCATCTACTGATGTTACATGGAGAGTTAAGGGGTTAGTTCCATACTCTCTAGAGCCAATGAGGTATTTGCTGTCAGAGTCTTAAATCTAAGAATTTGCCTCTGTAGCACTTGTGGGGGGGGCACCACTTACTCATTTTCAAAGGTGGGATCTTGGCAGCGATAGGGCAGGGAGAAGGTGGACAACTAGCCTAGCTTCAAGGTACTCTGCTAGGCATATCACTCCCTTATGTCTCTCTGGCCTCACCCCTCTCCATGACACAATTAGACTCTTTAACTGGGCTCTGCATTGTGCTCCTACTGGATGTAGTATCTCCTATTAGATGAGTTGCTTCACTGCAAGTTGTTGTTGTTGTTTGGTCATTTCGGTCACATCTGACTCCTCGTTATCTCATTTGGGGTTTTCTTGGCAAAGATACTGGAGTGGTTTGCCGTTTTCTTCTCCAGCTCATTTTACAGTGGAGGAAACTGAGGCAAATACGGTTAAGTGACTTGCCCAGGATCACTCAACTAGTAAGTGTCTGATGCTAGATCTGAACTCAGTAAGATGAGTCTTCCTGACTTCAGGCTCAGTGCTCTATTCACCGTACCACATAATTGCTAATGGGGGAAGAGAAGAGGAGAGAAATCCTCTCCCTCTCCAGGTACACTCTGAAAGAGGCACAATGGGAAAGGTGAAAAGCAGTTTTAAGAGCTGAGGTCTTCTTCTATAGTTATTTGGGTTCACTACTACTACTCCCTAGAGCATGCTTTTGCTTTTAAGACCAGGAGTGAGCTGATCCTTCAGTCAACTAATGCCCTATAGTTGCATCAAGATGATCAAGGAATTTTTTCACATGCAAACACTTCTTTATGTCATTTACTCTGGCCAGTCAAAGTAATGCACTTTACAGAGGCTCTTAATCTGTGGTTTAAGCAAAAATAGACATATTTTGATAACTACTTGACTTCCTTTAAAAGCCTACATATTTTATTTTGTGCCTTTAAAAGCATTATTCTGAGGAGACCATAGATTTCACCCAATATCCCAAGGGGTCTGTGACCTCTTTGGGAAAAGGTTAAGAATCACCTTTAGAAAGAACTAGATGGGCCTCTTCACACATCTTATTGTCTCTGTCAACTGCTCTTTATATCCAATAATTTTATCAAGTGGATTGAGGGGATTCAATTGATTGAGGGTCCTCTGATCAACTCCCTGCTACACCTCTAATATCTTCTGTATCCCTTGTCCACATCTGATTTTCTTTTATTTATTTTGTAAAACCCTAGACAGGCAATTTTTCACAAAGTTAGCATATTTTCAGGTGATATGGACATCTATTCCAGTTATATAAGTCTGAAGGAGATTTGCTTTCAGACTTTGGGGAGTATGAGATTTCATCTCTGAAAGAGATCACAACTCGTTTATCTGTAAAATGTTAAAAATAGTAACACATACCTCCTAGGGTAAATGTGAAGATCAAATGAGATAATATTTGTAAAGTGCTTTGCAAACCTTAAAGCCTACATAAATACTAATTATTATAACTATTATTATTATTCACACCTCATCCTGTGTGACTCTTGATCCTGTCTCTGACAGTGGGCCCACTCAGTAGGCTTACAGACTTGATCTAGATCTATTGATGTTCTATGGATCCTAATTTCCTTGTCATTGGAAGAAATACTGGATTTGAAGTCAGAAAACCTGGATTCAAATACTCATTCAGGCATTTACCTTGCACAAGACAATTCATCTCTCTGGCTCTCAATTTCCTTATGTGTAAAACGAATGAGTATGATTAGTTGACTTCTAATGTCAACTTTAAATCAATGATCTTAAGGTCCAAAGAGTACTCTGTTCATATCCTTTATGCTACTTCTCCTGCACAATGCTTTGTTGATAATATGCCACAATCTACTTGTGCCCATCATCATCATCATCATCATTATCAGCATCATTACCCATCAATGCATCCTCCTTCTTCTCTTCCTCCTCCCCCTTCTCATCATCAGCCATCATCACTCACATTTTTACATCATGCACCTCTCCATTTCACTTTGGATGGTCTGCAACTTTAATTCATCAGAGACTATGGTGGTCCATGGCTCAGTGGAAGAGAGTTGAGTACTAATTATATAGGCAGCTAGGTGGTGCAGGGGATAGAATGTTGAACTTGGAATCAGGAACTCCTGAGTTCAACTCTTGCCTCAAGTACTTACTAGCCGGGTGACCCTGGGCAAAGTGCTTAACTTTTCTTGCCTCAGTTTTCTCATATAAAACAGAGTTAATACTAACTAATAACCTCCCTCATAGGGTTGTTTTGAGGTTCAAATGAGATAATTCATGTAAAATGCTTTGTAAACTTTAAAATGTTATTTAAATGTTAGCTATTATTAGTATTACTCATATCAACAATCCCTCTGAAGGATACTATCAAAGGAGGAAGGAGATAAAGTGAGGGAAAAGGCCAAGTGGAAGCTATTAGTAATGTGAGTGTCTATGAACTTCTCCAGAGTCTTGTACCAGGTAGGCAGAGATAAGTGGAGATGTTTTATTCCATGCAATCCCCTAAGGGAGGTATACTAATTTCACTCCTTCCAGAAGCTGTTCTGTTACTGTGCAGTCTAATTATTTAATTTAAACATTTAAATTACTGTTGGGCTATGTTAGCAAATGCAGTGGAGCTTAGAAATCCAGAAATAATGCCTGCTGGGGTGTTAACATTTTTCCAATGGCCAGAGTTAATTATAAATTCATCCAGGGAAACGAGGCATCAAAGGAACAAGGCAGAGAGATGGAGATTGTGCTTTCAAAGTTTCTGCAGGGCATTGGGTGGATTATGCTGGAAAAGAAGATAAGGTAGTAATGGGAAGAATTATCAATTTTAGTAGTGTAAGAATTGATTCCTACTCAGATCTGTCCTGGATGTGACAAAGGTCTAAGGTCAGTTTCTCATCTTGTCTCATTTCTTATAGCCTGAGGATTTGCTGAAAGCCTAGTGGAAATCAGAGGGGAAGTTGATATGGGGAATGGGTTAGTGTGTGGTAAAGGGACAAAGACTTTCTGATGGGTTCTGGGCAGACTCATACCCATAATATTTCATATACTGGATGAAGTTTTTCTACAGCCTCAATTGTTTTTGTCTCTATACCATCCTTCCATCTTTTTAAGCAATTCAGTCGTGAACTAACAACTTCTTCCTGCATTATGTGACTCAGACATACTCTTTTTCTCCATTCCCTTAATTCCTCTGTCCAGATTCTGGTCAGCACTGGGTAAACTATTATAGCCTTCTGTCTCTTTTCCTAATTAAGTTGATCTTAAATCCTTCTGTCAAAGACATTTTCAGCATGACATAGTGGAAAGAATGCTGTTTCGGGAAACCTGACTTCAAATCCAGCCTCTGAAACTAGCTTGTGTAACCTCAGGGAAATCACTTAACTTTTTTTTTTCAGTCTCAGTTTTCTTATCTGTAAAACAGAGATACCAATAGTTGTATTACTTACTTCTCCAGGATGTTATGAGGAATGTACTAAGTCAACCTTAAAGTACAAGTAGGGTTGTCTTAACTCTCACTTACACTGATAGGTCAGGATCCATAACATCCCCTCAGGGGTCTAGAGTTATCTCTGAGCTGTTTCGGGGTATCTTTCTAATGATACATAGTTTATGGCCCCCTGCTGATGTGCTTCCCACCATGATTTTCAGCTGATATCAATTAGTTAACCAGCTTTAAATAGCTTTTAGAAAGGAATATTTACTAAGGTGGTATAGCAAGAATATTTGGTTCAAAACATTCAGAGCTTCAAAATTCAAAAAATTCAAAAGCCTGACACTCACTGTCCTACCAGTACATACCGAATTCAGGGGAAAGTGGGCTCAAGCTTTGAGAATATATATGGCAGAGGGGTAACTTGGAGCTCTTGCTCCCTTTTCAGATGCTCAACAAATTCCCCTTGGGCATGGTGTAGCTTCTTTGCTAGTCTCCTTGTAGAGCCATGAATCTGCCTCTGCATTGTACCGAGTCTGTTCTTGGCTTGCGATACAGACACTGCTACCAGTTGCTGTAATTCTGGAGGATAACTCTAAGACACTGATGGGAAGAGGGAATGCTAAAATTCTCAGAACTGTTCAAAATTCCCTTGGTACTTCTCCACTCAAAGGGGAAAGGGAGGAGATCTGAGCTAAGACAGAAGTAGATGCATTCTCCAACCTTCCCCCTTTCTCCATCCCCAAGTGATTCAGTTCTGGAGGATGGGGTGTTCTTCTGGCTTGTGATTGCTCCAATCATGAGTTCTGCACTGGAGTATTTTATAGAAGACTACAAAATTTGTTAGCCAGTGTGAACATACTTCCTGTTCAATGTTACTCTGGTTGCTGAAGGACTTTTTTGCACTTAGATCAAAGTTTTTAATTGATATTTTTCATTAATACATGTTCTTACCTCATTAAGGTATCACTTATTTTAGAAGGGGTGGAGTGGTTTGGCTAATTTATTCATTTAAGCCCTACTTTAACAAATATTATTGTGCCATCTAGGCATTTTTACTCAACTTTTCAAAACCCTGTGAAGACTTTGTCTCTTATAAGTCTTGACCATTCAAAGAACTGGAATTTGAGGGGATGCCCATCAATTGGCGAATGGCTGAACAAGTTGTGGTATAGGAATGTAATAGAATACTATTGTGCTATAAGAAATGATAAGCAGGATGATTTCAGAAAAACCTGGAAAGACTTACATGAACTGATGCAAAGTGAAGTGAGCAGAACCAGGAGAACAATGTGCACAGTAATAGCAATATTGTACAATAATCAACTATGAATGACTTAGCTCAGTGGTGGAGAACCTGTGGCCTCAAGACCACATGTGGCCTTCTAGGTCCTCAAGTGTGACCCTTTGACTGAATCCAAACTTCACAGAACAAATCCCCTCAATAAAAAGATTTGTTCTGTAAAACTTGGACTCAGTCAAAAGGTGTAGCCACAGGTTCCCCACCCCTGCCTTAGTTATTCTCAGCAATACAATGATCCAAGACAGTTCCAAAGGACTCATTATGAAAACTGGTATCCACATCCAGAGAAAGAACTGATGGAGTCTGAATGCAAATTGAAGCATACTATTTTCACTTTATTTTTTTTGTGGTCTTTTTCTTCTTTCACAACATGACTAATATGGAAATTTGTTTTACATGACTGTACATATATAACCTATATAAAATTGTTTACTGTCTTAGGGAGGGGGGACCAAAAGGAGGGAGAGGGAAACATTGGAACTCAAAAATTTAAAAAAAAGAAGAATGCTAAAAATTGTCTTTACATGTAATCAGAAAAAATATAGTACTGTTAAAAAGATTTTTAAAAATTCCATGTTCTGACCATGGCTGTCCTTAAAACTTTTAGCTCTTTGCTCCTCTTTCTCTACTCTCACTTTTATGAATTATTTAGTTAATTAATTCATGAACTATTTAGTGAGAACCTTCTATGCTCATCTGGATCAGGATCTTCTATGAGAATAAAAAAAATTAAAAAAGACAAGGCCCTTACCTTTCAAGAAATTAGTATCTGTTTTGGGAATAAAGAATATAAAAATGAAAAAGTATTAATATTCATAAACAGTCACAAACATTCACATATCAACAAGTGCAAATGAGAATGAATGAAGCTATGAGCCAATAAAAAAAACTAATTAAATACTTACTAATGGTCCTGTGCTAAGTGATGAGGATAAAAAAATTAAAAGTAAAATAATCCCTGACCTCAAGGATCTAACTTTCTAATAGAAGACAATGCATATAGAGGAGAGGTGGCCTGAGAGGTGTATTTTGGTAAGGGAAGTCACAGGGATGAATTCAGCCACAGAGCAACTGGCTGACCCAGGAATAAAGGATCGATTTCTTTTTGTACTTCTTCCAGAGCTACAGGTGAAAAGTTGGGTAGGGGGCCCAGAAGAGTATGTGTACAGCAACATGGCATAAAGACTTCCTGAGAGAAATGTCATGAATCTGTCTGGGAGAGATATGGAGAACTCACAACCTACAAGCCCAGAGCCCCAGAATAGGAACCAGAGTGGTGGATTGGAGCAAGATTGCTGGAAGAAGGCATAGCTTTTAAAAGGCCAGAGAGTATCATGGTTGGTCTGAGTCTAGACGATATAGAGAATTTTTACTTTATCAATATGTTTATCTGGATACAGAATACAATTAAATACATAAGTAACAATGAAAGTGTGTGCATGAATCAGATTTCATATTTTCAAATAAACTTACATTATACTTTCAGGAATATATAACTTCGTTTCTGCTTGATCTTGAATTAGTAGTGCCTTCTAACACTTTGTCTTTAAGTTTCCCTTGCTATGCCCTATTAAGTCTTGCCTCTTACCTGACTTTCAAGTAGTCAGTAAAATACAGTTATCCCTTCCATATTGTGATTTTCCCCATCGTGGTTTTGATATATCACAGGTCAGCCTAAGAAATTAAATGGGAATTTTGGGAGAGTTTTGCAGAAGCTGCAGACGACACCCGAAGGCCAGCAGATGATACAGAAAATGTTTAGAAACTCAAATGCATAAAATATATGTATAGTACTGTATAAGATCAACATATTTTATTTTTCAATACTGTAAACACCCCATAAAAGAAAAAGAAAAAATTCAGACTTCTCTGGTATGAGGTGAGGGCCAAAAATTTTTATGTGGATTTTCCAGATCAAGGAGGTTCTGTGCCCCTAACCTCAGCAATGTGGAAGGGATAACTGTATCCAATGCTTAAATTCATTAGGGGATCTACTGAATTAAACCTATAGATATACTCTTGAAGAGTCAAGAATATTTTTGCAATCATTCTTTAATCTATTTCTTTTGTAAAAGTATATTTTCTTAAAACATGATAAACTTCTTGTGCAAACTGAATATATAACTGTGGAGAGGATGGTTTAGATAGTTTACAATATAAATTAATGATTAAGTTTCTTATAGCTCTAGGCAAATCTAAACAAATACAATTAATATTTGCCTTGTATGCCTAAGAGACAAGTCTGAACTGTATTTTGCCCCAAGCAATTAAAAATAGAAAAGGAGTTTTATGAATTTCTGTATAAATAGGATTTTGGTCATCCTTGGACACCCTAAACAGCTTTTTCCTTCTTCTTCTTCTTCTTCATCTTTTTTTTTTTTTGTTCTACAAACGAACAAGTCAAAAAGTATTTATTAAGTGCTTAGTATGTGTCAGGCAATGTGCTGAAGATACAAACAAAGGCCAAGACAATCCCTGCTCCCTAGGAGCTCACAGTCTAATGGGTGAGACACAGCTTTTTCCTTAAGAGGATTTTTGCTGGCTATCTACCCTCCTCTGGTGGTCAAGATGTGTCACTGCCGCTACTACTATATTAATCATTCAATTCTTTTCCTCACTGTAGCTTCAGCATCTATTGTTTTTAACCAACCATAAGTTCCAGTTGCTGATGTCTTTCAATTCTGGATCATGAGAACCAGAGCTCTACTTCCCTGATTCTATGGGAAAGGTTGTGGGAAGAGGAATGTGAGAAGAGAGGACTTTAACTGAACAGGGAAAAGGAAATTGTGTAGGTGACTTGGGGAGGGGAGTTTAGACTAGTAAAATAGGCCAGACGTTGAGTTTAGGGAAAAGAAATTTCATGAAATTTGGAAGACATTGAGGAAAATTTGAAGGAGAATAAACTCTAGGCTCAGATATTTGCTTAGAGTTTACTTTTAGGCTGAAAACAGAACAAGATCAATGAAAATTAAAAAGTCTTTAAAGAATTAAGGAAGATTTGAGAGTAAAACCTCAAGAAGGGAAAAAAAGGTAGTTGCCAAGGCAAAATAAAATAAGTAAGAAAAAGCAAGTGCAACAATTAGAAGATAAAGCATTTTGATAGAGTGGATTAGTAGGTGGGGGACAAATTAATAAAAAAAAATAGGCTGGTCAGTTGGTGGAATGCTAAAGTGAAGGTATGTGGGTCTATAAAATTATTAACTCTAAGGAAATAAAGTTGAATGGAGTTCAAGTTTTTAAAGAGGTGATAATTAGTTTAAAAGTTTTAATCAGGTGCCTAGAATTGAGGAATAAACACCCAATGTAATTTATTGTTTTTGTTTTAGATAGGCAATGGGGTTAAGTGACTTGCCCAGGGCCACACAGCTAGTAAGTGTTATGTGTCTGAGGCTGGATTTGAACTCAGGTCCTCCTGAATCCAGGGCTGGTGCTCTATCCACTGCACCACCTAGCTGCCCCATCCCCCAATGTAATTTAAAAAAAGAGGTATCTCAACAATTATGGAGAGTAGGAAATTATGCAGTAACTTGCATTAAGTGTATGATGTTCTACCACAGTCTGATGACCATGATCTGTGTACCAGTGTAAGCTGATCTACCTGTTGGAGAAGAAGGGGAAAGGAGGACAAACAGTTTACCACAATTCATGTCATTAGAGAGAATGAAATATCCCTGAAGGAAATATAAGTGAGGTATCAACGGATTTGAGGTGAGAAGAGAAGACTTGAGCTTATCAGGATGATAGAGAGTAAGAAGTGTTACACAGAAGAGAAAGAGAAGGAAAAGGACAACTGAAAAAAAAATAGAAGTTTTTCCTGAAAAAAAGAAGAAGGGAGCTGGATGCTCTGATGGGAAAGAAGCTGCTGGTCCTCCAAAGTAGAGTACACAGTAGAGCTACAGTTCTCAAGTGAGAGATAATGCAGTAAAGGAAAGAGAAAGTAAAGTGCTAATAGTTGGTGATTCCCTACTGAAGAACGCTGCAGGAGTGATTTGCACACTTGTTAACAATAGAGACATTATTTTCTGCCCAGGAAATATTTTTAAGACATTAGAGTGAACTTCCCAAGAAAGAGTTATCAGAATGGATGACAGCTGTCTACTTTTGGTAATTCATATGGACATATATGATACTATCAAGAAAAAAACAAAACAAAACAAAAAAGCACCTCCAATGGTTATGAAGTCATAGGCAAGAAACTAAAGACCATAAAAGCACAAGTGTATTTTCTTCACTGTTAACTATTGAAGTAAAGGAATGCAGAAGAGAAAGATTGGTTTAGGAAATGAACAGTTTGCTTAAAAGGTGGTGTCTGAGAATGGGATTTGAGTTTCTGGACCATGGCATGGAATATAGGGATGATAGATTCCTGATCATTCATAGAATAATAATACAGGCTGGTAAGAATATACTTACTGAGTATCTTGCAAATCTAATCCAAAGGGCTTTAAACTAAAAAGGACTGAGAGGGAAAAGATTACCAATATATACTCCTAGTTATACAAAGCAGGAAGGAAAGTGGCATTTGAGACACCCATAAATTCTCAGAAGACAACATTCAAGAAAGGAAAGTCTATGGCCTAAAATGTCTATACACAAATGCCTGAAATTTAGGCAGCAAACAAGATGAGCTAGAGGTCATAAAGCAAAGAGAGAAATTTGACCTCATAGATACCACTGAGACTTGGTGGGATGAAACTCATTACTGGACCATGGCTTTGGATAGGTATACCATATTTAAAAGAAATAGGATAGGTAAAAGGTATGGGGAAGGGTAGCATTGTATATCAAGAAGGATTACTTATGTGAGGAAACCCAGGAAAGGAGGGGTGGGGGAGGTATGGCAGAATATTTGGCAGAAGGCCAATGGAAGGAGAAACAGTGATTTTGTCTCTAGAGTATACGTACTCTAGATCACCAAGCGGATCTCAATTTCTTTTTCTGAGATGGGGTTATTTAAGTATTTTACTTCCTTTTCTGTTAATCTGGGCAATTTATGTTTTTATAAATATTCATCCACTTCACTAAGATTGTCAAATTTATTGGCATAAATTTGGGCAAAATAGTTCCTAATTATTGTTTTAATATCCTCTTCGTTGGTGGTGAATTCACCCTTTTCATTTTTGAGCCTGGTAATTTGGTTTTCTTCTTTCTTTTTTTTAAATTAAATTAACCAAAAGTTTATCTATTTTATTGATTTTTTCATAAAACCAGCTCTTAGTTTTATTTAGCAGTTCAATAGTTTTCTTAATTTCAATTTCATTAATCTCTCCTTTGGTTTTCAGTATTTCTAATTTAGTATTTAATTGGGGGTTTTTAGTTTGTTCTCTTTCTAGTTTTTTTCAGTTGCATGCCCAATTCATTGATTTCCCCTGTCTCTATTTTATTCATATAAGCATTTAGAGGTATAAAACTTCCCCTCAGAACTGCAATTGCTGCATCTCATAAGTGCTGGTATGTTGTCTCATTATTGTCATCCTCTTGAATGAAGTTATTGATTGTTTCTATGATTTGTTGTTTGATCCATTCATTCTTTAGGATTAGATTATTTAGTTTCCAATTAATTTTTAGTCTATCTTTCCATGGCCCTTTGTTACATATAATTTTTATTGCATCATGATCTGAAAAGGATGCATTTAATATTTCTGCCTTTCTGCATTGGATTGTGAGGTTTTTATGCCCTGGTACATGGTCAATGCCATGTACCACTGAGAAAAAAGCATATTCCTTTCTATCCCCATTCTATTTTCTCCAGAGGTCTACTATGTCTAACTTTTCTAGAATTCTATTCACCTCCTTAACTTCTTTCTTGTTTATTTCATGGTCAGATTTATCTAGTTCAGAGAGGGGGAGGATGAGGTCCCCCACTAGCATAGTTTTGCTGCCTATTCACCAAGCAGATCTCAAGCCTGGCATAGAGATTTAATATAATATTGATGAGAAACTTCAGTTATTGAGATGTCTGCTGGAGTTTCCTCTTGGCCAAAAGTAGAACAGCTAATAACTTCTTCACTTGCCCTAGTGATCATTTCATCTTTCAAAAGGTAGAGGAACCAGTCATGGGAAATTTTATTCTGCACCTGGTTTTTTACTAATAGGGAAGAGCTGATTGCTGGGGTAAAAATGGAGGGAATCCTGGGGAATGAGGAGAAGTGACTATTCCTACCTAGAGCTTGTAATAGAGAAGGAGAAGAAATCCAGGCATAGTTTAACATATGCCTTTGATTTGGGGGAGAGTAGATTTCAAAGGGTTCTGAGGAAGGATTAGTTAGGATCTCATGGACTAAAATGCTACAGGAGAAGTTTAAGACAGATGAGGGATTCTCAAGAATGAAAATCTAAAGACCCAAAAAGAAACATCTCTAACAAGGAAGCCACATCATCCACTCAAACTGTAGCAAGCAGACCTTATAGCAGGACTCAGGATAACTCGAAGACCAAAGCAAACCAGCCTAGCCAGCTCTTCACTCACCAGGATTCTGCATCATCCAATTAGATCTCAGCATCTCTTCCCAAACAGCAGAGCAACAGTAAAACTTACCTTCACTTTTTATGCTTTTCTTCCTCAAACCAGAAAGGGCAGTAAAGAGCAATAGGTGCTTCTGAGAGGGTTCACCACTTTTAAACTTTGGGGGAGATAAAAGGAACTGAGACTTTACTCCAAAGAGCTCCAGGTCAACTTCATTCAGCCAGGCAGAAATGGTTAGCCAAACCTTTCTCCTGAGCTTACTGTTCCTGCCATTGGTTTCTTCAAACAGCTCTAACAGTGATGTTTTTTGAAGCCTTGCAGAGTCCTTCATTCTTTTCATCATGCACTCAGTGAATTAAATAAGATCATCATGATAGTCAGTGACTCACCACTAACTCATGAGATAAGCTCCATATACTATGAAGCCAACAGTCCTGATTTAATCTTCTCTTTGACTCCAACCTGCAATATGATTTTTTTTCATTTCGTGAATTTTACCCACCAAAATGGACTGCAATTTCAGTCATTAATCAGTTTTCAAAAGTTTGCCATTTCAATTTTCCTTGGAAACTATGTTTCTTTACTATCACATTTTATCAATTAACATAATAAATAATAGCTAACATTCACATGACACGTTAAGGTTTGCAAAATGCTTTACATATATTATTATCTCACTTGATTCTCACAACAACCTTGTAACATGGTTGCTATTATTATCCTCATTTTACTGATAAGGAAACTGAGGCTGGCACAAGTGAATTGACTTGCCCATAATCACAAAGCTAGTGTGTCTTTTTTTTTTTTTAAGGCAATTGGGGTTAAGTGACTTGCCCAGGGTCACACAGCTAGTAAGTATCAAGTGTTTGGTCAGGTCCTCCTGACTTCAGGGCAAATGCTCTATCCACTGAAACACCCAGCTGCCCCAAGTGTATCTGGTTTTTTTTTTTTTGATATGAGGCAATTGGGGTTAAGTGACTTGCCCAGAGTCACACAGCTTGTGAATGTTATGTGTCTGAGGTCAGATTTGAACTCAGGGCTGGCATTCTATCCACTGCGCCACCTGGGTGTCCCTGAATGTGCCTTTTCAATGAATAAAAATTGTCTCTCTCCCCCTTTTAGCAATGAAACTGCTTACATAAAGAAGTGTGACACTCAATATCCTTTACAAGGTGATTTAAGCCTTTATATTTAAACCACACTTCATTTTCTGTCCAAAAGTGCTCAACGCCCATCTGACAATTGTGTTTATTTACAAAGATTTTACTTCTTTCTCGTCCTACTTCTTTCACTTATTAAATTGTTCAGGTATGAAAGAGGCAATACTTTTTTCTTCCCCTTTCACTGATAAGTGTTCTAAATAAAAGGGTAGTACCTTGTAGGAATGGTTCCTCACATTTCAATACCTTAAAGGGATGGTAGCCAGCCCCCACCTCTCTTTCCCTGTACCCTCTTCTCCCTCCCCTTTTTTCTCTGCCTTTCTTTTCTTGCCTTCTCTCTTCATCCCTTTTCTCCCTCCCGCTTTCCTTTTTTTCCCTTTCTCTCTCCTTTTCTCCATGTGTATGTGTGTATAATATATATGTGTGTGTAATTGGTTTCCTTTGAAATCCTATGCATTTTGTGCATTTAAAAGCATTCTTCAGAAAAGGGCTCCACCAACTTCACCAGACTGCTCAGGGAATCCATGATGATACATAAATGATGAGGACCTCCTGAGCAAGAGGGTACCTGAGGCACCAAGTGCAATATTGGAAAGTCCAGGAGGGAGTCCCCTCTGTGGTTTTTTGCATATTGGTAGTGGTGGTCGAGTATATATGGGGTTAGGGGACAGCAATGCCTCTAGTCTGCCTATCCTCTCTCTAGAACCTTGAGCTCCATGTGAGGAAATGATCTGAGGAAGGAAGGAGGAGGGGGAGGGCAGGCACTCAGAAATATTAATTTATATTCAGTGAAGACTGAAATGAGCTCTGGTAGGCTGAGACTCATTGTTGAAGTAGCAGCTGAGTAATTCTCTTGAGGCAGCCAGTTATAAACTCCAGTTATTTTGAAAAATTGAGTAAAAACAAAACAAAAAAAAAACACAAGGGAAATGAATCCTCTTTTCTGTGAGGCTGAGAGACTGCATTCAATATATAGCCCTGTTGCTCAGTCTAAATTTTCTCCAAAAAGAGGAGAGAAAAAGTGGAATAATGTTGGAGAAAAGAACATTAAGGATCTCTTTATACTAGTACCTCCATTCCTGAAACGACCTTGTATTTATTTTGTCTACACTTACATGCTTCCATGTTGTCTCCCAGACAGAATGTAGGGAAGCTTGAAGGCAGAGATTTTTTCATTTTGGTCTTTATATCCCGGACAACAATAAAAAAGAAATGGAATTGATTGATTCCATTTGGTGCAAAGCAGGATAGAAAAAAAAGATACATTTTCCTTAGGATATTTGTTTACTTCATAGCTATATGCTTTGTACATGGTATGTGCTCCAGAAATGTGTGTTGACTGGAATGGAGTTTTTTTTTTCCTAATTAAATAAACTCCTGAGGAACAGGAAACATGTCTCATCATAGCACACTGAGGATGAATGCTTAATATGCTTTTCCAGAGCCCCTACTGTGAATTTATAGTGCTCATTCTGTAGTTGGAGAAAATTAGGTAGTTTATAAATTAATTGATCTTGAACCATCGTAGAATGAAGAACCAGGGATTTGAACAGAATGAATTATTTATTCAAATAATAGTTTGATGATATAGCTCTGACCCAAAGGCCCAGTTTGGGGCCAATGGTACATCAGAACTGATGCTCAAATCAGAGAGCCCTTAGTTTGGCAAGTCCACATAAACACATTCATGCATACACGTATATGCATTTTATACCTGACAAGTATGTATATATGCATATACACGCATACAGATCTATTCATGAAAGATACAACAGGAACTCTAATATGGTAGCATTGTGGGGGGTAGGGACATTTGATACAGGTTATCCCCTCCTTAATGCTCTACTCCAATCCTTCATCTTGGGATGAAAGTGACCTTGGGTCCTTGAGGCCTGGGCCAGTGGAGTAAAAACTGTGGCAGATCTGGCAATTGAGTTGACTTTGATTGCCAGCCCAAAGACATAGAGTATGTGTGCTATCTGAAGACCAGCCTAGCTTAGCTCAGAGAGACATTAGCACAATGTTGACCACTATGTTAACAATCTTTTGGGCTACCATGACTCATGACCTCATGATGTGTTCATTGAGGGAAGAAGGGGGATTACCCATGTGGGTGAAATGGCACATCTCTGAAATCTTGAAATACATAATGGCCTTTCAATAGAGGACAGAGATGGTCACTCCCTGGGATACTTTGCAGAATCACAGAATCTCAGAGTGGGAAGGGACCACAGAAGCTAGTTAGTCCAAACCATCCCTAATCAAAAATCTGTTCTACAATAAATGCACAAATGGTCATCCAGCTTTTTCTTGAAGGCCTCTAGAGGCAACTCATGACACTTTCCTTGTTTCACATTATTTCTTCACAATGTCTACCCCTGACTTTTAATTCTTCCCTCTGGAAACAACCATAACAAATCTATTCCTTCCTCTTCTTCCCATTAGCCCTTGAAATATTCATTAGCAAGTATCTCATTCTCCTTAAGTCTTCTTTTCTCAGGCCAAAATATCTGAGTTCCCTTCACTGATCTTTATATCTAGGGGGCACAGTGGATAGAGTGCCCCACCCTGGAGTCAGGAAGACCTGAGTTCAAATCCAGCCTTGGACACTTATTAACTATGTGACCCTCTCTCAGCCTCAGTTTCCTCATCTGTAAAACGGGGGATAATAATAGCACCTACCTCCCAAAGTTGCTGTGAAGCTCAAATGAGATCATAATTGTAAAGTGCTTGGCACAAGACCTGGCACATAGTAAACATTATATAAATTTTAGCAATTATTATCATCGCATGGTACAAACTCAAGTCCTTTGACTATCAACACAGTGCCTCTATTGCAGTAAGTGCTTAATAAATACACTATTATTTGTCTATCTATCATCTATCGATCTACTATCTACTATCTATCTATCTATCCTTCTTGCAAGTTTGTTAACGTCCTCCCTAAAATGTGATGCTCAGAATAAAACATGATACTCTAGATCAGGAACTTGTAACCTGAAGCCCATGAACTTGTTTAAAAACAAAACAAAACATTTTTAACAAGTATATTTCAACAAATTGGTTTCCTTCATAATCTTACATATTATATTTTGTGCACGTGGTTGGTTGTGGTCCTTCATTCTTGAAGAAGACCAGAATGGCATCACTATGTTGGAGTCAAGATACGGTATGTCTGACTGTGGCTGATCAGACCAATATGAGCTCAGATGGCTCTGCCATAGGTCAGGCACAAATAGTCCATACAAGCATTTGGGGTGGAGATGATTCTAAACTCGCACATCTCATGTTTCTTTTGAGCGATCTCAATTCTGCGTCACTCATAGAGCACAGCACCTTCTTCCATTCAGGCCTCCCATGCTGGGTGGTCCTGTGCCAGTGTCTCCCACTGGAGACACTGGATTCCAAAGTTCTTCAGAGAGACCTCAAGTGTGTCCTATATATTTTTTGTGTTTGTGCATTATAAAACCTCCTGGAAGGGGGTCTTTAGGCTTCCCTAGTCTATTAAAGGGCTCTATGACACAAAACAGGCTAAGAACCCCTGCTCTAGATATAGTCTGACAAGGACAGAGTACAATGGTATTATGACCTCCTATGCACTTCTCTTAAATACCATTTTATTACTTATAAAATAGTAATAATGATATATACAAGGGATACTTCAAAGGGTTGTAAACTGTAAGGCATATAAATGTGAGCGGCCATCCATATTGCTGTCATTATTAGGGGGTTCTTTCCTTCCTTTCCCTCTGTGACTGATTTACAAGAATTAGCAATACCCCCACTAATTTTAGTGCAGTACCAGTCACATGATAGATGGAAAGAAAATGCCTCCTCTTCTACACAAAGCATTGTGTATGGTTTTATAGGGGACTTTTTTTTATAGAGATGAAAATTGAGAGACAATGTAGCATTAGAAAGATTATGGGCCTTGGAGAGAGAGAACCTGGGTTCAAATCCTGCCCCCAAGTTTACTATTGGTGTGACCATCGGCAATCACTTCATTTTCCCAGCTATAGAATGGTGGTGTTGGACAGGGTGGTCGCTAAACTCTTTTCCAGCTCTAAATGATCCTGTAACACTGTGTCTGACTTCAAGGAATGTATACCCTCACGTGTGGATACAATACACGCATAGAAATGTGATCTGAGGCGCTGTTCTTCTTATTCTCCCTCAGCATCTCTCCTTGCCAAGGCATCTGGGAGCTAGCTGGTGAGCTGTACCCCCAGAAGAGTACCATCTCCAGTCACAAAATGGAGGGAAGTAAACTTACTCTTTTGGGGTATCAAATCCACAACCTTGGCTTCACAAGCTTCATGCTCCAACCAAGTGAGGACTTCCCTTTGCCATCTGGTCCTGGCATCCTGCCAGGCACTTAAACCGAGTGCTGTGAATCTTGGGTATGTTTTTCTTACAGTTTTTCTTCGGGCTGAGAGTCAGCCTTGGAGAGCTAATTAGTTCTGCTGTCCCTAAGGCTGGCAAATTGTAAGGTTGGGTCTGTGCTGGCACTAACAGTACCACTTAGAATTATTTGTCAAGTATTTTAAAATCTTTAGATAAAACAGGCTGTATGGACATCTTGAGAATGGTTATTGAGTCCACTTGGTTCTTTGGTTCCCAGTGATCTTGCAGGTACAAATAGATACCCTAGTATCAGTTTCTCTAGTTAGGTGATTTCCTCGTCTTAACCCTATTGTGGCACATCAGATGTGCCTGGCAGCCTAACTTATTAATCCAGCATGCACCCAGAGACCTTATTAACCCTTTTGTTTCTCTTTCTTCCTACTATTTCCAGTTCTACTTAAAAGAAAAGAAATAAATAAAAAAGAAAGCACTGAGCTATACATTCATGTTTCTAATATACTTGAGTTTTTAAAAAAAAACTATGAAAATAACAGCAAGTAAGAATTGTTCCCCCCATTCGTGTACTACAGTCCAGTCAAATAAATTAGACAAATATTCGGTAAGTATCTTTGAACCTCAGTCTCCTCACCTATGAAATGGGAACAATAACATTTTAACATGCCTCCCACCTACTTCCCCCACATTGGGCTTCATCTAGGACCCAAAGTAGCCTGCCTAGTATGTGTGTGTGACAAGTTCCTTTATTTTATCTCATATGACACGGACCCAACTCCTTTCACTTTTCTGTCTGTCCTCCTATGGATACTTTCCAGTTCAGCATTGCAGATAACAATAGCTAACTTTTACACAGTATCTTAAGGTTTACAAAGAGCTTTATAGATGTTTTTTCAGTTGATCTTTACAACAACCCTATTATTACCCTCATTTTATAAATGGGTAAACTGAGGCAGATAGCAGTTAAATGACTTGCTCAAGGTCACACAGCTAGTAAGTGTCTAAGGCCATATGTAAACTCAGGTCTTCCTGACTTCAGATCCCACACTCTATCCACTGCCATTCATCTTGTTTCTATGTCATTCCTAGTATTCTTTTTTTTTTTTCGGTGAGGTAATTGGGGTTAAGTGACTTGTTTAGGGTCACACAGCTAGTAAGTGTCAAGTGTCTGGTTTAAGACTGGATTTAAACTCAATTCCTCCTGACTCCAGGGCCAGTGCTCTATCCACCGCCACCTAGCTGCCCCATTTCTATGTCATTCTTAAACCATAATCCCCAGAGCTTGACACAATTTTACAGATGTAGTCTGATGAGGAGAGATTCTGGGAAGACTATCACGTACTTATTTGTGGAAGTTGAGCTCATCTTCGTGAAACTCAAAATCATATTAGTATTTTAGAGGCCATACCACACTGTTGACTCATGTTAAATATGCAATTTGCTAAAGTCGCTAGATTTTTTTTAGGCAAACTGCTGCATAACTATACCCCCCCCCCCCCCCATCTTATACTTATGAAGTTGATTTTGGGAGGAAGTGGGAAACCATTTCAGTACCCTTGCCAAAAAAACAAAACAAAACCCCAAATGGGGTCATGAAGAGTCAGACATGACTGAAAAATAACTAAACAATAATTATAAATAACTCAGGTTATAGAATTGATATATAGAAACAATCTATCAGGACCACCAGGTGGTGCAGCAGGTAGAGTGCTGGTCTTTGAGTCAGGAAGACCAGAGTTCAAATCAGCCTCTGTATTTATTAGCTATGTGACCCTGGGCAAGTCACTTAACTTCTGTTTGCCTCATCTGTAAAATGTGGATAATAATGGCACCTAACTTTGAAGAGCTGTTTTGAGAATGAAGTAAGACAATTGTAAAACACTTAGCACAGTGCCTGGCACTGTGGCATTACACAGTCAGTAATACATACATGTATATATATATATATGTATATATATATATACACACACACACATATATATACACATGTTAGGTATTATCATTAATAACACCTACCTCCAAGGGTTGTTATAAAGATCAAATGAGATAATAATTGTGAAGTGATTAGCATAGTGCTAATGATAAGCCCTAAATAAATGTTAGCTGTGATTATTTATTTAAAAGCAATTTCATTTAAGTTTTGGACCCCGAAATCTCACGACTGGGCACAACAGATTTGCCCATGAAGAGATGGCTTGGATGGGTTGGCCAGGGAGTGTCCATATCAGTGCTTAGATTCTAAATTAAGATACTGATGACTAATAAGAGAGGAATACTCTAGAATGCCAGCTTGCAAAGTTGAAATCTCTATCAGTGAGGAGAAAATTCAATTTGCCTTTCAACATGCACAAGGACTTGAGGAAGATTTTGCAAATTGTCTTGTAGCAGATGTGTGGATGGTTATGTGCAGCCTCCTTGTTATAATGTAGGCTCCTGGACTTTTTAGTTCTTAATCTTTATACGCCTAGCACCTAGCAGAATGCCTTATACTTACTGCGTCTTAATAAATGTTTGTTGAATTAAATTGAACTAAATGACTAGAAGGAAAAAAAAAGCATGTGGGGGGAGGGATATTGGTGCAAGAAATATAATATATGGTCTCTCCCTCCCCTACACACACACACACACACACACACACACACACACACACACACACACA
>NW_020954576.1:59706810-59761319 GCF_900497805.2 Vombatus ursinus | reverse complement strand
ACACACACACACACACACACACACACACACACACACACACACACACATATGAAAGAAGCAAGCCCCTAAGGAAGTTTTTAAAACCCTTGGGTCACCTTGTCAAAATAAGACTTGCAGTAAAGGCCCAAATTTCCTTTTCCTCCTGGCAGGAGTTTGAATATTAACTAGACTTCAATTTCTCCCCGTGTTCCCCACAGCATGAGTCAGCATGTGTCCTGAACCTTGACCCCACCCCTATCCCTTCCTCTGGTTTAAGCTGCCCTGACCCCTATCTAAACACCTGGTCCCATTTGACCCAGACTAGAACCCTGTAAAAACTCACTTGTTTCTGCCATGTTGGGGTGGGCGGCTAACTCCATCCAAGACCCCAGTGGACTAGGGTGTGTGTGTATGTGTGTTCATCTTTTCTGACCACTCCAGTACTATATGAGTACCTCTTCTCAATGAAGCTTCACTTTCCTTCTCAGGAATAGGTTTTGGGTTTGTCCAGGGGTGCTCCACCTCCCAGCCTTGGTATTCTTTTTTTTTCTTGTTTTTGTTTTGTTTTGTTTTTTGCTAGGCAATGAGGTTAAGTGATTTGCCCAGGGTCACACAGCTAGTAAGTGTCAAGTGTCTGAGGCCGAATTTGAACTCAGGTCCTCCTGACTCCAGGGCCAGTACTCTATCCATTGCGCCACCTAGCTGCCCCTTGTACTCTACTTACAAGACCAGAATTGTGACTGGAGATTTAGTAGCCACATCTGGTTTCCAAGTCTTTTGACTTAGGGAAAATAGAGGCCAAGGGCTGAATCAGGAACCAAATGCCTCAGTGTCAATGTCTTCCTCTTTCTCTCCTACACCAGGATTGTGACTAACGGTTCTGTCCCAAATTAAGTGCCTCTCAAATTATCCGCCTCCCTCCCCCACCCCATTAATCGGCAGATAAAGGAGATTACTCCCTTTCCCTGTATAGGATTTGGTATTGCTAACCTCCCAAGTCTGTGTTGACAGTTGGTTATTTAAATTAAGAATTTTTTCTTCCACTTATTAGTGGATCTATTTGTAGACTCCTTTAAAATACAGTTTAATACTTCCCCATAATGTATCAAATTACATTTTAAGGAAGCCCAACAGTGAATCTTTTGGTAAATAGAAAAATTTGATTTATGTCCAGTTTTGTTCAGGAACACATTTAAGGCATTAATCAATTCATGTCTATACTTACACAATCCACAGTTTACCAGCAGATGTCCAGAAAGTATCCTTTGAATCTTATTCAGGTCTCAGTTGGGAACTTTCAGCCTCAGGCCTTTTGAAATCATGAAAGGCTAAGAAAATACTTGATTGTCCCTGGCAGCAGTGATTAACTGGGGGCATAAGGGAAGGGCATGATTATTAATCAGTGCCTTTTAAATAAAGCAAGTAAGAAATAGCTTTCCAAAGAATTGGCAGATACTGAAATGAGTTTAAGTGAAGGTAAATTTCATTATTGCTTCTTGCCATCAGGCCTGACTGGAGGGGTATAGTGGATCATAAGATGTGATGAAGAGCTGAGTCCCAATAAAAATTTGCTCCCCTTTCCTTCTCCTTCCCCCCTCCGCCTTTTATCAGCAATGACCAGTGTGGGCTTCCAGGCTGATAACCTAAAATACCTCAGAATCTTGCCTCTGATTGTCAGATGGGATTCAATAGGCTGAGTGTGTGGTCATGGTAGATATTAAGAGGCAATAGAAAAAAAATTGAGTGATAGTCAACATTGTAACGGGGATGTCACTCAGAACCTAGAGTGACAGTTTTCAAACTAATAGAGAAATGAGTAGTTAAAGATGATTAAAGCTTTCTAAAAGGCCTATTGACTGTTATCAAGGAACTAACCTATTCTTTAAGTTATTTTAAAATGGAAAAGTCTTCCTGACAGGCAATCTGGGATTTTATTAATCTAACAGACCATTGGGATCATAGAGTTTTTGAGCTGGAAGAGATCTTGGAGAATATCCAGTCTAACCCTTTCATTTTACAGATGAAGAAACTGAGGCAGAGAGCAGTTAATTGATTTGTTCAAGGTCATATAGCTAATTGATGCCAGAACCAAAATGCAATGTCAGCTCTCTGGACTCCCAGCTCTGATACTTTCCCACAATGCCTCAGGTTTCCACTTCCATTTAAAATAAACCAAGGAATAGGTTTTCTGTACATAAAAGATTTAATTAGATATTGATTCAACTGGACCTAATAGTACTTTATAAAGAAAAAAAAAAGCCCCAAACAACTATTGGGTTGCTTTTTAGTTTTGTACATCCTAGTTTACAAAACTTTGAGTGGATTTGCTAAATTGGAACAAATTATTCTTATCTGCCCATTCTGCTGGGGCAAGTCTTCATGTGCTTGGGATAGACACTCCTCTAACTTACTTATGGGTTTGTGGCCCATCAATTATCCTCCACCTGGTTTAGTCCATCTGTTATCTGATACATCCTCTGAGGACAATGTATTTGAGAAAATAAATTATGAAAGAAGCCTTGAATTTGGAGTCAGAGCACCTCGGTTTGCATCCCAGGCCTGGTATTTACTCCCTGGGTAACCAGTAGACAAGTCATTTTACCTGCCTAGACCTCAGTGTTCTCATCTGATAAATGAGGATATTAGAAGAGATGTAATCTGACTAATTCCTGAAAAATCTCAGCAGAGCGTGTGACTTGGAGTCTCCTGAAGGCATTTACCTATACTAAGTGAGGGGACCATATGGCCAGAGAGATGCTAGAGTGTTAATAGGGATGGAGGGCACAGCAGTAGAGTGACTCAGGTTCCTGAAACTGGCTTCCTGAGATTGCTGTGCATTTCCTGGACTGCACTGAGCTCCTGTTGCCAGCCTCCAGGTAAAGCCACTTTACTTTCTGGGCCTCAGGTTGTACTTGGAAAAAATAAAAAAAGGCACTGTAAGAGGTTTCATTCTGAAAAAAACTTCAGGGCCAAAGAAACAACTTCAGGGTTAAAAATATTGGAATTGTAATATGCAATGGCATATGGCTTCAGAATAGGACACAGAATAAATATAATTTTTTTCTCATGTTTAAAAAAATGTTTCATTCTGAGACAGTTAACACCGACAGACATACAGAAAGGAAAGGAGAATTAGAGGGTCAATTAAAATCTTCAGTAAGTGATATTTCAAATACTGAGATGTGTTGCTATTTGTTCTTGTCACTTTAGTAACCAATTAAGAACTGAAATGAGAAGAAGGAGCTTAGGGGCAGCTAGGTGGCACAGTGGATAGAGCAACGGCCCTGAAGTCAGGAGGACCTGAGTTCAAATCCGGTCTCAGACTGAACACTTGACACGTACTAGCTGTGTGACCTTGGGCAAGTCATTTAACCCTGATTCCTCACTGAAAAAAAAAAAGGAGCTTATTAATTATTGAGATTGCATGGTCCAAGTTTGTAGAGTTGGATTTGGAGTTAGAGTACCAGGGTTCAAATTCTGGGTGTGCTACTTACCTGTGTGGCCTTGGGCAAATTACTTAATGTCTTTGGGTCTCGGTTTACCCATCTGTAAAATGAGAGAGTTGAACTAGCTAATCTCCAAGGTCCCCTCTGGTTCCAAATCTATGAGTCTATGACAGAAAGTGGGTAGAAAGTGTTCTTTTGCTTTCTTTGGAAAGATTCTTTTTTGGTGCTCTTTCAATCTATAACTATTTTCAAAGATATTTATTTATTCTTTTTAAGATTTGATCTCTTTTTCTTTCTTCCTTCTTGCTTTTCCTCATAATTTTCTTTCTTTCCCCACTTTTGCCTCGTCCTTCTCCCTTAGTAATTTATAATCAGGCAGACATATTTATTTTTTGTAACCATCTTTAAAAATTTGATATTTTATTTTTCCCAATTACATGTAAAAACAACTTTAACTTTTTTTTTTTTTTTTACAATTTTGAGTTCCAAATTCTCTCTCACGCTCCTTGAGAAGGCAAGCAATTTGATGAAGGTTATACATGTACAGTCATACAAAACATATTTCCATATGTAACTGTCTTTTAAAATTCATCTGTAAGTGACCAAAACTGTCAAGGAAACACTGAAGAAGGGCAGTTCCCACAAGAAAGAAAGAAAGACTCCTCTAAGGAATTCCAGCTTGGCGCGTCTGAGAGTTCAGTACAGAAGGCATAAGCTTTCTTCAAGTCCTAAATTCTGAATTTCGTACTCCCTCCATGTTCAGTTTCACATCCCATCAGGCTAGATGATGTAACTATCATGATTGGGTTCAGGACCACTTTACTGTATCACACTTTCATCACTGACAGAAGAAGTGGGCAGATGGATTACTGAAACCTCAGCATAATTAGATGCAATAAAAATAAACCTTTTTTGACACCCTTCCTCCATACTAGAAATAATTCCAGTCTGCTATATCCAAAGGCACAATAACTAGGGTAGAAAGCTCATTAGAACACAGCGAAGGGTGTCAGCGCTTTTGTATTTAATTTACTTTGGAAATCTGTTCTCCCTTAGGAATATTTGGTTGTATATTCCATAGTGAAATTTCATCTTGTATAAGGCACAGAGGCTCATGATAAGAACACTTCCCTCTACTCAGTTTTGTTCACACAGCTAGCCCTATTGGCTTCAGCCCAGAGTTATAATCATATTGGAGATCTTGGAGCATCTACCCCATTTGGGATGCTAAAAGGTACCAGTGGAAAGTTCTCTCCATAATTATTATGTTTATATGTATCCCATAACTATTTTTAGAAACCCATCTGTACAAAATTCTTCCATATGACCTGTTCCAGCCCCCCCTTTTTAACTAGGATTCACATTTTTTTTCTAGAATACTAGGACTTTATAATTTGGATCTAGAAAAAGGATATTAATGCAAATGCTTTGGTTACCAGCTGATAAATGATGGCTCTCAAGAGTAGTCCAAGTCAATCTAAACTACCAACATCTATGTAAAAATGCTACAAATCACTAATAATCAGAGAAATATAAATTAGAGCAACTCTGAGGTTCTATCTTATGCCCATCAGATTTACAAAGAGAAAAATGGCAAATGGAGGGTTTATGGGAAAACCGGCATGCTGGTGCACTGTTGTTTGAGCTGTGAGTTGGCCTGGTTATTTTGGAAAGCAATTTGGCATTATGTCCTTAAAGTGACTAAATTTGTACATTGTGGTCCAGCAGTGTTACTACTGAACTTATACCCCAAAGAAATGAAAGCTAGAAGGAAAAGATAGATATGACAAAAATATTTATAGTAATTCTTTTCATGGCATCCCCAAACTGGAAATTAAGGCAGGGGGAGACAGACACCTATTGGGGAAATATCTATAAACCAATGCGTAGTAAATTGAGCAGAACTAGGAAAACAACTTATACATTGGCCACAACATTATAGAGAAAAGCAAGTTTGAAAGACTTTAGAATTTGGGTGAATGTAATGATAAATGATGAAGACTCAGGATGAAACACATCACCTAGCTGCTGTCAGAGAGGTGAAGTACTTAAAATGCAGAATGAAATATATATATATATATATATTTTTATATTTATATGGTCAATGTGGGTATTTATTTTGGTGGATGACCATATGCCTTAACTGGACGTGCTATTCCTCAAGCTCAATACTTCATTTCCCAACTCCAGACATTCTCACAGGCTATTTATCATCCATGGAATGCTCTTTCTCCTCATCTGTGCCTCTTGGCTTCCCTGGCTTCTATCAAATCCCAGCTAAAATCTCACCTTCTACAGGAAGCCTTTCCTAGTTTAATTCAAGTACCTTCCCTCTATTGCTTATTTCCTACTTATCCTGTACAGAGCTTGTTTGTACACAGTTGTTAGACTGCCTTCACACGTTAGATTGCCAACGAATCTCCCCCATTAGATTGTGAGCTCTTCAAGTGCAGGGACTCCCTTTTGCCTTTTGTTGTATCTTCAGGGCTTAGCACAGTGCCTGGCACTTAGTAGGTATTTAATAAAAGTTTATAGACTGACTGACTATGCATAATCTTATGAGGCCTTTATTTTTAAAGTTTAAAAAAATGTTCAATGGGGGGGCAGTAGGAAGGAAAGAAAACAAATACTTGGGAAAATAAATAAATATTTTAAATTAATAATCCAGGTCAGAAAGTTCAGGGAGAGTGAATATGGAAGATAGAAGAAGATAAAAATTAACAACACTTCACATTTATAATGCTTTTCTCACAAGAACCTTGTGAGGCAGGGAGTTCACATTTTATTTGTCCTCATTCTACAGATGAGAAACTGAAGCTCAGAGAAATACAGTGACTTACCCAAGGTCACCCAGCTAATAAGTTTCAGAGCCAGGAATAAAATCCAGGTTTTATTGACTCTGAAGCAAGTTTTCTTTTCATTATAATGCTCTATCACTGAAGAAGTAGAATCAATCAATCAATCAATGAGGACTTATTAAAGACTTGTTATGTGCCTGGTGCTGTGCTAGGCCCTAGGGAAATAAAGACAAAAATGACATAGACCCTGCCACCTAGGAGCTTATATTCTGCTGGGGAGAGAACATATACATATATAAGAAGAGCAGGCCAGAGACTTGACCTGTGATTTCATTAGAATAGAGAATTCCCAGGTAAGGAAACCCCCTCTACCAACTGGTTTGTGCCTTTTCTGTGATTTAACTATCCTAGAGAGTTGTCTTAACTACGGAGAGGTCGAGTGACTCATCTGGGGACACACAGCAGTATGTGTCAGAGGTGGAACTCAAACCTTTGTCTTTCTGGTTTCAGGAGTGGCTTTTGGGAATACTGGACTAGCAGCTGGTGTTCGAAAGACTGTGTAAGAGGTGGCATTTGAGCTGAGTTTTGAAGAAAGCTAGAGATTCAAGGTAGATGCAAGGAGCAAGTGCATACCAGGTATGGAGAACAGACAGTATAAAGGCATGGAGAGGGGAAATGGAGAGTTGTGCATAAAGAAAAGCAAGAAAGTCAGTTTAATTGGACCCTAAAATATGTGAAGGAGTGTCATGTGTTATAAAACTGGAAAAATGACCTGGAGGCAATTTGGGAAGAACTCTAAATGCCAAATAGAGGAGTTTGCATTTGATCCTAGAGGCAATAGTTAGCCACTGTAGTTTATTGAACAGTGGAGTGACAGAGTCACTGGAAAGTCATTTTGGCAATTGAATGGAGAAAGTATTGGAGAGAGGAGAAATTTGGGAGTCTATTGCAAAGTTCAGGTGAGATGATGAGCTAGGGTTGTGGTCATGCAACTAGGGTGAAAGAAATAGTGCATTGGCACATAGTAGGCATTCAATAAATGTTGATTGATTTGTAAGTTCCCCCATATTGCCTTGCTGAAAAAAAAAGGGTTTTTCCTTTGAAAGACTCAAATTTTGTAGCTGACTATATATCTGGAACCACTAAGACTGCCAATGAGAGCTTAAGCTCATGTCGCTTGTAATACTGGCCTTTTATCATCTTAATACCTGGCCACTGAGAGCAAGGCAGAGTTCAAATGGTTCACTTGATGTTCAACATCAAGAATTCATTGCTTGTAACTACTTTCAGTCACTGCTAGATTCCCCTAGCCAATCACTCGGATGATCTCAGCTCTTGGATTTCTTGAATTATTACTTCTTTAAATGTCATTTCTAATACTTGTCAGGGAGACAAGACGAATTTGCCCAGAGGAAGGTGGAATGACCTCACAAAATACCTTGGATTCCTTTCCTTCTACCAAAAAAAATCATGAGACATTTTACAGATCATGCAGAATGATGATTGGCTTTGTAAGGGATTCAGCCCTTGGTTCTGGGCCTCACAGTGGCCCAGCTTTCCCTGGGGGTGGGGTGGGGAGGAGGGGGTAGGGGAAGGATGCTAGTAAGCTAGAGAACATCCAGAGCGTGGAAGACAATATGGTAAGGAACCCTGGGATCGTTCGTTATGAGCATCTGTTGAAGGAACTGTCGTGGAATGTTCATCTGGGAGAAAAAAGACTTTAGGGGGACAGGAGAGCTGATGGGATTTCAGATGGAAGAGGATTGAAATGTGTTCTTAGAATCAGGAGCAGTGACTGGAAGTTCTGAATAAGCAGATTTTGGCGTTAGGTGAAGAAAATCTTCCTAACAATTAGAACTCTGTAATATCTCAGCAGGAAGTGAATTTCTCCTCAGTGAAAGTCTTAAAAGTCTGAATAATCCCTTTCAGCACATCTCATAGAGGGGATTCTTGTCAAAGTGTGGGTTGAATTCAAAGGTTCCTCAGGTCCCTCTTATCCCGGAGATTCTGTGATTCTCTGGACCTCTGCCTTCAAGCCCAGTGCTTCTACCTTTAAATGTCCTAGCTCATTGAACCCGAACTTGAGGCAAGGAACCTCTTGGACTTTTCCTCGTCCTTGAGTTGGGGTATCTGTCACACTCAGTCCCTCATGCTCCTTTCCCCTTCTACAGCCATTAGCACCATAACTAGATAGTTCAGCACAGCATTCACTACTACTTTCTTTGTTGTATTCTTGTCAGAGTCCAGGGCTGGGAGTAGAAGAACTTTGCACAAGAATTAGATGGGCTATTCAATGCTGAAAGCAACAAGCTATTTTATTTGGTTTATTTAAGGGAAAGACTAAAAGGAGAGTTACATGTCTTAACTGGAGACCTCCAGACAGTGAGGGACAGGGGAGATAACGGAAGGGTGCTAGGACAGACCAATAAATCTCTCTCTCTCTAGAACTGGGACTAACACCTCCAAATTAGGGTAGCCCTTCAACCATCTTACAAGGCTGAGACTGACACTTTCTAATTAACTTCCCTTACACTGGGGCCAAAACTAATTCCTCCAGAGTAGGGCTGGGAAGGGGCTGGGAAGGAAGAAAAACCACCAGGGATGTTGCCAGGGGGTTTCAGACACAATGGTCTTCAGGCCATGGCAGGAAGAGGGAGTCTATGATGCTTTAGGACTCTTGGGTTCAAGCAGTACCAGCTGCTCTAGAGTCAGGGTAGTTATTCTATCAGCTAGGGCAGGGGTGGGGAACCTGTGGCCTGGAGGCCACATGTGGCCCTCTAGGTCCTCAAGTGTCGCCCTTTGACTGAATCCAAACTTCACAGAACAAATCCTTTTAAACAGTCTAGAATCTAGACTATGACACTCGTCTCTCTCCATATTCCAAACCATAAAGGTACGTGTACTAGGATTTAGAATTTATTTCTTAAGGAAAAGAGAATACATAAATTCAAAAATAATGCATTAGGGTAAAATAATAAAAAGTACAATATAGAATAAATTTACCTAGTACTACACTAAGTGGCTCTAAATTTTTTAAAGTTATTCCCTATAGATTTGATTCCCAGGTGTCCCTTGCCCCCTTGTGGACCCAAGTTAAGAATGGCTTCTTCTATCCCAGAGTACCCCCTCTCCACCCCCACCTCCCAATTCTTAGATTGTGTACACCTGGACCTCCCGGTTCAAGTAGCCCCGGAGCCTGTGAATCATGCACAGACATTCAGTAACTGGTACTGGTCTTCAAAACATATGGTTAGGAGGAGCCTTTTTCATTTGCCTGTGAAGGGTGGTGGGGATCGGCTTTGAAGGCTCTGAGTCAGCTCTGCCTACTATTTTTTTTTTCAGCTGCACTCTTGGGAGAATCTTGGTGACTCCTTTCATTCACTGTGTCTGGTAAAAAACAGCGTTGGTGAGAGAAGAGGCCTTGGGGCCTTCTCTCCTCCAAGGCAGTGTGATCTCGTGAAAGAACCACAGTCCTTAGACCCTGCATATGTTCTTTTACATTTTAGGTGAAGTGATTGATTTCTCCAATATTGTGAATTTTGAAAGGTCAGGAGAAGGCTCTGGTATCCCAGCTTTCCAATTTACAGCCAATGAAGTACTGATGCCCCAAGAAGCAAGGGGTGACCTTCAGTAGCTACCTTTGGGACCCAGACCAATGGTAGCTGAGATGAGGATTCCTCTGGCAGTCATCTACAGCTGAAAGTGAACTTGATGAGATCAATGTTATGTAGGAACTGGGTGAGCTAAGAGGGTATCCCTGAGGTGTCAGGGAAAAATGTTTATATTTTGCTCTTGCTATGTATATGAAGTAAATGTCCCTTTGTAAAAGCTAATGGGTGTTAAAGGATTAAAGGGAACTGGGGTACCAGTCACTGACAAGCTAACTTAGGGGGATCAGGACCAGTAAAAGACACTATCTGCATCCAGAGAAAGAACTGATAAATAGAAGTGTGTGTAGAACAATTATACATGTATATTCTATTTTATATATTTATACAAACATATATAAAAATATATATTAAAATATATATTGTATTTAAGTATATAAATATAAAATAAAATATATGCATATATACCTATTTGTATCTGATGGTAGTCATCTCTAAGATTGTGAGAGGGAGAAAAAAAGGGAAAAAAGAAATTTACATGATAACTTTATTATGTATTTAAAAGGAATAGCATTTTTTTTTCTCTTCTGTTGAGTTCTGTTTCCTCTTTCTGGTGGTTCCTCCTATTGGATCTAATTTTTACTTACAACATCACTAATGTGAAAATAATGTTTAATAGGAATGTATATGTATAGCCCATATCAGATTGTGCACCGTTTTGGGGAGGGTGGTAGGGAAGAAGGGGGAGAAAAATTTTGAACTCAGAAGCATATGGAGTGAGTGTTGATAAATGAAAACACATTAATAAAAAATAAAAAAAAATTTTAAAAAGGAATAGCAAGTTGTCCATAACAGATTTGCAGTTTCATGTGCAATCATCTTTTTTATTCTATGATATTATGGAAATGCTTGTTTTATTCCATAAATTAAAAATCAAATAAATTTTAAAAAAAGAACCAGTGAGGGCTTGAGCTGATGGCAGTGGAGAAAAACATCCCCAGACCCTTATGGATACCCTAGAACACTGAGGGGTATGCCTAGATCTAAAAAAGGGAAACAGAGAACTTACTCATGTTTCATTTATGAGTTAATAACACACACATTATTCTGGGAAGAGATCCATAGGTTTCACCAGATTGCCATAGGGGTCCAAGACACTAAAAAGTTTAAGAGCCCCTGGTATAATGCAAAAGCCCGTTGAGACTCCCTTTTTCCACTGCATAGAATATAGATGTCAAAATGAGCTAGAATATTCCTATCACCTGGTCAGGACACATTCCTTGTAAGCTCCTTTGGGACAAAGCTTTTTTGTTTTGTTTTTGTGTCCCCAGCTCTTAACACAGTACCTTAGAAGGCTCTTACTCGATGGTTGGACTGGATTGGGCAGGGTTTTTTAGGTAAATCCCTGGGATCAAATTTCAAAGCTCACCAGCTTCCCCTTCTACTTTTCCATTGCATTATGGCTTTCTACCCTGCATTCCCAACATTTCAGCCTGAATTACATTTGAAAAAGGGCATACCAGATTGCTAATCTCTATTTAGTGTCTTGCAAATTCCTGCAGGCTGCTTTACTACTCCCTAATGTAGACTTTCCACAAAGAACAAGGGTGGGCGGCCCAGAGATTGACCCAGGTGTGGGTTAAGGTGTGAAATCAGAATGAATGAACAAAGGAAACTGACTAGGTTGGCCGCCTATTATGACCCACATGCAGCTTTGAGACTGGCAGGTAATAATAACCACATTTACATAGTGCTTTAAAGTTTTCAAAGGGCATTTCTAATAATCATAGCCATTTCCTTCACAGCCAGCCAGCGATCCCTCTTCTAGCACCCTCCCTATCCTAGGGCTACTGTGCTGATCTTGCATCGCTCATGGGCCAGCAGGGCAATTTCATTCACTTACAACCAGTGCAGCTAGCTGATCCTATTCACCATCGGTGCCAAGGCAGGTCAAATCTGGGTTCATCTCATCTGTTATTTATGTCAGGTGCAGCGACTACGGCTCTTCCCTGGGTGGGTAAAACAGTCATCTTGCTCAGGACCTCTGAACTTGCATGTAACCTGCTGCTGGCTCAGGGGGTGATCTGCTCTGTTTTCTTCATTTGTCATTCCCTTCCGGATTTCTCCCCTCCCTCTGTGCAGGCCAGATGCGGAGCTCACTCTTAAGCCAAAAATCCAGATGGTGGGAACAACTGATTCCATATATAGTCCATGACAGGATCACTTTGTCCTTATTTTGTATTTTTCTTTAAAATGAGGTGGAAAATAATCTGATTTACAAAGAGGTATAATATCATATGGGGCAGCTAGATGGTACATCGGATGGAGCGCTGGGCCTGGAATCAGGAAGCTCTGAGTTCAAATCCAACCTCAGACACTTATTAGCTATATGATGGTGGCAAGTCACTTAACTTCTATTTGTCTTAATCCACTAGAGAAGGAAATAGCAAACCACTCCTGTATCATTGCCAAGAAAACCTCATGGACAAAGTTCAAAGGGTCACAGAGAGTTGAATACGGGGCAGCTAGGTGGTTTAGTTGCTAAAGAGCAGGGCCTGGAGTTAGGAAGAATTAAGTCAAATCCAAGCTTGGACATTTACTAGCTGTGTGACCCTGGGTAAGTCACGTAACCCTGTTTGCCTCAGTTTCCTCATTTGTAAAATGAACTGGAGAAGGAAATGGCAAATCATTCCAGTATCTCTGCCAAGAAAACCCCAAATAGGATCACAGAGAGTTGGACACAACTGAAACAACTGAGCAACAGCAACGAGTTGGACATGATTAAACAACCACAACAAATAATCTTCTATACAATAATAATAATACAACATTAATGCCATCATCATTACTACTACCTCCAAAAACAATAACAACAACAACAACACTTCATGTTAAAAGAAGTAGCCTTAGGGCTAGGAAGACCTGAATTCAAATCCTGCCCTTAACCCTAACTGCCTGAGTGACTCTGGGCAAGTCACTTATCTTCTGGTGCTCCAGGCAAATCCCTAAGATTCCGAATGGCAGAGAAGGTGCCATTGGTAGAGGAAGTTTTATCATCCACTCGTCCTCTATACTACTGAAATCACAGGCTCAGACCCTAATCCTACATTTGTATAGCAGTTTTCAAACATTTTTAAATATTAAAATTTAAATATTTATTAATAATTAATATTTATAACTAAACAATATTTATATTAAACATTGTCAATAAAATCAAATATTAAACATTATTACATATTACATAGAATATGATAATATATTAAATATTATTAATATTTGTTAATAGATTTTAAATATTTGTATATTAAATATTAAATTAAATATTAAACATTCTTTCTAGGTAGGCGCCATGAGTATTATTATCCCCACAGTATAAATGTGGACATTAAGAGTTAATAAAAAATGGTTAAATGATATGCCCAATGTAATAAATATATAAGCTGGAATTTAAACTGAGGTCCCTTCATTCCCAGGCCATTCATTGCTTAGGGTTCATTGAGATTTAAAGCTGAAAGAGGCCTTGGAGGCCAATCTGCCATTTTACAGAAAAAGAAACTTAAGCCCTGGGGAAATGGAGTGATTTTCTAAAGATGGAATAGGCAGTAAGCATTGGAGGCAGGATTTTAACCCAGTTCTTCAGACTGCAGAGCGAGTGCTCCTCCTACTTACCACGCTGTTTCCCTTACATTTCTACAGAGCTATAAGTAGGAATTTTTGTACCTAGGACAAGAGGTAGGAAAGGTATGCTCAGCTGTGCACACCACCACAAGGTGCGGAGGAGGCTTTCACTCTCAGAGATCATCTGGTATCAATTCAATTCGAACCAGAAAACATTAACTACATAGCAGTTATATAGTGCTTCAAGGTTTGCAAAGCAATTTACATATGTTTTTTCATTTGATGCTTACAATAACCCTGTGGGGTAGGTGTTATTATTATCCCCATTTTGCAGGTGAGGAAACTGAGGCTCAGTTAAGTGACTTACCTAAGGTCACACAGCTAGTAAGTGTTTGAAGCAAGATTTCAACTCAGGTCTTCCTGATTCCAAGTTCAGCACTCTATCCACTGGGACAACCTATCTCTCTACTGTGTGTGTGGATAAATAGACAAAACAAGTCCCAAACACCATTGATCTGGGACTCTCTCTTCATTGATGGAGATCAATGTGAGAGGGGTTGGGCAAAGTTGGAAAGATTGGAGCTCTCCTCTCCTCCTACTCTCACCAACTCGGCCCCACTTTGGGAGTCTGGTTACATACAAAAAAAGTCCCTGTTTTTCAGGAGTTCACATTCTATGGGAAGGTTGTAGCACTGAAGCCGATAAGAACATATAAGAGATAATTTCAAGGAATTCCATGAATCAGTTTTCAATGGCTCCCCATTACCTCTAAGATACAAAACAAGCTCATCCATTAGTCATTTAAATCCCTTCGGAATCTGATCCCAGACAGCCTTTCCAGGCTTACTATGTCAAAAACTCTTCATTGCAGCCCAACTGTCCTCTATGCCAGTCCTGGAATTTTACCTTCCACCTCCTGCCTCTCACCTTTCATGACACAAGACAGTATAGAAATAAGACTTGGGACTGGTCAGAGAGTAAGGGATTAATAAGATAAAGAGACTAGAGAAATTGCCTCAGTCTCCCAAACCTACAAAAGAATGGGGAGGGGGGCAGCTAGGTGGCACAGTGGATAGAGCTCCAGCCTTTGAGTCAGAAAGACCTGAGTTCAAATCTGGCCTCAGACACTTGACACTTACTAGCTGTGTGACCTTGGGCAAGTTACTTAACCCCAATTGCCTGGGTTGGGTGGAGAATGGGACAATTCTTAGAAATCAACTAGTTAATGCCTTTCTCCAGTAGAGTCCCTTACAGACAATTTCTCCCTCATGCTTCTCATAATTCTATCAGGAGGGAACAGATGAGCCTGATTTTGCAATTGAGTAAACTGAGGCACAGGAGGCCTTCCCTAGACTTAAGGAGCCATTGACCAGTTCACCTTGTGTTTTGTGGCAGGTCTTCTCATTCTCATTCAGTATTGAATGTAGTTTTAAATTTAGCTGGAGTCTTGCCTTGACATAAAAAAGAAAAGGTAACTGCAAAAGCTTCATGCTAATCTAAAGGGTCAAAAAGAATTATGTTATTAAATTCAACAAACATTTGTTAAGGGCTTACAACTTGTACCCTGCTAAGTGCTGGGGATACAAGCACACACAAAAATATTTGGAATGGAAGGCCATGGGAGAATCCCAGTTCTGAAACTTAGTAGTTTTGTGACCTTTGGCAAATCACTTTGTTTATCAGTGCCCAAGTCCATTGATTTTAGAACTCTCAGCTTCCTTCAACCTGGGCAGCTAGGTGGCACCATAGTGCATAGAGGGCTGGGCCTGGAGTCAGGAAGACTCATCTTTCCGAATCCAAATCTTGCCTCATACACTTACTAACTGTGTGACCCTGGGCAAGTTACTTCACCCTGTTTGCCTCAGTTTCCTCATTTGTAAAATGAGATGGAAAAAGAAATGACAAACCACTCCAGTGTCTTTGCCAGGAAAACCCCAAATTGGGTCACAAAGAGTCAGACTAAACTGAAATAACTGAACAATAAAAGCTTACTTCAACTGAAACACTATTACTACATTAAATAATTCCCCCTTCCCCTCTGTTTCCCCTTACTTGTTACTTTGCATTTATTTTGTATTTACTTATATATGTACATGTTGTTTCCCTTATAGAATGTAAGCTCCTTGAGGGCAGGGAAGATTTTGGTTAGCCTGCTCAGCATGCTATGACACTCAAGGCAGGAACTTAATAAGGGCTGGTCAACTGATTGATCTTTATATTCTAAATGATCTTAAAATACTTTGATGTGGTTGACCAAAATTGTATTTAGCATTAACATTTCTGAAATTATTTTTTTCAGTTCTAATGAAGCACAACCTGGAAAACTGACTGGCTTTACCAAACAACATAGGGCAATTCTATTTAGCAAACAAACAAACAAAACCAAAACAAACAAGCCAGCACCAATTTCCAAATCCTAAGCACACAGAACTAAGCAAACTGTTTAGATTCCAAGGTTTTCAATTTCCTTTGACTATCCAAATTAGCACAATTCCGCTTTTTTTTTTCTTGAAACTCTGCAGAGGACACATCCACCATGACCCCTGAGTCTTCTTTATTCAGAACCATTGTAAGCCCAAGAACCAGAGGTCAATGAAGCAATCAGTTTGCAAATTGGTTGCTTTCTGGAGGCGATGTTTTCTTCACACCCAGACACTTACACAGCCTCAGATTGGAAGATTTCTAATAAAATGCAAACAGTTTCAGATCATGCTTAAAATGTTGGTTCTAAGGGGAATGCTTGGTTTGCTTAGATATTAATTATCTGATAGTACACTGTGTAACAACAAAATTTACTTTAAAAAATACTGGTTAAACGTAAGTTGTTATTAAAATTCAACGAATAATAGTTGCTAATAAATGTGTGACACAAGATAAAGTGTGAGATGGGCAAAGAACTTTGTTGGATCTCAGTGATGTGAATATTCCCTCTTCCGATACAAAGCACACATAACCCATCTGTGTCTTCTCATCTTATAGAATTATCTGTGCCATTCAGAGTGCTCTGGAAAATCCGAGGGGGAAGATTCCACTTTCAGGCGAGAGAATCATTAAAATCTTCCTGGAGGGTGCAGGTCACACCTGAATGGGACCTTGAATAGGTACACACTGTGTGAGCTGGCTCCAACACACTACTGTATATTTTTTCTTTTCCTTTTCTCTTTGTCTTTTCTTTCTTCTTTCCTTTCCTTTTTGAGACCAGGTCTTGTTTTGCCGAAGTTGGAAGTACAGCAGCTGCTCATGGGACCTATGTTTTTGTTGTTGTTATTGAGTTGTTTCAGTTGTATCTACTTCTTTGCAAACCCATTTTAGGGTTTTCTTGTTTTTCTTTTTTTTTTTTGTTAGGCAATGGGGTTGTGACTTGCCCAGGGTCACACAGCTAGTAAGTGTTATGTGTCTGAGGCTGGGTTTGAACTCAGGTCCTCCTGAATCTAGGGCCAGTGCTCTATCCACTGAGCTGCCCCATTAGGGTTTTCTTGGCAAAGATACTGGAGTGTTTTGCCATTTCCTTCTCCAGCTCATTTTACAGATAAGGAAACTGAGGCAACTCATTTTACAGATGAGGAAACCCAGGATCTACCTATCCCACTGCTAACTGGTACAGAATCTTTGACCTGTTTCCTTTCTGACTTGAGCTGGTTCACTCCTCCTTAGGAAGCCTGGTACCCTTCTTCCCCATTTATGGGGTCTCATCAGTCAGTCAACAAACATTTATGAAGTGCTTACTATTTGCCAGGTACTGTACTAAACTCATCATGTTGGTGCTATCTTACTGTAAATGCCAGATGGGCCTTAGCCTTACTGTAGCTCAGAACTCCTGAGCTCAAGGGATCTACCAATTTCATCCTTCCCTAGTAGTAAAGGTCATAAATGTGCACCACGATTTCTAGCTGGAAATGCATATTTTATACCATCAGCAATAGAAGCCAGTGAAGTTCTTTAATCAGACCTATATACTATGTGTATGTACTATATACTATGAAAATTAATTTGTCAGTTGTGTGAAGGATGGAGTGGAAAGGGAGGAGGCTAGAGGAAGAGGGACCAATTAGGAGGCTATTCTAATTGTTCAGGCAAGATGTTATGTGTTGAAGCTAATTTGGTGGCAATGAGAGTGGAAAGGAGGGAATGGGGAGTAGAGATGCTATGGAATTAGAAAAGGCAGAAATTGACCTTATTTAATCCTTTGATTTGATGGGGGGGATGGAGACAGGAAAAGGTAGATGACACTGAGGTTTTGAGTCCATGAGAATGAGGAGGGTGCAGCTATCAATAGAAACAGGGAAGCAATGGCAGGTTTAGGAGGGGAGATGTTGAGTTCAATATTAAACACTAAGCTAGATATCTGAGCAAGACATGTTGACAGAGAGGGTCCAGCAGGTAGTGGGAGATGTAGGATTAGCGCTCAGAAGAGGGATTGGGAATGGAGGCATAGATTTAGGAGTCAAGTAAATAAGAGTGATAATTAAAACCAAACTAATTTTAAGATGACTTTTTTTTTTTTAATGAGCGTCAGTATGCTGTATTGGATAGAAAGCTAGTCTTGAAGCCAGCATTACCTGACATCTCTGACACATACTCACAGAGTCCCAAATGACTGAGGGACTCTGAGTAAGTAATTTAATCTCAGTGCTCTAGACATGTCTATGAGACTATAAATTGCAGAGAAGGTATTGACCTGCCTTGGTAGAGAGCTTTCTCATACAGCAGTTCCCAATATCAATGAAATCACATGTCCAGTTTCTCTCTTCTCTCTAATTTTAATCCCCAGGCCACTTTTCCAGGCTTATTGTACATTATTTTCCTTCATTCATTCTACATTCCATGAAAACTGACTGATTTCCTCTGACTGGAATACACTCACTCTTCTCTACTTCCTAGAATACATAACTTCTTTTTAAAGCTCCTTTAAAATTCAGTATCCTGCAGGAAGGCTATCTGCCAGTTGCTAGTGTCCTTTCCCTGGAAATTTCTCTGTATGTGTTTGTGTGTGTATATGTATGCATGCATGCATACACATACATGTATGTTTATGCATGAACCTTCCTAAGGTCTTGGACAGTTTCATTTTTGTCTCTGTATGTTCAGCAACGAATCTAATATCTGGCATATAACAGGTGCTTTATAGATGCTTGTTGAATTTAACTGAGTTATTGTTATTATAAACTTAACTATAAACAATTCATTCAAATAAACAAGAAAAACATCATCTTAGTATCCTCCATAATGCCTAGCACAGTGTCTTGTACAAATTAGGTACTCAATAAATATTTGTGAAATGGATAAATTAATTAATATTTCCATGATGTTCTAGATTTTCTAAAAGGGCTCTGATTGATTTGACCATTAGTTTGTGTTGAAAAGATACTCTAACTGTGGAAAACTAATTGAGTCTAAATGAGTAAGGTCTAAATGTCCTTGCTGGCTTTATTGTGAAAAAGTACTATTTGCTTCCTACCTAATCCTCCTGGGATACTGATGAGAACAATGATTTTACATAAGACATATTTCTTCTTGTGACTGAATGAGTCAATGTTTGTATGGAATTTGGACTTTCCACAGGACAGTTCAGAATATTATACAATCAGGGGAAATCCAGATCTGACTTTTCTGGACAGTTCAAGGAAATATTACCTGTTTCTTCTTTAATTTGATTGGACTTGGGAGGGGGCGGATGCCTTTATTTTCTGATTTGGGAAGATCCCATGGCCTAAACCTTGAGACAATGAGAAGGGTTGCAGCTCTTACAGGCCAGGATGAGTATGGCAGACCCATCTTCTCAGAGATTCTGGGAAGGCAGGTTCAGGCTGTTGGGAAATGGTTATGTAGTAAGCTGTTATCTTTAGGGTAACTGGAAAAGTCAGAGAGGCAGAGGTCTCATAATAGCCGAGATGGGGTTTCTAAAGAATGCTTATCATCGGCTAAAGATTTTGGCAGCTGGACAGTGTTTGAGCCAGGAAGTTCCTGTGATGGGGTGGGGGATAGGAAAGGTATCAGTTGTTAGAAGGAGTTAGGAGGGAGATCCTGGTAGCAGAAGGGTTGTAACAGCTGGCAGGGCAAATCAGGAATGTTACAGCAGCTCCATGGGGACTGAACCAGGGTCTCTTTATCATGCTGGATTGGCAGAATTGCAGCAGCTGGGAAGACCCTGAGCAGAAGATTTGAAAGGGGGAAAACAAACAATAGAGCTGGAGGGGAAAAGGTGCCTCCAGTGTGACTCACATTAAACTATCTGCTTTCCTCATTAGTGGGACTGATGCTCTTTAGAGGTCTAGCAGTACAAACCTACCAGCTATTCCTCCATGTACTTCTCAACATGGGCTTCTATTTTCTTCGGGAATATAATGTGCATGACAGAAATTCATTTATTCCTTGATGAACCCATACAAGCTATGTAGTTCATTAAAAAAGAAAAACAACCAAAAAAGTATGAGAATACAAGCAGTCCTGTGTTTTTATTCTAAGGTCTCTGAAAGTCGCTTAAAGTGAATGAATAGAAACCCAGATCTAAAGAGACCTCAAAGGGCATCTAGTCTAACCCTCATGCTGGAGGCACCTTTTTCCTTCAAGTTCTATTTTTTGTTTTCCTCCTTTATTTAAAATCAGGTAATAGAAGGCAACAGGACCGATATGTTGGGCAATATACTTTGACTCACCCGTGTAATGATAAGAGGAACATCTCAGGGGTTCATGGTTACTAATAGAAGCACTCCCGCCTTGGCTAGATTAATTAATGTGGAAAGATGTTAGGCCTTCAGATAGCCACTGACCTAAGTGACAATAATGATATCCACTACACTCCCTCCTTTACTCCTAGTGATAAATACCATAATTATGGTCTTTGTCCAGTCCAATCCTTTGAATGGCATAAGGGAATGAAAAAGATGCTAACAGAAATTCCTGGATAGGAGATATCAGGTTCTCATAGTCTCTTTCAGAGTGGGGATGTATTGGGGAGGAGAAAGTAATGGAAGTATTAATTGGCAGTTGGTAGTAATCTAAGATGTATTTTTAAAAATTCTAAATTACATTGACAAACATTATAGGAAAATGAGGTATAAATTTGAATATAAAAATATAGCTAGGGGAGCTGAAAAAATTTAAAGTACCCAGTCAAAATATGGAAATATCATTCATGCCCTATTGCATCTGTTTACTCCTTCCAGCTTTTGTCATAATGTCTGGCACATAGTAAGTATTTAATAAATGTTGATTTATTGATTTGCTATTACTGATTTATGTAGAGGTGGGGTTTTTATTTTTGCTGACAATGATGTAGTGACGTTGATAGTTTATAAAGGGTTTTTACATATGTTGTACTGCTCCATCCTTCTGTGCTGAAGGAGATCCACCACAGGTTTCAAGTTGAAGAGGGCTTCTCTGTGGATGGTGCTCTTCTCCAGATACTCCTGTTTGTGGAGGTTGTCGTGCTGATTGCACCAGGCTCCAGAACATTTCACAGTCTCTTGGAAGAGATAATAAATGGACCAATAAATATGTATTAAGCACCTACTGTGTGCCAAGCACTGTGCTAAGTGCTGGGCACACAAAAAGAGGCAAAAGACAGTCTCTGCCCTCAAGTAGCTCACAGGCCTTCAAAAGAGTTTGGCCTAACAATCCACAGAGGAAAAACCAAGTGGATGAAAATGTTTATTGTCCAAGTTACATTGCATCTGGATGAACAGCCTTCCAGAGTTTGCCTACTGATAGGTATATTTGGAACAAGAAGTACAGATGAACAGCAAGTTGGGCCCAGAGTTAAACACAGGAGGGGAACAGGCTGGATTTTCTTTGGGAAAATTAATGACTTTGAGCTTCCTATGAAGGCAAGGGCCTATCTTTTTAATACCAACATTCTACTGGTGTTTCTGTATGGCAGTGACACATGGACTACAATTCTGAAGAATCAAAAACAATTATCATTCAGAGGGCAATGGAAAAGCACATGGTGGATGTGAGCAGGTCAGAAATCATCTAACAACTTGTCAGTCAGAAAAAAATGATTACCAAAGGCAATCCTAAATTAGAATCTAAACTTGTTTGTAAAATTAAAATGGATTAATTACAGTTTTAGATGATCAAGTCACTAACCCAGCCTCATGGTAGAGTGGAAAGAGCGTTAGAGTTGAAGGCTGAAGCTCTGCACGTCAGCTCTGTTACTAAGTATATGACATTGGGCAAGTCGTGTAACCACTGTGAGCCTTAGTTTCTCATCTGTAAAATGAAGGTGGTTTTTAACCTGGAGTCCAAGGATAGGTTTCAGGGGGTTCATGAATCTAGGTTATTATTTCTTTTTATTAATCTTTGATTTCTTTCATAATCCTATATATTTTACTTTATGCATTTAAAAAGTATTCTGAGAAGGGTTCCCCCCCAAGCTGTATCAAACTGCCAAAGTTGTCTATGACACAAAAAAGTTAAGAACTCCAGGATTAGATGATCTGTAAGAGCCCTAGCAGTCCTTAAAAAAAAACAAAAACAAACAAACCCTAACACCTATGAGCCTAAGAAATTTCTCCATAGCTCATTTTCTTCATCTGTGAAATGGGGATAATTATACATGAACTATTTAACAGACTTGTTATGAGAAAAAAATGCTCTACTAATTTAAAATAGTATATCAACATATTGTTGTAGAAATGTTCTTGAGATCCTACTCATGAATGATATCATGCTCTTTTGGAAATTGCATCCCCTAGAATTCTGTTCAATTCTGTTCTGCATGATGGGATATCACATAGGACAGGGGTGGGGAACCTGTGGCCTCAAGGCCACATGTGGCCTTCTAGGTCCTTATGGGCCCTTAATAAAAAGATTTATTCTGAAAACTCAGACTCAGTTAAAAGGCCACACCCAAGGACCTAAAAGGCCACATGTGGCCTCAAGGCTGAAGGTTCCCCACTCCTGAGATGATGGAGATTCGGAACAAGAAACACAAGAAACACAAAGATTGAGAGGAAAAAAAAGAGGAGAAGAAGGCACTTAGGAAGAGTCCCTTTAGGTAAGAAAGGAGGAAACCATTGCAGAGAGCTGCCATGGTGCTCCTGGTGCCATTCCTTATACTGTCAGGATTTGCATATTTTCGGGCTTTCTCCCCTATCTGCCTGCTGAGGCTAAATCTTTGAGACCTCTCCTTTTCTCTGTCAGGAAAAGTGGCTGCAAAATCCTAAAGACTCTTTAGCCCATGGACAGGACTGCAGTGACCCAGATATTGAGGTGTAGCATCTTTCATGGGCAGCTGATGAATAAGTGTTTGAAAGATAATTTGACTTGAACAATGCATCATAAAAATTGTATTGATTCATATATTTTCCTGCTATTTTTCCTGTACATCTGTTTTAAATCAATTATCCTCTTTTCACCACTATGAGTATATCATGCAATTAGTATTGGATGGACTTGAGGCAGAATTCAGAGAGGGAAAAATGGAGACTTAGAGCAAGAATTGAAGAATATATAGACCATCAACTGGGTACAGGTTCCTGGAGGATAATAAAGGGATGTTAGATTGTTGTTCAGTCATTTCAGTTGTGTCCAACTCTTCATGAATCCATTTGGGGTTTTCTTGGCAAAGATACTAGAATGATCTGCCGTTTCTTTCTCCAGTTCATATTACAGGTGAGGAAACTGAGGCAAACAGGGTTAAGAGACTTGCCCAGGGTCACACAACTAGGAAGTATCTGAGGCTGGATTTGAACTCAAGTCTTCTTGACTCTAGGCCACGAGTTCTATCTGCTGTGCTACTTAGATGCTCTGCAAAATAGAAAATACTATCCAGATATTTAATAATTGTAATGATCTATTCATGGGTCTTATTCCTCATTTCATCCCTTTAATTATAATTTGACTCAATTCAACAAACACTTAAACAACTACTGCTAGAATTAATCAATCAGTATTGATTAAGCACCTACTATGTGACCGGCATTGCGCTGAACACTTGGATACAAAAAGAGGCAAAAGACAGTCCCTGTCCTCAAAGAACTTACAATCTAGTGGTAGAAATAACATGCAAACAAATATGTACAAAGCAATCTATGTACATGATAAATAGGAAATAAATAACAGAAGGAAGGCACTGGAATTAAGAGGGTTTGGGGGAGGCTTCTTGTAGAATGTGGGATTTTAGTTGAAATTTGAAGGAAGCCAGGGAGGTCAGTAGTTACAGAAAAAGAGGGAGAGCATTCCATGAGGGCCTGCACCAGAGTAGAAGTATCAGAGGAGAGAAGAGGACATATTCTAGAGATGTGGCAAAGGTGAAAGTCCTTGTCAATAGCTTAGATATGGGGGTGGTGGTAGTGGTGGTGGTGGTGGTGAGAAATAGTGAGGATCCAGGTTGACTTCTGGGTTGCTAGCCTGAGGGACTGGGAGGATGGTGACGTCCTCTACAGTAATAAGGTAGGTTTAGTGCTAGAACATTGTGCTAGGTGTTGAGAGACAAAGTTTTTATAAGTTACATCCCTTGTCATCATGGAGCTTATTATATTCAAATGATCAAAAATATAGACATTTCAAGGATCTGTAATTTTGTTCATGAGTGAACTTCCTCCATCTACGTAGAGTACAACCTTTCTATCATTTAGCAGTTTGTCTTCAAGTTAGTATGACCAAAAAATTCATCACTCTGTAGTTGATCTGATGATAAATCTCTGTGAACATGGCTAGGTTGGTCCTCAGACAACAGGCATGCAGTCCGTCACTGGGCCCAATAGGTATATATAGCTATCCTGCACAATAATCAATGACAGGTATGTTTGAGAGGTATGGAACAAAGTGGTTTGTTAGGTGAAAGAAGTTATTAACAACCTGAGGGATGATGGGAAGCTTCATGGAGGAGATGCCATGTGAATTTAAAAGATGAGTAGAAGTCTGATAGTCCAACAGTCCTGTCCAAGATTGATCAGGCCAAGATCTTGACGCTTTAAAATAGCCCTTTGCCCTGCTACCCTCTTTGTCTTTTCACTATCAATCTTTCTTCCTTTGCTCTTCTTTTTGTCTTTGAATCTCCAGTTCCTGGCATAGTGCCTGGCATGTAGTAGGGAATTATTAAATTATTATTGGTTGATTTTTCCTCTCAAGCATAGCCAGAATTAGCACAGGGCAGCTGGGACTTAGCTCGAAACATTGACAAGATGCAAGGAAAGGAAGCTGCTTAGTTTTCCCACAATGGAGTGCTGGCTCCCCAAACTGGCCAATCCCTTTGCCCCAGTCTGGACTGGCTTCATCTCATGTTGGCTCCCATTGACACTATTCCTTTCTCCTTGGGTTGCTTTCTTATCATATTGGACTGCCTCTGATGCACCATTTGTCCTTCAGACCCATACCACATTGGGATATCTGAGATCAGAAGGGGGATCCATCAATGGCGAAGATGGCATGAGGATCTCCTGTTTCTACAATAGTAATCTCAATCTAGTCTTAACCAGTCCCTATCCTTCTTTGTATTACCTCACCACTGTGCCCTCGGGAATCCTCCTATATTGTTAAGCTCCCTTTCATCATAGCTGTCTATCCTCTCTGCCTCCACTTCTTTTCCTTTCATCATTCTGAAATCCTTTGTAAATCTTGCTTTCTACCACATCTCTGAACAGAAACTGCTCTCTCCAAAGTAACCAATGACTTTTTAATTGCCAAATATGGTGGTTCTTCATCCGTAAAATGAAAGGGTTGGTCTAGATGACCTCTGAACTTGTTCTAGCTCCAAATCTATGATCCTATGACTACCATGTTCCTTGAAGAGTGAGGAATTTTTTTAAACTTTTTTTTTTGTGTATATGTGTGTATCCTCAGTACTTAGTTCAATACCTGGCACAGAGCAAGTGCTTAATAAATGGTTATTGACTGACTATGTTTCTCTCCTCCTCACTCCCGCTCATTGTCAGGGGTGATGAAATTCCTAGTTAAAGCTCTACTTTCAATCTAATGTATTCAGTGTTCCTACTCTCTATTTGATAGATTTCTGCCTCCATGACAGTAGAAGTCGGCCTTGGGATGGCTATCTTTTTTCCTGTTTGTCTACGGATGATCATAAGATATAGCCTGCTAAACTCTTTCCCTTTCCTAGTTCAAGCAGCTCTTAAGGTTCTGTTTTTCATTAAGGTTGCTTTATGTCCCCTGTTGCTTAATTGGGGATAAGATCTATCTAACTTACTGTTAAACAATTTAAATGACTTATTGATGGCATTTAACTAATGTTAATTGTAATAATGGGCAGCTAGGTGTCAAAGTGGATAGTGTGATGGGCCTGGAGTCAGGAAGACTCATCTTCCTGAATTCAAATTGGGCCTCAGACACTTACTAGTTGTTTGACCCTGGGCAAGTCACTTTACCCTGTTTGCTTCAGTTTCCTCATCTGCAAAATGAGCTGGAGGAGAAAGTGGCAAACCACTCCAGTATCTTTGCCAAGAAAACCCCAAATGGGGTCACAAAGAGTCAGACATGACTGAACAACTGTCTAGATATTTGTAATATCTTAGAGAGCTGTACTTCAGTATCATATATCAATTGCAATAATAATAGAATAGATTGTAAGCTCCTTGAGGGCAGGGACTGTCTTTTTATTAATCTTGTCCCCACTTAGCACAATGCCTGGCACATAGTAGGCACTTAATAAATGTTTATTGGAGGATTGGATAATAATAGCTAGCATTTATAAAGTGCTTTCCAGTTTACAAAGTGATTTACATGGTAGTTTATTTGATCCTCATGACAACTTTGTGAGATAAGTACTATCATCATACCCATTTCACAGATAAGAACACTGAAGCTGAGAGTTTAAGTGCCTTTCCTAGGGTCACACAGGTCACACAAGTGTCCAAGGCAGGATTAGAATTCAAGTCCTCCTGATTCTCAGTCCAATAAGCCTACCCACTGCACCACCTAGTTGCCTCACCTAGTTAGTGAATTGATCTAAATTCTAACTAAATCTAAACGCAAACTACGTAGAAAAGTTTGATCAAAATAGTGATAATTTTTAATTTGCATTTAATTTGATGAAAATTTTTGGTACTTTGCTTTTTTCCATAGTAATTTCCTCCTTTCCCTGTATTCTTACAAGATTCTTTAAGAGGTGTAACAGCAAGGAAAATTTTGTTTAATGACCTTCTGATTATTACTATCCAGAAAGGCATAAACAGGAAGATGTAGGCTTTTTGTCATTCTCATGTAGGGTGTCCTGTGTGAAGTACAAATGGAAGATAATCGATTCCTTAAAGATGGCGAAGTTTACCAGGTACTTTTCTTTGCGGGTGACGTTGTATGGATTGCACATTGATAAGCTTCCAAATGAGATCATAGATTAGAGTTTGAAGGGACCTTGAGATTATTTAGTCTAACCTCTCTCAAGTTTACAAATGAGGAAACTGAAACCCTGAGAAGTTAGTGACTTGCTAGAGGTCACAAGGCATTTCACCAATGAAAGAGGCAAGATTTGAACCCATGTCCTTTGACTCCAACTTCTGTGCTCTTTGCACTGTACCACACTTTCTTTCATACTCACTCAAAAGATTTCATTCAGACTATCCACAAAGGAAAAACCAAGAGGATAAAGAATGTCTGTTGAACAGTCTGTGATATGCAGCTGGAGCTGACCTATCAGTGCGTATATCTTGGATAGACATTGTGGATGGACAATGAGCTGGCTCCTGAATCAAAAGGGAGAGCATGGACTGGATCATACTGGGGAGATTCCACAATGCTTTTAATGGCACAAACATTTTCCCAGAACTGGAATGAGTAGGGTAACCCCAGATGCTGATATCTTGATTCCTATGTTCAGGAGCAAGTTTCTTACCTTTCATCCCTTCATCCCCGCCTCCTGTCTCCTATCTCAATAATATCTACCACATTAGCACACTCCTTTGCTAAGCACCAAAGTTACCCCCTCCACTCCCCAACTACACGAAGGGGTCCCCAATAAGTTTAGTACCTAACTATTCTAAGTTCATGGGATAAAGGGCTGGTATGGGTTATCAGGCTCCCCTGTCCATTTCCCAACATTTAGTCACTAATACTTGGAAATAAATAGTTACATGATAAACATTTTGTCTGTACCACTAAAAAGTGAAAGCAAAACCCAACACACAATTCATTTATGCTCCAGTGAGATTTATTGAAAGGTAGGAGTTATTGTATAGATGAATTACAGCCTGCCAGATCTCCAATGAATGGTAAGTGTTGGGAGCACGCATACTGCCCATGACCTCGTTGGGTACTTCTAAGTGAAGGGCACACAACTCTGGGATCAAATGAGAGAATATTTGTAAATTGATTAACATGATGCCTAGTACATAGAAGATGCTTAATAAATGCTTGCTTCCTCCTTTGTTTCCCCTCTACCCACTTCCCCCAGGGCCTGTAGAGATTCTTTTGATCCTTTGACAGTTTTCTCCACCTTGCTACAAGTACCAGTATCAGTGTGAGGGTCAAAAGAGAAATCTTTAGCAATCTTGGAATTTGAGGCTGTATTTATCAATAAAGGCCCATGCTCTTCAAATTCTTGAAAATTAAAAAGCACTAATTGGTCATGCTTGAGCTTATGGATAGTCTTTTTTTTTTCTTTTGATTGCTAATTGGCCAGCGCACATGAGCCTAGCAGGGGGCAGTCTCTTCCAAACTTATGATTGGTTGTTGGGATAATTTCACCTCAGCACATATCCAAGACTCTCCAAGGCCTCAGATGAAGGTGCTTATTGTCCAGGGGAAACTGTGATGGGCTAGTTCTCATAATTAACCTAAAGATGATACATAGTTAGTAGCACTAGAAGCCAGTAATTACCTCAGGATGGTCTGTCTCCTTAGCTTAGATACTAATAAATATTCTGAAAATGATCCTGACAGAAACTACTGTTATCTTAGTCTGGGGGTGAGGGGTCAGTAGGTGAAGTAAGACCTTTTGCAGAAGTTATGAGAAAAGAAGAAAAAACCCCACCCTGGTGAACTTTTGAAAAAACAAATTTATGAGACTACAAGCAACTGTGCTTAATTCTTAAGATGCAAACAACAAGGATTACAGTAAACCATATTTTAAAAAATATTCATCTACATAGGGAAGGGAACAAACATTTATTAAGTACCAGCAGGTTATGTGCCAGGAGTTATACTAAATGCTTTACAAATATTATCTCATTTGAACCTCACAAAAAACTTTGTAAATAGGTACTATTATTATGCTTGTTTTACAGATGAGGAAACTGAGGCAGACAGAGGTTAAGTGACTTGCTCAGGTTCACACAGGCTAAATCTGAACTCCAGTCTTCCTAATCTCTGACTAGGAGTGTTCTAAATGGGGGTTGCATTTACAGTTATAGTTTAAAACATCAATATCAATAATTGGATTGATCCATCAGTTAGCCTTCCTTCTACAGGTAGAAAATGATAAATTAATAGCACCTGAAACCTTGAGGTGACCAACATCAGTCAACAAAGGTCTTAGCTAATGGGGAAAAGGGGGTATTGAGTAAGTTGACTCACAATCTTCTCCATTAACTTCTGCCCACTTACCAAGAAAATTGAGGCCATTCACCATGAGCTTTCTTTTCTCCCCCTCTCATTACCTGCTATAATTCCCCAATTATTCCGCCTTTTCTCCAGTCTCTTTTGAAGAAGTGGATTTTTTTCTCTAGATGAGGCCTCTATATGTATCCTGGATCCCATCCCCTTGTGCCTTTTTCAGAAGATTAGCCTAATTATTATCTCTTCTCTCTCTAATACTCAATCTCTTTCTTTCTGTCAACTTCTTTCCTGCCCCCTACAAACTTGACCAACATGCCCACAACCTTAAAAAACCCTCACTGGAACCTAACATCCCCACTAACTATTGTCCTACATCGCTTCTCAGCTAAACCACCTGAAAAAAGTTGCATGTAATCAGTGCCTCTATTTCCTGTACTCTCATTCTCTTCTAAACCCTCTGAAGGCTGATTTCTGATTTAATCACTCAGCTCAAACTGCTCTCAGTTGTGTCAGAGATGGGACTCAGACCAAGTTTTTCCTGACTCCAAGTCCAGTTCTTTATCCATTACATCATGATTACGGGAGGGACTGTAACAGAAAGAGATGGAAATGGTCCCTTTTAGACATGGGTGATGGCACGAGCAAAGACTTGGAATGGGAGGAATTCAGATGAGACTAGGGGACAGAAAGCAGCTGAGTTTGGTTGGAACACTGGGCACGTGAAGAGGATTAGTTTGAGAAACGTCTGGAAAGGTAGGTTGGGGTCAAATTGAGCAGGATCATGAATGCCTGCATCAGTCAAGTCAACAAGCATTTATTAAGCACCTACTGTGAGCCAGGTACTGTATTTAGTAATAGGCATAGGGATACAAAGAAAGGCAAAAGCCCTTGAGGAGCCCACAGTTTAATAGAGGAAACCACATAAAAACAACTACATACAAACAAGATACAGGATAAATTGGAGATGATCTCAGAAGGAAGGCTAAGATTTAAGGAGGTCTGGAAGCCTTCTTGCAGAAGGTTGGTCTTTATCCCAAGAGACAGAGATAAAGAAGAGACAGAGTTCTGGTCATGGGGAACAATGAATGTAAATGCCCATATTTTATGCTTTGTTCAGTAAGCAATGGGGAGACACTGAATTTTTTTGTTTGTGTTGTTGTTTTATAGAATGTCATTAGTGTATCAGGAAGATCATTCAGTCTATTGAGGAAGAAAGAAACACAGAGGCAGGTAGACCAGTTAGGAAACTACTTCAAAATTTAAGTGACAAGAATTGAGGGCTTGAACTATGATTATTGCAGCTAGATCAGAAAGTGCTAACTCTTTACAAGAGATGTTATAGAGATAGAAATTAGAACCCAGGCAATAGACTGAATGTTTCTGATGAGAGCAAGGGAAAATCAAAGATAACTCCAAGGTTATGAACCTAGATGACTAGAAACATATTGGTTACATTGAGAAAAAAAGAAAAGTTAGTTGGAAAGATAAGGTTACTTTTTTTTTTGTCTTGTTTTGTTTTGTGGAAAGAAATGATTATGATGCAGTTTTGAAAGCGTATTATTTGAAATGCCAATAGGATATCCAAGTGGAGATGCTTTTCAAGAACTTGGAGAGCACTAGCTTTCTTGGCTTTAATTTCATTATCTGCAAAATGAGGATACTCTGTGTCCTAAATAATCTATAGACTAATATTGTTAGTTTGAGATAGGAGACTGGAGGGCAGGGAAGAGATTGGGAACAGAAATAGAGATTTGGAAGTTAAAGCAAAGGTTAGAATGAAATGGAATAGATCATGTTTATTGGGAAGAGATAGGGAGCCAGAAAGAGACACCAGAGGTTCAGTCAGAGAGGTAGATGGAGAATCAGGCAAATGAAGTAATTGTGGTGGGCAAAGGAGAACAGGAAAATGCCTTGAGATGAGTCTAACAGGGGTGAAAGATGGATTAGAAGTGGGAGAAAGTGGTGGTAGAGAATGATGAGATTATTTTAGGCTGTGGGCCCAGAAAAGATTGAAGGAGGGTGGTAACAATAGGAATGGAAAGGAGAATTTAATGACTGGTAATCCTTTTCAGATTTCAGACTACTTGCTGAACTAGATTTAAAAAGAGAAATTGGAGAAAAAAAATTATTTGGCCCAAATTTTTTAGGAGAAGGATATTTTGCTTGTTTGGGGTTTTGTATCCTTTGTACTGTAATTTACAGATTACCAGACACATCATCCCCATCCCCATCCCCATCCCCATCCCCAACCCCATCCCCAACCCCATCCCCATCCCCATCCTCATCCTCATCCTCATCATAGAGTGCCTTAAGGTTTGCAAAGTGTTTTACATACATTTTTCTCTTAGCCTATAAGGTGTATGAGGAAACAAGATTGAGAGAGAAAAGTTAAATGACTTGCCCAGGGCTACAGGGCTATTAAGAGTCTGAGGTAGAATTTGAACTCAGGTCTTCTTGACTCGTAAATCCAGCGTCTAGTCATTGCATCACCTAGCTACCGTAGTAAACACTGAAATGAAATGAATTGAATTTTTAATTTAAATAAATTTAAACACGGGTTGGTTGGTCTTCTGGTCACGGTCTTTGTTTCACAAAGACATAATGGAAAAAGAATGACTCACAAAGAACAAAATATCTTAACAATGGTACCTTCAGTTGCATTGAAGAGGAAAAAAGTCCCAAATCTGATCGTTTATTTAGTTTATTTAATAAAGGCATACTCTAACATACTTCTCTTACTCATCATCTGTGAAACACTGACAAGAGAAAGGGAGATTTACAGTTGAGTTCTGGCCATACAGAGACGGGAAGGAAGGGTCAGAGGAACGGGAAGAAGTTGTTAGGTTGGGGGGGTTAGAGAGGAAAGTTTCGGGGAAAGGGAATCAGGGAAAACATGGGAAAAAAGAGTTGAGGAAGAGACCAGAGGAGAGCTAAAGATCAGAGAGGCGTGGGAGAGGGAAACAGGAGGATGATTCCAGCCAATAGGCGTCGGCCAAATTGTTTCGCTCTTGGAAACTGAACTGGACGCCAGGATGGAGCTCCTTCCTGTGGCGACCCCCAGGAGTGGGTCTAGTCCCCGCCGCCGCAGGCCAGTGGTTGGTGCTGACTTAGGGGTGGAGAAGGTGCAAGAGGTGTAGGGTACAGGTAGAGAGCGCTATAACCTCAGCCTCCAAAGGCTGCAGCTACAGCAGCAGCAGCCACGGCGGGCGCAAGGCCAGGTTCCGCCTCTTTTCCCCCCCACTCCCCGTCGGCTCCCCTCGAGTTATGTCATCGTGAAGCTAGAGAGAGACACACACACAGAGACAAGGAGCGCTTTCGCTTCAGTAGGCTCTGTGCGAGGCTCTCCTGGGTCAGTCTCTTACCCCTAGCCGCGTTGTGACTTGGTGGCTGCCCATTAAGGAACAGCGCCAGTCACATTTCTCTCCCAAATCCTCCTTTGTCTCGCCACTTTTTCTTCGGAATTCCAGTTTTTCTGGGTGGCTCGTTGAGAAGAGGGTGTTCCACCGTTTCGCTTTCTGGCTGGAAGACTACAGAGTGGTGAGGAGAGAGCCGGCGGGCCAGTCTCCTCTTGTCACCGGAGAGCGGGGAAACAATTTGGGCCGGAGCGGGAAGAGGGGGGCCGCGGATCTTTCCCGGCTCCCCCGGTGGACGCCTGCAAAGCTGCCTGGACGCAAAGAGGAGACGGGAGCCGCCGCCCGGACCGTACCGGCTTCGTACTCCCCAGAGGACTGGGAGCGAGGAAGAGATCTCTATCCAAGGGGAGCTCTGTCCACGGGGCAGTGAAGTGCCCTTTGCGCTCGGGGGAGCCAGGCTTCCCTCTCCCAGTTCCCCGAGCGCCCCGCGCCGGCTCTCCTTTATCCCCTTTGCTTCCTCCCCCGCGGGAGAAAGGCCAATGCCGCCTCAGCAGGGGGAAGCGGAGTACATCAGCAAGCCAGTGCCGGGCTGCTGCAGCTGCGAGGTGCCGCCCGTGCCCCCGCGCCGGGTGCGCAGCAGCCGGGGCGCAGCAGCCGTCGCCCTCGGAGCAGCCCTGGGCAACCGCTGCCGGGCTGGGGGTGCGGAGCGGCGGAGCATCAAGTGCGTGCTGGTCGGGGACGGCGCGGTGGGGAAGACGAGTTTGGTGGTGAGTTACACCACGAATGGGTACCCCACGGAGTACATCCCTACAGCCTTCGACAACTTCTCGGGTAAGGCAGGAGTTGGAGACCGGGCTCCAGGGAGCTCGTGTTTTTACTGGAGAGGAAGAGACGAAGAGCAATGTATTCGTTGTTATAAATGAGTTATTAAGAAGCAAAGCTATCAAAGTGATTTCTTCTGAGGGGGCGTGTGGGTGTTGCTGTCCATTCGATAGAGAAATGCCGTAAATTAATCATGCTACTGGCTTCCACCACCTCGAGGGAAGGCATGTTTGGAGGAAAATGTAAGGAGGTTATCCCGGCTCCCCAAACTTGTTGGGGTGGAAGTCAAGTGCATACAGAAATTTAAGAAAAAAAAAAAGCTTGGGGGAGGGAGTAGTCCCTGCGATCTAGCCTAATTTTTAATGAGAGGAAGAAACAAATTAAAAAGGGAAACCTCTGATTGCCAGTATAGTTGTCCTGGGGCGAAAAATGCTGAGTCCGGGCGAAACCTCCTGGCGCCTGGTTTGAAAGTTTTAATTGGAGGGTGATAACTGGGTGTGCTGTTATCAGCAGGGCCTGGGACTTTCAGTCCTTTCTGGTGGTGTGCCTGACTTTGTGCTGGCTGAACTTTAAAGCGCCGTAGAAACTGCCAGATAAGGTTTAATTTGCATCAAAATAGCACCAATCACAACTCACAAATCCTCTTAGCCGAAATTATTCACGGGTGTGGGCAGGTTTTCTTTCTTCCTGGCCTTCCTCCCCATAACAATAGCAAGGTCTATTTCCGATTTTAAGTATCTCTTTAGTTTACTTCTCGCCCCAACCACGCAGTTCTTAGAGGGTCTGTTGATGCGTAGGTAAACTCTCTCGTTAATTACAACCTTCTTTGTGATTTTTCCTCTGTCTTTGTCACTTTCTGGAAGTTTTATGGTACCCTTGAAGAGTGTGTGATTAGCAAACGTTTATTGTAGTTTTTGTTCTTTCTGCACTCACTCCCTTAACGACCCACTTTTCCGAGCTATTAGTAACTCGTTGTGGTGAAGAACGGGCAATTTATTAAGCCATCAAGACAAACTGGATGGACATTATCTGAAGTGATTTTTTTAAAAAAAATTAACAATTGAATTTTCCCCCTTTTCCTTCCTGTCTTCCTACCCAATTGATGGTAGGATCATTTAAAACCAATCTAGAATTCATCATCGTTGATGAAAAAAATTCTACCAAGGCTTGTTGGAATAAAAAAGAAAAAAAAATCTTCGAATCCTGGTCAAAAGGTGAACTGTTTTTTAAAAAAATCCCTTATTTGAACAGAACGAAGAGATAAGCAGAAACCTCTTTTATAAACAGAACAATGCAGGTAGCTGCTGTTTGCACATGGTCTCCAAACAAGCTTGAGTTTTGTGATAAACTCTGCAGTCAGAAAATTTTCCCAAGGGAAAACAAAAATATTTACTGTGGCTTCCCAGTGATTTAGAGCAGTGAGGTTGATTCCCACTTACCCCCAGCCCTCTCTCACACCACCCCCCTGTTGTTTTTAAGTCTTTCTGAAACATAAATGTGACAAGAGAATAAATCCTCTGGACCTGGAGGAAAGGGCTGTGTCTCTTTTGGTCTCATCAAAGGGTTGTCTTTCCTTCAGTGATTTGCTACTTCATCAGCTGCACTGAAGTGAATTGTCAAGCCCTGAAGGGTTTGTATACCCAAATGTTTGTGGCTGATCAGGTTCCAGCTCTTCAGGCTATTAAGTCTAAATTAATTGAAGAAACTAAAAGAAATCGTGTTGGTGGGAGGGCCTGGGTAGGGATGGGGGTGGAGGGTAGAAGGTTATTCTCTTGTGAATGATTAAAGAAACTCCTCATTACACTTTTCTTTGTGTCTTTTCTTCTTAGCTGTTGTGTCTGTGGATGGCAGGCCCGTGAGACTCCAGCTCTGTGACACAGCGGGCCAGGTCAGTAAAGTAACTCCTTGAAAATAACTTCTTAAAAGAGGTTATGGGTTTACAAATGTTTTACCAAGGGACTGAGTTATCCTTCCAGGGCATCGTGAGATCATCCTTCTCAAGCTTGCTCTTGGCTGTATCATGAATAGGGAGAGTATAACTACTAATAAACTTTCTGAAAGGTTTGGCCAGGCCCAGCTAGTGGTGACCAAGGTCATTAGACAAGGAAACAATTCTTAAACCTTAGTCTCTTTCTCTATTCACCATGTCCTCGTGTCGTTTATCTTTGTATGAGTGAACTACACACAGTGTAACACTTAGAATCATTGATTTAGAAATGGAAGGGATCTAAGAAGTCGTCTAATATCTATTCCCTTGTTCTACAGAAAGCTGAGGTCCCCAGAGGTGACATGGCTTACCTGTGGTCACACAGGTGGTAAATGGCAGAGCCAGGATTGAACACACATTCTCCAACTTCAAATTCAGCACCTTTTCCCCGCTGTACTAATATATTATATCCTTGAAATGTTAAAAGTTAAATACTGGAAACTCTTCTAGACTGGTATAATTCTATTTTTCCCTAATTAAATTTGATTTTCAGATCTGCATTTTCTCCCTCTCACCGAACTCCCCAACTAAAAAAGCAAGAAAAACAAAATCTGTTACAAACACGTACAATGAAGCAAAACAAATTCCCACACTGACCATGCCACTGCCCTGTTCCCCTCCCCCCCAATTCTGAGTCCATCATCATTCAGAAGGTAGGAAGCATTTTGTGTCCTTGGGAATTGTAGTTGGTCATTGTGTTGATTGGGGCTCCTAAGTCTTTCATAAAATTCAATTTAACATATGTTTATTGAATGCTTGGTATGTGCCAAGCATGATGTTAGATATTAAGAATACAAAGACAAAAATGAAAGTCCCTGCCCTCAAGAAGCTCACATTCTATCAGAGAGAAACAACTTATCACAGATAAATCTACAGAATAAATACAAAGTAATTTTCAGATAGATGGGAGAAGAGTACTAATGACTAGGGGTCTCAAGAATAGTAAAGACCTCTTGTAGGAAATGGCCTTTTAGTTGAGCCAGGGTGCCAAGAGGTGGGGTAGTGGAGAGAGAAGTTGTATTTATTCATGGGTCCCAAACTGTTAGAGAGAACAGCAATTAGTCTAGTTATGGAGAGTGTGTTAGAGGGAATAAGGTGCAGTCAGCATAGAAAGATAGTTAACTAACTTTTATTAAGCAGGCATTGTGCTAAGTACTGGAGATACAAAAATTTAAAAAAAGGCAAAAAAACAATCCTTAATTTCAGTGTAATGGAGGAGACAACATATAAACAACTATATGCAAATAAGACACATTGGAGTAGTCTCAGAAGGAAGACATTAAGATTAAGGAAGATTGCAATAGATTGGAGAAAGATTGTTAAAGGCTTTAAATATCAAACAGATAGCTTTATTCTTGAGTCAAGAGGGAGTCATTGAAACTTCTTGAGCAAAGGAGTGACAAGTTTGTACCTATGCTTTAGGAATGTTACATGTTAACTGTATGTAGGATGGATTAGAAAGAGGAGAGGCTGGATGCAGTGAGACTGTTTAGGAGTCTGGTGAAAAGCCATGTGAGGGATAATGATGAAGGCTTGAGTCAGAAAGGTTGTGATGTTAGTGGATAGTGATGGGGGTGAATGCAAAAGATGTTTCAGAGGTAGAATTGACAAGACCTTGGTAACTGATTGGACAAAGTGGAGTGGTGAGTGAGAATGGAGTTGAGGATAATTCCTAGGTTTTAAATTTGGTTGACTAGAAGAACAGTGGTACCCACAACAGAAATAGGGAAGTTGAGAGGAGAGATGGATTAAGGTGAAAGGTGTTTGGGGCATTGAGTTTGAGGTACATATGGTTACATAACTTAGATCTTTATCAGGTTTGTTAGTTCTTTTTTGAGGGGCATATTGTCGATTTCCCTTAAAAACAAGTCCCCTCTCCTTCCCGGCTCTCTTCTTCTATGATCCATCTTGGGTATAATCTAAATCAGAGTTGTCAAACTCACCTGTGTAAGTGAGGTCAGAACCAGATTAAAATGCAATTGGGAAATGTTTAACAAAAATAAATAAAAATACAATAAAAAGTAGACAATGTTAATTTGTGGTTTTCTAAGGCAATATACATAGGGCAGGAATCCATTTCTGTTTGAGTTTGACACCATTGATCTAAATAATTTTTCTAAAGCTCTCATCTGCTCAAAAAAACTCATGGATCCCTCTTGCCCATAGGATAAAATCACAAAAATCCTAAGCCTAGCATTTAAGGCTGACCACAATTTGGCTCCCATGGAACTTGATCCAACTTCATGATACACTGGCACATGCTCATCTCTTTTTTTCTAGAATGTATGCCTTCCTTATCCTAGCCTCTTAGAATCCTTGTCTTCCATTCAGATGTTTCCTCCTACAGGAAACCTTCCTTGATCTTCCTCAATTGTTAGTTTGCCCTTCTTATTTTCCTTGTATTCTCTTACTTGTATGAGATACCACAAACTCCACCCCAATAGAGTGTAATCTACTTGAGGGGATAGGGGCTGCTTTTCTATTTTATCCTTGTGTTTCCAGTGCCTAGAAAAGTGCTTAGAACATACTAAACACTTCATAAATGTTTGTTGTAATGAATCCAATCTGTATTGGTATATAAAACTACAGATTCTTAAGGTCTATTTTTGATATATCGAATAATATAATATATCTAAGACTCAAGTCTTGGTGTTCAGGAAATATCTCACATTTATCATCATCAGATACCATGTAATTAGTACCTTATTTATGTACATGACCCTGTACAGGACCTTCTAGAAAGCAGGTTGTTAAAGATGATTTTTGTCCCTTAGAAGCTTATAATATTTACAGAGTAATTTATGGTTGTTTCCATTCATTTGCAGTCATTCCACAAGGCAGGTATATATTATTTTATTTTATAATAATGATTTTATAGCTGAGGAATCCAGAAAGTTTCAGTGATTGGTTCCAAGGTCCTAGAGTTAATGGCTGGTAGGGACTAGTCTCTGCATTTTTTAAATCAGTCATTTGGCTTATTTAGCCCCATTATCTTTTAGAACATAGAAACTGCTGTTTAGCATGACCCAAGTTTAGAAGCTAATAAATTGAGAGTTCATGCCCAGTCAGTCTTTTGAAATATTTTGAATATATTTATTCTTGTCTGGCAAAGAATGAGACATTTGCCAAAAGAAGGTGAGGTACTAGGAGTTTTGAGTTGATGGTGTAATAAAAGGGGGATGGGAAGGATTTGGTATCCATAAACTCATGCTTGGATCAACATATTAACCAATGGCAAAGGTAAAGGATATAGCAATACCCTTATTCATTATATAACCCATTCATAGCCAGGTTTTAAATTGTTAGACCATTGAAACTGGTTCCAACCAATAATTTTCCTTTGTTTCTAACAAGTAATTGCAGACCTGGAGAACTGATGGGGTAAAGTTGCACAGTGAGTACCATGAGACATTACGCTGATAACCACATGGCCACTCTGAATGAGGCTAATCTTCCATTTCTGAAGAGATTTAAAGACTGGTGCCATCTGTCACTAGGGCCAAAGCCAGTTCATCGTCCTGGTGCTCCTACTCTGTGGGAGAGTCAAGTAAAGAACTGGAGTGGGGGAGTGCTTCAGACATGAAGGGTTCCAAGGTAGAACCAGCCTGGCCTTCTGTTCACACACTATCCCACTACCACTGTTCTCCTCCCTACCACCAGTGCTGACTGTTTACTTCCTGCTCACTGCCAGAATTCCCCATTTGTGGTGTGTGGATGACATGGGGTGGGTTGGTGGGGGATAGGAAAATGAGGTAAGAAGGGTTACAGAGGCTTCAGTGTTACATTAGCATGAACAAGAAGCAAGAACTGCTGAAGTACAGAATTGAGGACAAAGAAATAAGTACTTTGAAGATTAAGAAGAGGAAAATCTCCTGCATTTTTACTGTAGTTAAATACTGTGGTGATTTTTGTAATGAAAGTTTCATTCACTTTTATAAAGTTAATTTTTTTCATCATATAATGTAAGTTTGCCAACTTGTATAATGTTGATACAGTAACATCTCACTTATTGAGAAATCTACTTATCTTATTATCTTATTGAGAAATCAGAAGCAAGGAGAAGAGGCCTTTGGGGCAGTCAAAAGATGTGATAAAATCAAGGCTTTTACTCTCAAGAGAACTCTTCTCCCTTTCCACCATCCAGAAGATCATAGGTTTAGATCTCGAAGGGTCCTCAGGCCACCCAGGCCAATCTCCTCATTTTCCAAATGAGGAAATGGAGGCCTGCAGAGGTTAAGGAACTTTCCAAAGATCACACATGTAGTTAAAAAAAAAAAGACACTTAGAACCTGTTGACCTTTACTTTAGATGTTATCTATTTTGTCAGGGGTGTGTGTGTGTGTGTGTGTGTTTGTGTGTGTGTGTTTGTGTGTGTGTACAGGGGGTTGAGAGGATGCCAAGCAAAAAGCTGCTCAAGGCAGACACGTTGACAAAAGCAAAACGTGTTTTGTTGAAGTGACAGGAAGAAGAGAGGCAGAAACCTTAAAAAGCAAACAAGAAATCAGAAAGTATAGGATCACTTCATGTGGGGTCAAAGAGCCCTGCAATTCAATTTACAAACATTATTACGAAGTTCTTATGTGCAAGGCTCTTCATACTTCATTAGTTCATAAGGACCTTGCTAACAGCTTAGTACATTAATGCTTGTTTTTGATGGTTATCCTTAGTTACCAAGAAATGGTTAAATTATTTCCAGAATGCTCTGTTGAAGAAGGCAGGAAAGCATTTGTTAGATTTTATAAAGATTGCAATCATGAATGTAGAAAGTGAAACATTTTGGCACATAGCTAAACTTCATTCATGTATTTAATTGAAACGCCTCATATCCATCAATCAACAAGTATTTATTAAATACCTACTCTATGCCAGGTGTTGTAATTGCTGGAGATACAAAAACAAAACAACAAAAAGAAAGAAAAAAAAGAAAATCTACTTTTAAGAAAAATGAAATGTTTCCCAAATGATCTCCCAAATAACAGAGTTTCTTGGGTTTATAGCTCAAGATTTTTCAGCTTCTTTGGTTGTAATTGAGTATTTAGAGTCTTGCACAGAGCTTAGAACATTAGCTCTGAAAAACACCTTAAAGTTTCTCTAGTCCAGGGTTCTTAACTTGAGGTCTGTGAACTTGGTTAATATTTTGTTAACTGTATTTCTATACAGTTAGTTTTCTTTATAATCTTATGTATTTTATTTTAGACATTTAAAAACATTATTCTAGTAAGGTGTGCCTGGGCTTCAGTCTGCTAAGAAGGTCTATGGCATCCAAAGAAATAAGATCTCCTGGCTAGTCTAACAATATTTTATTAATTAAAAAATAATAATAACAGCTAGCTATATGGAAGTGACTTGAAAGCCTAATAGTAACAACTAATAAGAAGTCATTTACGTAGTGTTTTGCCAAACTAAGTAAGTACAACCTAGATGTGAGTTATTATCATTAGGCTTTCAAGCTATCTTCATATAGGCTTTAGAACTATCTTCACATAGTCTCAAACAGCTATGAGGTTGGTAGCATCATTATTATCCACATTTACAGATGAGGAAACAGGCTCTGAGAGATTGATTTCTCTTTCATACTATAGCTAAGTAAGAGTCTGCTGCAGGATTGTGACTTTGGGTCTCCTGACTTTAGTTATGCCCACAGTTTACATAAGAGATGTCAAACTCCCTTAGTAAGGCCCACAAAACTCTCAAATGCAACTGAATTGGATTAAAATGTGATTGGGAAATATTTAACAAAAGAAATAAGAATACAAGATTATGTAGATGATGTCATTGTGGTTTTCTGAGTCAATATCTGTTTCTCTTTGACTTTGAAACCACTGGTCTATACTACCGTTACCTGTTTAAAAACAACAGCAACCCAGCACTGACTGGAGACCTTAAAATAGTCTGACATTTTTCCTCTTGGACTTTGAAACTCATTTAAGAAGATGGAAAGTCCCAGATATTGCAGAATCATGGGATTTAGGTCTGAAATGTACACTAGAGATACTAGTAGAATGTAAGCTACTAAGCTATTTCATCATAGGGATGGTAGTTGGTTATTGTCATTTTTTAAAATATCCTCAATGCCTAGCAATGTGCCTGGCACATGGTGGGATCTCAACAAATGCTTATGAATGGAATTGAAATAAATTCTCTAGCCCAATCCCTTTAGTTTACAAATGAGAAAAATGAGGTCTGAAAAGGTTAAGTGATTTGTCTAATGTTATATAGGTATTGTAATTATAGCCACTAAAAGTGAACTATTGGGGCAGCTAGGTCAGGAAGACCTGAGTTCAAATCCGGCCTCAGACCAAACACTTGACACTTACCAGCTGTGTGACCCTGGGCAAGTCACTTAACCCCAATTGCCTAAAAACTAAAAAAAAGAAAAGAACTAGTAATAAAAAAAAGTGAACTATTTGTGGTCCTATTTCTCTGTCTCTCATGATGTTACTTCTGCCTGGAATATCTTTCCCTGCCATACCTATCAAAAATACTACCCATCCTTCAAATTCAGATGTCCTCTTTCGTGAAATTGTCTCAGATTCCTTCTGTTGCCTAGCGTGGCAGGTAGATGGTACAGTGGATAGAGTATTAGGCTTGGAGTCAGGAAGATCTGAGTTCAGATATGGCCACAGACACTTACCAGCTGTGTGTCTCTGGGCAAGTCACTTAACCTCTGTTTGCTTCAGTTTCCTCATCTGGAAAATGGTGGTGATAATCACCATCATCCTTATCACAAAGTTGTGAGGATAAAATGAGATAATATTTGTAAAGGATACAGCCCAACATACAGTAGGTGCTTAATAAGTGCTCGTTTCCTTCCTCTCTTCCCCTTGTCACTGGATGCTTTTTCCCTTCCCTACCACTAGAATTTGATAACAATTTATTTCTAACTATCTGCTCAGCACATTCTTCTCTACAGTGAGAGCTCTAGTCTTAATATCAGAAAACAATCTAGATTTGAGCCCTAACTCAGCCTCTTCTTAGGAAGTTGTGTGATCACTTAATGCAAATCATGAAATGTCTCTGACCATGAGTTTCCTTATCTGATAAGTGGGAACACTAATACTTGTGCTACCTGGTTTGGCTTTTCTTTATTTCCCCACACCTAACACAGTTCCTAGCATATAGTAGCTGCTCAATAAATGTGTGTTGTCTTTATTACCTCTTTTAGAGACTTGTGAGGAAAGGAATTTTAAATCTCATACTACTAATTAAATGTGAGCTGCAAATGTTGAAGTGGGAAAACGTGACAGGAGATGTGAGTTGAAATTCCAGCTCTGCTACTTAATAGCTGTATGATCGTAAGCAAATTATTTCACTTCCTGAAACTCAATTTCCAGATCTGTAAAATGGAATTATAATGTGCCATGAGTAATTGTGAAGAAAGTGATTGTTCCATTACTATGTATTACTATAGGTTTTTTGTGTACTTTTCTTATCCCTTTGTTCTTGAGTCATTTTAGTCACGTCTAACTCTTTGTGACCCCAGTTGGGGTTTTCTTGGCAAAGATATTAGTGTGGTTTAACATTTCCTTCTCCAGTTCATTTTACAGATAAGGAAACAGGCAAACAGGATTAAGTGACTTGCCCAGGGTTATACAACTAGTAAGTGTCTGAGGCCAGATTTGAATTCGGGAAGATGAGTTTTCCTGACTCCAGGCCCTGAAATCTATCCACTGCACCACCTACCTGAACCTAGTGGAGTGGAAAGAGCATTGGATTTGTAGTTAGAAGATGTGAGCTAGAATCCCAGTTCTGCCATTTATGTCCTGTGTGACCTTGAACAAATTACTTGACCTTTCTGGGTCATAGTTTCCTTCTCATTGAAATGAATGAGTTGGTTGAGATAACCTTCAAGTTCCCTTCCAGTTCTAAATCAAGGAACCCTCCGATTAGATTAGAGGGGTGAAGGAGGGTGACAGATGTCTGGTCCATCTTGAGTTCTCTTCCAGGCCTAGCATTGTTAGTGCCTTGAGTGGGATAGATGCTCTGTAGTTATTCTAATTAGATTGAATTGAACCAAAATGGGAAACATTCTGGGGCAGTAGAGTACTAGTTAGAGGTTTTGAGTTTGAATCCTGGTTTTGCTCCCTATGTGGTCTTTAGCCTAAGTTATTTCTCCTTTCTTGGCTTCATTTATAAAAGGTGGAAGGGAGTAGGGGATTGGACTAGATGAACTCAGTTGAACCAGATGACCTCCAGGGCCCCTTTGAGCTCTAAATCTGATCCCATGCAAATCTCATTCCATTCCCCCTAGATTAGTTAGTCTCCCTTTTAAGTGATTTGGATTAACACCTGCTGGTATTTCCTCAATAGTCATCCAAGGGAGCTCAAGTTTAAAGACATTACCTGATTAAGGTAATCCTCATGCTGTCCCTACTTGGTGGATGAGGCTGCCATGCTATCCCCACTTTAGATATCAAGAGATTGGAGCACAGATCCCCCAGTGTGTGAAATTACACTGAAGTGAGGTGATTCTGTAGATGCTAATTCTCTAACCTGTCAGGTAAGATACAGCTGGGTGGGTAGAAGCATGAACTTCTAAATACGAATTGCTCCTTGTGAATTTGGATTTTCTCTTCAAGGCTGTGTATACAAATAAACGCATTGGTCAAAATGAGGTTAATGCATCACCCACAGTCTTACTTTAAGTGAAAACAGAAAGATATTGGGAATTTTTAAAGAGACACTCTTTAGCTCAAGAAAAAGAGACCATAGCCAAAATGGTGTGGCTTACGATAGAGTTGCTAACAGGAGCTTCTTTAATCTATGAACCAAGTTGTATTCTCCTCACAGTAGGAACCTCTGCTGTCTGGTTTTTTTTTTTGTGTGTGTGTGTTTTTTCCCTTCTCCCCATATGATTAAACTTAATCATGCACAATTTCTTTAACACATGCCTGGCAAGTTCATACAAAGCATTTGACTCCCAGAATCCATTTCATTGAACGGAGAGTGCTCTTCCATTGGCCTTCCCCTCCATGTGCATATTGCATTTACATCAGTGAATACAGAGCTTCTGTTTAGGTAAAGGGAGCTAGGGGGCTAAGTTTTTGCTTTGCTTTCTTAGATTCTCAGACTCAGTCTCCAGAGGTCTGGTGAAGCCTGCTTCCTGGACTCCTGTCATAGACCTAGTCTCATCTCATCTAAGTTGGCCTGCTTTTTATGGGGAATGCAGGCCCTCCAACCAATATCCAAGTGTTTTTGGCCTCATTCAGCACTCAAGTGATGCTACCAGCGGGACTAATTTCTCATTGTACTTGTTCTTTGTGCTTCTTAATTTGTCATCCTCTGAGAATATGTGGGAACTTTTAATTAAAATGTTTTCTGAGCCAAGTAAAAGCCTATCTGGTTTATTTTTGCTCAGTATTTGATCTATAAAAGCAAATTTGACCTCTGATTTGGGCTTTTGAAAGCTCAGGAAGCTACTGTAATTTTTTCAGAAATACCCTGAACAATTACAGGGTTTCAACTGGACATTTTTTTTTCATATTAGTTGATCGACCTCTACTTGAAATATGACACCTTGAATGGAGATAATAAATTCTAACAAAAAGAGATGAAGAGCCTTCATTTGGGAGGGGGAAGAGGTGGTGAATAGGAAGGCTTTGACAGAGATTGATATTTGTATAAATGTGGGATTGTAAATAATGTGACAGAATGAAGAATTGTGTAGAGGAGACTATTGAATAATGCTTAATTTTTTGCATGCCACTGGATAGCTAAGTCTGTATGATGCATATTAAAATGAATGGCAGCCATAAATATGAACTTTAAATAGCAATGAGATCATTCCTATCCAAGTTTTTAGTAGGAAACTATTCGAATCTTCACATAACTGAAAATAGAACTGCATGAACAGAGGAAAAAAATAGATTTCAGATTCATACAGGTTAGAAGATCTCACTTTTAAGGTCAGAGTAAAACGGGAAGATACAGTTAATTATCTGATTAATAGAAGTTTGCAGACTGCCAATTCAGATCATTTGGAATAATTCTAACCTATCTTTTGTCCCAAGATTCACAAAGGAGACATAGGGTGGGGTTCAGCAACCTTGATGGTCCTCTAACATGTGGGAACTCTAGAAACAGGATAGGGAATACACATGGGACAAACTGGCCCATACAGAGTAGAAGAGAAAAGGTAAGCAGGTGGACTAGGAGAGAAAGACTAAGAAAGAAAGAAGAGAAAAAGAGAATGGATGTTGAGTGGAGAACAGGACTTTGCCACCTACTAAATCCATTGGTCGGTTAACACAAGTGGCATGGAGATCAGAGCATGTCACTGCATGAAAGTTTGTGGTTGGTTTTTCACTCTGCCAGTTTATAACTTTATACTTTCTAATAATCAAGTAATCAGTCAACCAACAAGCATTTATTACTGTATGCCAGGTGGTAAGGATGGAAGAAAAATAAAAAGCAATCCCTGCCCTCAAGCAGCTTACATTCTAATGGAGGAAATACAATATTTAATCAGAACATACAAGATTAATACAGAGAAGATCTAAGGTAATCTTAGACAGGAACACTTAATCTCCATGCGCTGTATACTCTTCCCCTCTGTGAAACAGACACATCTATACTATTAACTTCCTAGCTGTTATGGGGAGCATGGACCTAGAGCTGGAAGGCAGCTAAGAAGCCATCTAGTCCAGTCCTCTCTTTTTTACAGAGGAGGAAATTGAGGGCCAGGGACAAGTCACATATAGAAGTAATCCACAGAGTGGTCATTTGAACTGAGGTCCTCTATCTCTAAATTCTTTCCACTGTACCCTGAAATATTTTGTACTCTTAATTCAGTTCATCAAATATTTATTAGTCAATCAATCAATAAGCAATTATTAAGTGCCTACTATGTGCCAGGCACTGGGGTATAAGACTTCCTGTCTTCAAGAAATTTACCTTCTACTTGGGCTCTATAGATATTTTCTCTATTTTTATTTGTGGATATGGATACAGAAACTAAATTCTGAATAAATAGGAAGGTTTATACCTACAGTTTAGAGAATCTAGGCCTGAGTTACTCTTTGTGGTAGGAGAACTAAATAAAGTAAATCTTTTAATGCAGTGTTACGTACATACATGGCGAGCCAACGATAATACCCCTTTGATAGTTGTTTGATATCATGAGGGGATGCTAAGTGTTAGAAGCATATGGGAATGGAAGGATCAGTACTGACACACCCAGAAGATGGATGTCATCATCTCTACATTGAGATTGTGAACCCCTCAAAGGGGCAGTGGTATTATTACTTAGACAACAATTCCTTCCTTCCACATCCAGTTGGATTTTCATAACCTTGGAATATGCTGCCTTGAGTCTTTAAACTGTGACTAAAAAGGAATAATTCTGGAATGCTTTGTTTCATTACAGGATGAGTTCGACAAACTCAGGCCTCTGTGCTATACCAACACGGACATCTTTTTGCTTTGCTTCAGCGTTGTAAGCCCTTCATCCTTTCAGAATGTGAGTGAAAAATGGGTCCCAGAGATTCGCTGTCATTGCCCCAAAGCCCCCATCATATTAGTTGGCACACAGTCAGACCTCCGAGAAGATGTCAAAGTCCTCATTGAACTGGACAAATGCAAGGAGAAGCCAGTGGCGGAGGAGGCCGCTAAGCTGTGTGCAGAGGAGATCAAAGCTGCTTCTTATATTGAGTGCTCTGCCTTGACTCAGAAAAACCTCAAAGAGGTCTTTGATGCAGCCATTGTGGCTGGCATTCAGCACTCGGACACGCAACAGCAACCAAAGAAATCCAAGAATAGGACTCCAGACAAAATGAAAAATATTTCCAAATCTTGGTGGAAGAAATATTGCTGTTTGGTATAATGCTGCTGGCCAGAGACCCAGAAAAGGCTATTTTTAGAGGAAGTACAAATTAGAAGCTATATTAGCTTAAATGACTTTTCCTTTCACTGTATAGAAAATATGTATATGTATGTATATAATGTGTGTGTATATATATGTGTATATAAATACACATATATAAATACATTTCACTGTGGGGAGAGCCCAATTTATGTTCTTTATTCTTTTCTTTCCCTTCAATTTCTTGTGCAAGTGAATGGGACAGACATACTTTTATGCAAATGATTTTTAAGTAGATTAAGAATTTTCCAGCAGTCGAATCATTTAAAGCTATATTACACCTCATGAGAAGACACTCCACACCTAGGTAAAGATTGTGGAGTTTTTGTTGTATTTTAATATATAGAAGGACAAAGGAGCATGGTAAATTATGGGAGGAAGAAGAAAACTTGACTTAAGGCTAAACAGTGGACTGTGAACAAAGGGTCATCTCTGGGCATTTGTATCTCTCTGAAACATGGTGCCTGCTAAAGAACAACGTTTTTAGCCTTAGAACTCCATGCAAATTGCACTTTCATTAAAAAAAAATCTGAGGAAACTTGCAAAGGTTTGTGTGTGTACAACCTTAAAACAATTGGTCAATTCAGTTATGTCAGTCAAGGATAAGTGCCTGGCTAATTCAGTGGGGAAAAAAAATCTATCCAAGTGGTTATTTGGCATTGTGTAGCCCCCTCCCAAAGCCATGATTAAAAAAAAATCTATCTTTCTATCTATAGATAGATATATTTTTTAACATATATATATTTAAATCAGTTGTGGGCATTGGGCTGACGTGGGTCAAATGACATGCTGGTGTTGAGTGAGTCTGTTGGAATGTCTCCACCATTTGGTTTTAGGGAATAACCATATTAATGGGAGCAAAATGTGGCCATTGAACTTCCTGACTCCTGGCCCAAAGGTCTCCTCTTTTAGGTTCTGTAATATGTGCCCCAAACTGCTTCCTTCCCACTTTGTTTTAACTCCCAGGCTTTTCTGTGTGTCTTGAGAGCTTGCATGGCTAATTTGTACCATCTGTAAGGCATGAGAATGCTCTTTTGAAAGGAGGTAGCAAATGTTTGTGTGACACAATGTATCTTTTTTTAAAGTCTGCCAATATGTGCTCCTCAATGTTTCCCCTTTACATAATGGCTGTTCATGCTGCTGATTCAACTTTTAAAAAAATGAATGAGAATGGAGGATATGCCACAATTACTGGATTTTCAAGGAAAGGCCTGGCTTTTTCCTCATTAGAAAGCTTTTTATAAAGAGAGATCGTTTTTTGATTCCAGCCCAGGTGTGCCGTTAGAGGGCTTTTAATTTAATCGTCTGCTGAGACTGCTTTAAAAAATACCAGCTACCCTAAAAACCCGTGAAAGCATTCAGTTAAATGCAACAGATGACTTTTTCCCAAAGAACTGGCAGCAGAATAGTGCCATGTGTCTTAAAGATCATGAGAATGCTGCTGCCTAGTAATGGGAAGCTAGTGTTTTAATTGGCTGCAGCTGAGCTCTGTGGATCAGGAGACCTGTGTTCACAGCTCCTTAGCTTCCCTACTTGCCTCGGGACTTTGAGAATGTCACTTATTTGTGAGTCATGCAGATTTTCAAGTAGGTGATATTTATAAGGCATTGTTTCTCTTGCAAAATGCCACATCAGCTTTTAACACACTGTCTGACAGAGAGGTGGGGTACAGCAGGGTTTTTTTTTTCTCTTTTTTTCTTTTTAGTCTCTGATCTCAAGCTTACCCGGGTTAAATCAGCTTTTCCATATTCACGGCTGTATCTAACCTGAAAGGGAATCTTTGTGTAGCTGTGGGGTAGAAGAGTCCTAACTCCTTTTGCCTTTATGTATTTAATAGGTTCCAACCCATTTTCTCTAGAGGAAGTCCAATACCAGTCTATAATTTTTTCTTGCTCCTGCTAGTAGCTATCAAAAAACCTCTTTCAAATATATATGGAACAAAAGATTAACCTTAAATACCCATAGGCTCTTATTATTATTTATCGTTTGTTATGAAATGGTTGCCATAGTTTTTGGAAATGTTTAGTTACAACCTGAATTGATTAAAAAAAGTTGCTTAACTTCTTGTGATTCTTAAAACAAACTCTGTTGAATGAATGAATTCTAGACAATTCCCAAGCCTAATTTAAAGGATTCTATGTAAAACATTTAGTCTTTAAAAAAAAAAGGGGGGGGGGAATCAGGCCCACACACCTTCCAGTTCTGAAAGCTTCACTTAAAATGCTTTTATTTTTTATCGGGTGCTTGATTCTACACCATTGAAGTTAGAAATTGAGCCAAGAACAGAGCCCAGTACTAGCAGTACTTGGGCTAACCCTGATGCTTAAAGTTTGGTAGGCTGTTTTTATGAGTGCAGGAATTTTGATATTTTACAATGTTTTATGGAGTAGGAAAGATGGGGTTGGGCCAGAGGTTTCCCTTCATATTTATTTCTCTGTTAAATTAGGCAGGGTGGGGAAACTTCGAAAACTTTGTGTGTGTGTGTGTGTGTGTGTGTGTGTGTGTGTGTGGATAGGAAGTCAACTCATTTCAAAGCCCAGAAAACTTGTTAAATGTAAATTTGTAGCTTGGTATCGCAAAGATGATTTCTTATCAGCACCCTATTTTATAGTGTGCTAGTCTGATGTAAATCTTAAACTCTAGGGCAATATTACTATTTCAGAAAATGTGATATACCTGAGCCTGTTTTGTTATCTTTTTTTACTATGTGTATATGAACTAAGTTCTTGCAACTTTATGGACACTATGCTTTCTGTTCTTAGATATATTTGGAAAAATCACAGGTATTTTACAAAGCCAAAATGAGGAAAAAGTCCTCTACATTGCCTCTTCTCAATATTGTGCCTTACCAAGTTGAGTTTTCCTGTTTTTAAGTGTAGATGATACTGAGCAGAATGTTTCACTTGAAAATGTGGTGAGTTGGGTGGTGTGAAATAAATTTCAACCTGTATGTATTTGCATCTGCCTATCTTATGGAAGATTTTCTTTTGGAAATAAATAAGGTCCAACCACCTCTTTAAAAACACTGTACCTGATAAGCTCTTTGAGATGTTGGGTTGGGAAGCAATATACAATCAATCATTCAATAAACATTTATTAGATGCCTACTATATGCCAGGCATTATGCTAAGTTCTGGGATACTAAAAAAGAGTCAAAAGACAGCCCCTGCCCTCAAGGGGCTTATGATCTAACGGGAGAAACAACATGAAAACAAATATATTCAAAGGAAGCTTTATATAGGATAAATAGGAAATAATTAACAGAAAGAAGGCCCTGGAATTATGAGGGATTGTAGAAGGCGTCCTGTAGGAGGTGACGTTTTAATTGGGACTTGAAGGAAGCCAAGATGGTCAGTAGCCTGAGGTGGGGGGGGGTTGAGAGACGAAGAAGCATTTTAGGCATGAGAGACAGCCAGAGAGAATGCCTCCCTAAGTTGTGTGAAAAGTTTTTTTGTTGGAATTGAAGAGGAACCATTAGGAATGATTAGAATGGGGATACAGGAAGTTGTCCCTACACAATGAGGTACAGGTCAGTTTACCTGAGAAGTACCTTGTATTATCCAGTAATAATAAAATTAATCTCTGGTAAACAATCTGTATTAGTGACTATTGCTACTGAGTCCTATGAGATTTCAGGTTTATTTAAAATGAAATATTAGAAGATAAGGTTTCTGCCTTGGGTAATAATAGATAGTCTTTAAATGGCAGGTATGAATGAAAAAAGCATATCATGTGCAGTGCAGTATTGAGGAACTTTTCCTCATTGTGAATTGTATAAAGATAAACCATCAACTCTTCCCAGCTGAAGGGGAGCTCTCAATGTTTGTTTGCCCATTGTTTCAGTGTCTTTCTATTATACCACAGACTCCATGGCTTACTCAATGTCATAACTCTTAAAAGCAAGAAATACTAAAGCATTCAGATTATCTACCCCTTTATGAATTTCATTTTTTTTCAGTTCCCAAATTCTCTCTCTCCACCATCTACTCATTGAGAAGACAAGAAATGTGATACTATGGATTTAAAACTGAAATAACAAACACCTTATTTGGTCATAAAGATTGTCTCCCAAACGATCCAGTTCTGCTGGTATGGATTCTCTAGCATTTTTGACATCTACTCCTAGATGGCTACTAGTGCTTTAGGAAAACCTATGTACACTTGCTGTCACTGGAAGATTTTAATTTGTAAAGCCAGCCCTATGAGCACTGATTACTTCTTCCTAGTCATTGCTACAGTTTGGATCATTGAAAGATGGTGCCTAGGGTTATGACTTTCAGTAGGCAAGAATAACTCATAAGGTTTTGATTAGCACTGGTTCAAGTAAATGCAACATTCTTTTAAGGTGAAAATATAACTAATTTAGTTCAATTTAAAAGGAGTGCCTAATGTGTGCACAATTTAAGATTTCTGGTAGCTAAGTAAATAAAGATCATTACAGCCTTGATAATTACAGTTTCATGATTTGATCCACATTTATAGTTACTGTTAATCAAAAGTGCTGCACAATTATTGTAAACTCTATAAACCTCTTAAATACACATAGCCGCTTGTTATTATTATTTATCTTTTGTTATGATGTTAGGGATTAGATGTTTCAAAACATGGTGAATCTTTCATGAAAGAACCAGGGCAGTGTCATAGTTAGGAAGTCTAGGACTTGGAATAAGGAAGGCCTGGGTTCAAATCCTGCCTCAAACACTTAGTAAATGTGTGACCCTGGGCAATTCCTCCAGACCTCTCTGAGTTAGTTTCTTTATCTATCAAATGGGAGAATTGGATTCAGTGACCTCTAAATGTCCCTTTCAGCTGTAAATCTATGGTCCTATATCTGGCTCAGAACAAAATGAAAAATCCATACAATCAGATCATTTCTCCATCTAAACTTCATCTCTAAATAATTAATACATGCAATAATATGCATGATTTATGAAGATCAGTACTCTAATCTAAAGAGACAACATTACCTTTCTCTCAGTCTTTGAGTGGACAAATTGCATGGCACCCATAATGTCTACAGCTTGACTGATCATATTAACTGACTCCTTATTACCAGGACAGTTTCATTCCCTGCATGCTCATCTTCTTCATGCTCAAAAGTAGTTATCCAGGTCCTTTCTATTAGTCATTTCCAACTCTTTTTACACAGAAAATTCTCATTTCTTTCTCCGTGTTGTATGGCAACCACCCCCTTACCATGTTCTCCTTTGTAGCTAGTGAAAAATCAGCTCTCAACAAACAAAAGGGTACAAGATGACTCCATATCTCTTATTTGTATCAAATCCCATGCTGATCAATTCTTTAAATAGGAAAAGGTGTGGTATGGTGAAAAAAAATCTGGATTCAAATCCTGTCTCTGATGCTCACTATTTACGTGACCTTGGACACTTAAACTTCCTGATCTTCAGTTCCCTTGTCTGTTAAATGATTGGGTTGGACTAGGTAGCTTCTGAGGACCCTTCAGACTCTAAATGTATGAGCTGATAATTTCTTGTTTTATTAGAAATTAGTTTCCTGGGGCAGCTAGGTGGCGCGGTGGATAGAATTCTGGTCTTGGAATCAGGAGGACCTGAGTTCAAATCTGCCCTCAGACACTTGACACTAGCTGTGTGACACTGGGCAAGTCACTTAACCCCATTTGCCTCAACAAAAGGCACAAAAAAAAATTCGTTTCTATATCATTCTATTTCCCATCCCTCCTTGTCAATACAAAATTTAATAATAGTAATAATTGTGATGGATGACATAGAGCTCTCCAAGGTTTGCACAGTATTATAACACATCATCTCAGTTGATTGTAACAGCTAAAAAAAAATCTTAAAGGCCATTATGTCCAACCTCCTCATTTTATAGATGAGGAAACTGAGGTCCAGAGAGGTCAAATGACTTGTAGGTCACAAGTGGCAGAGCCTGGTTATGAACCTAGATTCTCTGGCTCCAAAGTCAATACTCCTTCCACTGTACCATGTTGCCTCTACCTTGCAAGGTAGATTGTCAAAGTAAGATCCTCATATCAGAGGTGAAAACACTGAGGCTCGGAGGGGAAAGGCACTAGACAAAATAACATGGCCGATAAGTCACATAGCAACTAAACCTTTCAACTTAAAGGCCCTATATGCCACCTCTTTGCTTCATTTCACACTTTGGGAGCTTGTATCTCAAAGATGGTGATTTACTTAAGTTCAGAGCCATTTGGATCAAGAACTCATTGGCCTTCTTGAATTCCATTTCTTCCATTTCTTCTAATGGTGAGAAGACAGGAATTACCAAGGTACACAGTTTGTATTCTAGCTAGTGTCTTTGATGGTCGGTAATTTCCCCATCAGATCAGAGGTTCTTAACCCTTTAATGTGTCATGGACTCCTTTGACAGTCTGGTGAAGCCTATGTACTCCTCAAAATAATATTTTTAAATAATTGGTAGAAATGCCAAATTTCAATTAGAGGTTAGTGAAAATAGAGGGTGGAGGCAAGATGGCAGAGACAAGCCAGGAAGTAACCTGAGGTCTCTTCAGTTTCCCTTGAAAATAACATTAAGTCAAGCCTCTAAATGGATTCTGGAGTTACAGAATCTACAGAAAAACAGAGTGAAACAATTTTCCAGCTTGAGATAACTTAGAAGGCCTTCAGGAAAGGTCTGTCTTACTTGGGCCAAAGGGGAACACAGTCTAGTGCAGATGGTGTCTGGGCAAGTCCGCTGGAGGCTCTTAGCCACAGCACAGATCTGCAATCAAGGCCCCTTGGTCCTGGCTCAGCAGGCTAGTGGCATAGCAGGCCAGCAGTGAGGCCTCCAGTTACAGCACAGAAGGCAAACTGCCAGCCCAGGAACCACCAGCACAACAGACTGTGTTGTACGGGTAGGCTGGGTCATCTCAGCAAGTCACCAGCACCCAAGGCCCTGGTGCAGAAAGCCAGTGACCAGGTCCCTGGTCCCCACCACAAGAAGCTTGGGACAGTACTCCTTGTGCCCCAGAAGCAGAACTCAACTTTAAAAGTAACAGAATAGGCTAAAAACGAGTAAAAAATAGACAAGAACCCTGACCATAGAAAGCTACTATAGTGACAGGAAAGATCAAAACACAAACTCAGAAGAGGACAACAATGTCCACAAGATTTTGAGTTCCAAATTTTCTCTCCATACACCAAAATGGCATGCATTCTGAATACCCCTAATCTGCCTTCTCTTCTATCTCTCCCCCCACTCTTTTTATCCCCTTCCCTTTCAATTTTCCTGTAGGGCAGGATAGATTTCTACACCCCATTTCCTATATATCTTATTTCCAATTGCATGTATTAAAATTATTTTTATCTTTTTTTTTTAATTTTGGTTCCAAATTTTTCTCCCTTCCTCCCTCCCCACCCACCCTCATTGAGAAGGCAAGCAACTTGATATAGGTTATACATGTGTAGTCATGCAAAACACTTCCATAGTAGTCATGTTGTGAAAAACTAAGTATATTTCCCTACATCCTATCCCGCCCCTCCATTTATTCTATTCTCTCTTTTGACCCTGTCCCTCTCTAGAAGTGTTTGCTTCTAATTATCCCCTCCCCCAATCTGCCCTCCCCTCTATCATCTCCCTGCTC
>NW_020954576.1:59705995-59706710 GCF_900497805.2 Vombatus ursinus | reverse complement strand
CTATCTATCTATCTATCTATCTATCTATCTATCTATCTATCTATACATACATCTAATTTTTCTCCCTCCAACTACTCTAATACTGACCAAGGACTCATGGTTTACAAATATCATCTTTCCATGCAGAATGTAAACAGTTCATCCTTAATAAGTCTCTTATGATTTCGATTTCCTGTTTACCTCTTCATGTTTCTCTTGTGTCTTGTATCTGAGAGTCAAATTTTCTGTTCACCTCTGGTCTTTTCATCAAGAATGCTTGAAAATCCTCTATTTCACTAAATGTCTATTTTTTCCCCCGAAGGATTATGCTCAGTTTTGCTGGGTAGGTGATTCTTGGTTGTAATCCTATCTCCTTTGCCCTCCAGAATATTATATTCCAAGTCCTGCAGTCCCTTAATGTAGAAGGTGCTAAGTCTTGTGTTATCCTCATTGTGTCTCCACAATACTTGAATTGTTTCTTTCTGGCTGCTTGCAATATTTTCTCCTTGACCTGGGAACTCTGGAATTTGACTACAATATTTCTAGGAGTTTTCCTTCAGGGATCTCTTTTAGGAGGTGATTGGTGGATTCTTTCAATTTCTATTTTGCCCTCTGCTTCTAAAATATCAGGGCAGTTTTCCTTGATAATTTCTTGAAAGATGATGTCTAGGCTCTTTTTTGATCATGGCTTTCAGATAGTCCAATCATTTTTAAATTCTCTCTCCTGGATCTATTT
>NW_020954576.1:59639059-59705895 GCF_900497805.2 Vombatus ursinus | reverse complement strand
GCCCTCTGCTTCTAAAATATCAGGGCAGTTTTCCTTGATAATTTCTTGAAAGATGATGTCTAGGCTCTTTTTTTGATCATGGCTTTCAGATAGTCCAATCATTTTTAAATTCTCTCTCCTGGATCTATTTTCCAGGTCAGTTGTTTTTCCAATGAGATATTTCACATTGTTTTCTATTTTTTAATTCTCTTGGTTTTGTTTCATAATTTCTTGATTTCTCATAAATTCACTAGCTTCCAATTACTCCATTCTAATTTTTAAGGAAGTATTTTCTTCAGTAACCTTTTGGACTTCCTTTTCTATTTGGCCAATTTTGCTTTTTAAGGCATTCTTCTCTTCATTGGCTTTTTGGACCTCTTTTGCCATTGGGGTTAGTCTATTTTTTAAGGTGTTATTTTCTTCAGTATTTTTTTGGATCTCCTTTAGCAAGCTGTTGACTTGTTTTTCATGATTTTCTTGAATCACTCTCATTTCTCTTCCTAGTTTTTCCTTTACTTCTCTTATTTGCTTCTCAAAATCCTTTTTGAGCTCTTCCACGGCCTCAGACCAATTCATATTTTTCTTGGAGGCTTTGGATGTAGGAGCTTTGACTGTGTCATCTTCTTCTGGTTGTATGTTTTGATCTTCTTTGTTACCAAAGAAAGATTCTATGGTCTGATTCTTTTTGCACTGCTTGCTCATGATCCCAGTCAATTACTTGAGTTATAAACTCTTTGTTAAGGTAGGAGTCTGCTTCAAGTGTGGAGAATGTGCTGTCCCAAGTTTCAGGGGTTTTATGCAGCTGTTTTCAGAGATACTTCTAGGGACCTGTAAATTTTCAGTTCTTCCAAGGTGTTATGATCAAGGGCGAGGTGTTTACTCCTTTCCTGGCCTGTACTCTGGTCTATGAGTGACCACAAGCACTCTTTTCTGTCTTGGAACTGTGAGGAGGATTTCCTCTCCACAGCCACTACAAGCTCCAACATACCAGCCCTCCTCCTCGCCCCAGGACTGACACCCAGAACTGTGACCCAGATCCAACAATGGGCAAAGCAAGAGAATCCTGCACCAGCAGAGAGATCCCTGCACTCCCCCCTCTGATCTGCCACTTGATTCCCCCTCAGTCTGTGGGCCGGAAGCTCTGGAGACAACCACCACCTTGGGGCTGCACTTGGGGACTGAGGCTGGGACCCTGAACTTCTCTCTCATCACCGCAGAAACAGACTTTTTCTACTGTCCTTCTAAGTTGTCTTTAGCATTCATGGGTTGAGAAGTCTGGAATCTGCCACAGCTGCCTGTGATTCAGTCCTCTGAGGCCTGCTCCAGGTTAACTGCAGCCTGTGCGCCCATGCCAAAGTGCATTCCTCTCCCTGCCTGGCACTATAGATCTTTCTGATCAACCATCCAGGTTGTCTTGGGCTGGAAATTTGTTTCACTTTGTCTTTTTGTGGGTTCTGCTGCTTTAGAATTTGTTTAGAGCCATTTTTTACAGGTATTTGGAGGGGTTTGGGGGAGAGTTCAAGCAAGTCACCACTTTTACTCCGCCATCTTGGCTCCACCCTTGAGGGCAACAATGTCAAAATGCTTACATGCAAAGTCTCAAAAGGGAAAATGAATTGGTCTCAAGACCAAAAAGACTTTTTGGAAGAGTTGAAAAAGGATTATAAAAATCAAGTAAGAGAGATGGAAGAAAAATTGGGAAAATAAATTAGTATTATGTAAGAGAGAGTCAATAGCTTGAAAATGGAAGGACAAAAATTGACTGGAGAAAACAATTCCTTAAAAATTACAATTGGTCAAGTGGAAAAAAAAATCCACTGAAGAAAACAACTCCTTAAAAAGTAGAATTGACCAAATGGAAAAGGGAGTAAAAAAAGCTAACTGAAGAAAATAATTCCTTAAAAATTCAAAGTGAGGGGCAGCTAGGTGGTGCAGTGGACAGAACATCGGCCCTGAAGTCAGGAAGACCTGAGTTCAAATCTGGCCTCAGACCAAACACTTGACACTTACTAGCTGTGTGACCCTGGGCAAGTCACTTAACCCCAATTGCTTAAAAAAAAACAAAAAACAAAAACAAAAAACAAAAAAAAAAAACAAAAAAATTCAAATTGGGCAAATGGAAGTAATGACTCTAGGAGACATGGAAAATCAGTGAAACAAGATCAAAAGAATGAAAAAAAAATTGAAGAAAATGTAAAATACCTCATTGGAAAAACAACTGACCTGGAAAATAGATGCAGGCGAGATAATTTAAAAATTATTGGACTACCTGAAAGCCATGATCAAAAAAAGAACCTGGACAGCATCTTTCAAGAAATTATCAAGGAAAACTGCCCTGATATCTTAGAACCAGAGGGTAAAATAGTTATTGAAAGAATCCACCAATCATCTCCTGAAAGAGATCCCAAAATGAAAACTCCAAGGAATATCATAGCCAAATTCCACAATTATCAGGTCAAGGAGAAAATACAGCAAGTAGCCAGAAAGAAACAATTCAAATATCAAGGAGCCATAGTCAGGATTACACAGGATTTAGCAACTTCAACATTAAAGGATCAGAGGGCTTAGAATATGATACTCTAGAAGGCAAAGGAGCTTGGATTACAATTGAGAACCAACTGCCCAGTAAAATTGAGCACAATCTTTCAGAGGAAGAGGTGGACATTCAATGAAAAAAGGGACTTTCATACTTTCATGATGAAAAAATCAGAGCTGAACAGAAAATTTGATCTTTAAATACAAGACTCAAGAGAAGCACAGAAAAGGTAAACAGGAAAAAAAACAACAGCATGTTATTCAATAAGGTTAAACTGTTTATATCCCTACACAGAAGGATGATATTTGTAATTCTTGAGAACTGTATCTCTATTAAGGCAGTTAGAAGGGGTATACATAGATAGAGAATGTGAGTATAAATTGACTTTGATGTGATGGATATTTAAAAAATGAGTGGAAAAAAAAGGATTGTACTAGGAGAAGAGGAAAGGGGGAGGCAGAATAGGATAAATTACATTGCATGAAGAGGTGCAAGAGACCTATTACAGTAGCAAGAAAGAAGGTGAGCATTGTGTGAACCTTATTCTCATTAGATTTGCTTCAAAAAGAGGGAATATCATACACACTCAGTTGAGTATAAAAATTTATCTTAACCAATAGAGAAGTAGGAGGGGAAAGGGAGTCTGTTAGAAGGGAGGGCAGACTGAGGGAGGCAATGGTCAGAAGCAAAACACTGGGGAGGAAGGACCAGGTGAAAGGAAAGAGAAAAGTATAAACAGGGGGAAAATAGAATGGAAGGAAATACAGTTAGTAATCACAACTGTGAATGTGGATGGGATGAACTCTCCCATAAAACAGAAGCAGATAGCAGAGTGGACTAAAAACCGGAATCCTACAACATGTTGTTTACAGGAAATACATTTGAAGCAGAGAGATACATAGAGAATAGAGGTAAAAGGCTGGAGCAGAATATATTATGATTCAGCTGAAGGAAAAAAAAGCAGGAGTAGCAATCCTGATCTCAGACAAACCAAAAGCAAAAATAGATCTAATTAAAAGATATAAGGAAGGAAACTACATCTTGCTAAAAGATACCATAGACAATGAAATAATATCAATACTAAACATATGTAACATCCCAATTTTTAGAGGAGAAATTAAGTGAGTCACAGGAAGAAATAGACAGCAAAACTATACTAGTGGAGGACCTCAACATTACCTTCTCAAAACTAGATAAATCTAACCACAAAATAAACAAGAAAGAAGTTAAGGAGCTGAATAGAATTTTAGAAAAGTTAGATATGGTAGACCTCTGGAGAAAATTGAATGCAGACAGAAAGGAATATACCTTTTTCTCAGTGGTACATAGCACCTACACAAAAATTGACCATGTATTAGGGCATAAAAACCTTACAATCAAATGCAGAAATGTAGAAATATTAAATGCATCCTTTTCAGATCATGATGCAATAAAAATTACATGTAATAAAGGGCTATGGAAAGATAGATTAAAAATTAATTGGAAACTAAACAATCTAATCCTAAACAATGAGTGGGCCAAGCAACAAATCATAAAAACAATCAATAATTTCATCAAAGAGAATGACAATAATGAGACAACATACCAAAATTTATGGGATGCAGCCAAAGTAGTTCTTAGGAAAAACTTTATATTTCTAAATGTTTCCATGAATAAAATAGAGAAAGAGGAGATCAATGAATTGGGCATGCCACTAAAAAAGCTAGAAAAAGAACAAGTTAAAGATTCCCAATTAAATGCCAAATTAGAAATTCTGAAAATCAAAGGATAGATTAATAAAATTGAAATTAAGAAAACTATTGAATTAATAAATAAAACTAAGAGCAGGTTTTATGAAAAAAAAAAACCAATAAAATAGATAAACCTTTGGTTAATTTGATTTTAAAAAAGAAAGAAGAAAACAAAATATCCAGCATCAAAAATGAAATGATTGAAATCACCAACAATGAAGAGAAAATTAAGGCAAAAATTAGGATGTATTTTGCCCAACTGTATGCCAATAAATCTGAAAATCTAAGTGAAATAGATGAATATTTACAAAAATGTAAATTTCTCAGATTAGCAGAAGGGGGAATAAAATACTTAACCCCATTTTAGAAAAAGAAATTGAACAAGCCATCAATGGACTCCGTAAGAAAAAAATCTCCAAGGCCAGATGGATTTATGAGTGAATTCTATCGAACATTTAAAGAACAATTAATTACAGTACTGTATAAGCTATCTGGAACAGGTGAAGAAGGAGTCCTACCAAGTTCTTTTTATGACAGAAATACGGTGCTGATACCTAAATCAAAAAGAGCCAAAACAGAGAAAGAAAATTATAGCCCAATTTCCCAGGTGAATATTGATGCAAAAAAATTTAAATAAAATATTAGCAAAAAGATTGTAGCAATTTATCACAAGGATAACACACTATGACTAGGTAGGATTTGTAATAGGAATGCAGGGCTGCTTCAATATTAGGAAAACTATCAGCATAATTGACCATATCAATAACAAAACTAACAGAAATCATGTGATTTTCTGAATAGATGACAGAAAAAGCTTTTTGACAAAATACATTAACCATTCCTATAAGAAACACTAGAGAGCATAGGAATAAATGGAGCTTCCCTTAAAATGGTAAGTAAAACCATCTAAAACCATCAGCAAGTATTATCTGTATTGGGGATAAGCTAGAAGCCTTCCCAGTAAGATCAGGGGTGAAACAAGGATGTCCATTGTCATTATTATTTAATATTTTATTAGAAATGTCAGCTTTAGCAATAAGAGAAGAAAAAGAAATTGAAAGAATTAGAATAGGCAATGAGAAAGCAAAACCATCACTCTTTGCAAATGATGGTATACTTACAGAATCATAGAGAATCAACTAACAAGTCACTTGAAATAATTAAGTTTAGCAAAGTTGCAGAATATAAAATAAACCCACATAAATCATCAGCATTTCTATATATTACCAATAAAACCCAGAAAGAGAAATTCCATTTAAAATAACTGTAGATAATATAAAATATTTGGGAGTCTACCTGCCAAGACAAACCTAGGAACTATACAAACACAATTACAAAACACTTTTCATACAAATAAAGTCAGATCTAAACAAATGGAAAAGTATCAATTGCTCATGAGTAGGCCATGCTAATATAATAAAAATGGCAATTCTACCTAAATTTATTTACTTATTCAGAGGCATACCAATCACACTACCAACATTTTTTTTATTAATATTATTTTACATTTATATTATCTACAGAAAAATAATAGCAAAATTCATCTGGAGGAGCAAAAGATCAAGAATATCAAGGGAATTAATGAAAAAAAAAATGCAAAGAAAGGTGGCCTAGCCCATACCCAATCTAAAACTGTATTATAAAGCAGCAATGGTCAAAACTATTTGGTACTGGCTAAGAAATAGAGTGGTGGATCAGTGGAGTAGATTAGGTACAAAAGACACAGTAGTCAATGATTATAATAATCTACTGTTTGATAAACCCAAAGACTCTAGCTTCTGGGATAAGAACTCACTAAGTGACAAAAACTGTTGGGAAAACTAGAAAACAGAAACTATGCATAGACTAACATCTCACACTGTATACCAAGATAAGGTCAAAATGGGTACATGGTTTAGATGTAAAGGGTGATACCATAAGCAAATTAGGAATGCAAGGAATAATTTACCTATCAGATCTATGGAGAAGGGAAGAATTTATAATGAAACAAGAGATGGAGAACATTGTGAAATGTAAAATGGATAATTTAGATTACATTAAATTAAAAAGTTTTTGCACAAACCAAACTAATGCAACCAGCATTAGAAGTAAAACAGAAAACTGGGAAACAATTTTTACAACCAGTATCTCTGATAAAGGCTTTATTTCTCAAATATAAAGAGAACCAAGTCAAATTTATATGAATTCAAGTCATTCCCCAATGGATAAATGGTCAAAGAATATGAAGAGACAGTTTTTAGATGAAGATTAAGTTAGTCATATGAAAAAATGCTCTAAATCACTATTTTTTTTTTTTTTTTAGGCAATTGAGGTTAAGTGACTTGCCCATGGTCACACAGCTAGGAAGTGTCAAGTGTTTGGGTAAGGCCAGATTTGAATTTAGGCTCTCCTGACTTCAGGGCCGGTGCTCTATCCATTGTGCCACCTAGCTGCCCCTCTAAATCACTATTGATTAGAGAAATGCAAATCAAAACAACTCTGAGGTACCACCTCAAATCTATCAGATTGGCTAATATGACAGAAAAAAGAAATGATAAAAATTGGAGAAGATGTGGGAAAATTGGAACATTAATGCATTGGTGAAGTTGTAAACTGATCCAAACATTCTGGGAGCAATTTGGAACTATGCTCAAAGGGCTATAAGACTGTGCATACCCTTTGATCAGACAACACCACTATTAGGTCTGTATCCCAAAGAGATCATTAGAAAAGGGTAAAGGACCCACATGTACAAAAATATTTATAGCAGTTCTTTTTCTAGTGGCAAGGAATTGGAAATTAAGGTGATGCCCACCAATTGAGGAATGTTTGAATAAGTTGTGGTATATGAATGTAATGGAATACTATTGTTCTATAAGAAATGATGAGGAGATGGAGTTCAGAAAAACCTGGAAAGACTTACATGAACTGATGCTAAGTGAAGTGAGCAGAACCAGGAGAACATTGTACAGTAACAGCAAATTTGTGCGATGATCAACTATGATAGACTTAGCTCTTCTCAGCAGTCCAATGATCTAAGACAGTTCCAAAAGACTCATGATGGAAAATGCTATCCACATCCAGAGAAAGAACTATGGAGTCTGAATGCAGATCGAAGCATACTATTTTCATTTTTTTTGTTTTTTTTTTTGTTTTTTCTTTCTCATGGTTTTTCCCTTTTGTTCTGATTTTTCTTTCACAACATAACTAATGTGGAACTATGTTTAACATGATTGTACATATATAACATGTATCACATGCTGTCTTGGGGGGAAGGTGGAGGGAGAGAGGGAGAAAAATTGGAACTCAAAATCTTATAAAAATGTGTTGAAAACTATCCTTACATGTAATTGGAAAAAATAAAATACTATTAAGTAAGAAAAAAAGAAGTTAGTGAAAATAAAGCTTTATTTTTTAACCCATCAAGGTTCAGGATCCCCTGAAATCTACCAGGGAGCCCCAGGTTAATAACGCCATGCAGTAGATCACAAAACACATCTTAATTTACATAGAATTAGTTAGGACTACATAATGAAACTACCATAGCAAGAGGCTTCCAGAAGGTTTTGTCAATCTGGCCTTTTGCTAGAGATTTAACAAAGGGGACCCAGTCCTATTTTTCTCCTCAATGGCTTGATGACACAATTGACCAGTCTTGTCCAGATGTTTTTACCGTGGGGTTTGTGGACTTCCAAAAGTTCTGTGCATAGATTTCAAGGGTTCTATGAACTTGGATGGAAAAACAATGACATTTGTTTTCACACACCTTTGGTTTCCCTTATAATTCTGTATGTTTTGTTTCATGCATTTAAAATGTCATTCTGAAAAGGAATCTATAGGCATTGCCATATTCCCAAAGGGGCCTGAGACATAAAAAAGGTTAAAAACTCCTCATCTAATTAATTTTACCTACCTTGAATTTGTGATACATAATCACAGCTATAGTTAGGCTGCTTGACAAATTTATCCTAACTTTATATATTTACTATTTTTTTTCCTGGACTGATCTGAAGCTCAGTTTTCTTATCAATATAATGGAGGGGAAAGCCTAGATGGCTTGAGGTACTTTCTCACTCTTGATCTATGATCCTATGGAAACAGGGCTTTGTGAATACCCAGATCACTTAAGAAGGAGGCACCCATGTGGGAAATGTCAGGAACATTCTGATGGGAGAAGATATTCTTCACTCCCCTATCATGTGGGTGAGACTAGCTTCTTTTCATTGTCTGTGTAGCTAGAACTAGCTACTTCAAAACTACCAGACTGGGACAATCTCTCTTTCCAGCTGTGTACTGGAGAAAAGGTCTCATTCACCCACACCATTGGGCACCATACACTGAGCTGGGGAGAGGGAAGTGCTACCTCCCCCTTCTTCTTTTAGGCCTCAGGGCCCTGAGTTATGGGCTTTGGGTTTTGGTCTGTTTTGTTTGTCCTTTTCAGTTCTAGGAATAGGAGGCTGAGTCCCTGGACCCAGGAGGTTGAGCCATGGTGACCTTGGAGTCAGGATTCCAGGATGGATATTGTTCCCAGCCCAGCAGGAAAACCCTGAGAAGCCAGGGTCCTAGGATGCCAGCTCAGGGAGGCTTTGGACTTGGAACTGTGTGACTGATGCTGTACGGGAACTGAGCTAAACTATGAACCTAGTTTCACTTTCCTCCCCAGCTCAGTGCATGGTGCCCAATGATGTGGGTAAATAGAACTTTATCTCTGGACACAACTGGAAAGAAAGACTGTCTTAGTCTGGTTGTTTTAAAAACAGTCAATTCCATCTATGTAACCAATGGGAAGAGGACATCATCCACATGGTAAGGGAATGGAGAATATCTTCTCCTGTGGCAGTTATCTACCATCTTCTAAGCGGGTGCTTCCATCTTAAGTGATCTGGGCACATGCCAAGCCCTATTACACTATGATCAGAACTCCTTAAAAAAATTTCTCCTCACCTCCAACAGCATTCCCATCTTCAATACTCAAAAACAAGTGACTTAACTTCCAATTTTTGTAAGATGATTTAGGAGCTCACTCCTTGAATTTTCAATTTTTCTCAATCATCACTTTCTCTCCAATTATGTCTATGTCACTACTTTCCTCAAAAATCTTTAGTGTCCCCCATTGCCTATTTTTTTTTACTATCAAGCGTTCCCCTCTTCCCAACTTCCCTGACATTGTGTTAATGAACCACTATTTCCCCAGTTGCCCAAGCTTATTGCTTCACTATACTTCTCAACTTCTCACTTCCAGTCACCCCACATCTCCAATTTGTTGTCAAATCATGTCGATTTTTTTAACCTTTACATCTTTCTTATACATCTCTTTCTTCCCACTCACATGGCAACTACTCTAATACAGGCCCTTATTACCTTGCACATGGACAAACACAATAGTCTTCTCTTGTTCTTCCTCCCTCAAATCTCTCCTCATCTAATGTGTCCTTCACACAGCTTCCCAAAGTGATCTTCCTAAATCACAGGATTGGTCACATCACCCCAGTTCTCACTGAACTCTAGTGACTCCTTTATATCAAGTATTTTATTTGATATGTAAGCCCTTCACAACGTTGCCCCTTTCTATCTTTCCAGTCTTTTTACCCATTAGTCCCCTTCATACACTCTACAGCCCAGTTACATTAGCCTTGCACACAACAGTCAATTTGCCCTGGCTGTCCTTCATGCCTGGAATGCTCTCTCTCCTTACCTCTGTCTCCCAGTTTTCTTGGTTTCTTTTAAGACTCAGCTCAAAGTTCACCTTCTATGGGTCTTCTTCCTGGTTCCTCCAGCTGCTAGTGCCTTCCCTCTGACCTTCTGTTTATAGCTGACTGGCAGCTAGTAAACAAAACTATCTCATCATGTGCTCTGATTCAGATGTGTCTGGCAAATGAAGTTGAGAAATATCTATTTTGGAAAACTGTGTCCCTTCCCCATGGAACTAACTGGGGAATGTGGTAGTGGTCTTCTGCTTAAGAGGAGAAACTGGCAGGTGGGCTAAACCAGTCTGAGGGTAACTGAGGGGTCTCAAACCCATCGGTGAGTTAGGGGGGTATTTAGCCCACGCAAGTGAAGACTTTCCTTGGTGGAATGGGCAGATGAGAACAATTTCTTTCAACAGCCATGAAGGTGGTTGAAGCAGGTGCCATGGAGCTCTTAGAGGGTGGTCAGACGTCAAAGATACCAAGGTCATCCACTGCATCCTGGGCCTTCGACAGTCATTCTGAGTTTAGTTTTGGCTCTGGACTTCCATGACTCTAGAAGAAAGAGTGAGGCTGACAACTTTGTTCAACTCTGCCTTTCTTAAATCTGATTCGTGTGCAAATCAAAACATCACCATTAGGTCATTGATCCTCTCTGAAAAACAAGAAGAAGATAAACTTGTGCATATAGAGTTCTTTGCCTATTGTCTCCTTCACTAAAATGTGAGCTCCCTTGAGAATAAGAACTGTGTTTTTGCCTTTCTTTGTGTCCTCAGTACTTGCCAACTGACTTACTAACTGATGTGTGATCAGACCTGTGATTTCAATAGTATAAGAAACTTCCAGCAAGGAAACTAGGAGATCAAGTGACTTACCTAAGATCACACAGCCAATATATATTGGAATGGCATTTGAACCCAGATCTTCCTGCCTCCAAGACTGGCTCTCTCTTCCCGAAGCCACACTATGTCTTTCCACCAATTGACTTCCAGTAAAATGAAAACTTACTTGTTGTCTTTCCTCCACCCACAGCCTGTGTTATATTTAGGATGTCATTGTTCAAGTGGTTCCCCCTTTCTCTTATATTCCCTTGGCTTCTTGAATCTCTATCCATTTTTTAAAGCTCATCTTATACACTATAATTTTTTAATGTATTTTTAAGGCAGTAGTATTTGATATGGGCTTTAAGGAATGGAAAGTCTATGATTCCTCAGAGATTATAGGCATACCTGGTCTGATGTCTAAATTTGTGAATTGGTTCTTCTATATTATGTTAAATCAATCAATTCATGTTCAGTTATTAAGCGCCATGTTGTAATTACTGTGTTTCCACTAGGCACTGGAAAGAGAAAAACAAAAATAAAGGAGTCTCTGCCATCAGAGAGCTTACATTCTGTTGAGGAAACAATGTATATTCTTGTAAGTAAATACAAAAATATATACCAAATAATTGTTTTTTTGTGGGGAGGTATAGCATCTGATGAGAGAGAGAATCAGGAAAAGCCTCATGTAGGAGAAAGCCCTTGAGCTGAGCTTTAAAAGAAGTAGATTTTAAGTGGCTTTTTGGAGGGAGTGAAAGCATGAAGGACAATCTGCAAAGACACAGAGAAAGAAAATGGAATGTGGTATATGAGGAATAGCAAGAAGGTAAGTTTGATGGGATCAGAGAGTACTGAAAGTATAGTAATTTATAAAAAGCATGGCAATGTAGGTTAGAGCCCCATTACAGGAGACAGTTAGTTCAATAGAAGCAGTGTTATAAATAGGAGATACATTCTTGGGAGGACAAAATTTGTGCTACAAAAGATTAAAATAGAACTTTATAAATACCTGAGACCATGGAATCTTAGTAATGATGGAACAGGGCATACTGCTTAGGTACAAGAAGTGGTTTTGAAGTCCATCAAAATATCCTATCACCATGGAAATACATTTTTATTTCTTAAAAAATATCTTGACCTATTACTTCATTGGTGTAAGGAACACTTGGTATGAGGATCACTTGGTGTGAAAACTTCCTCTACCAATTGATAACTCACAATGTGAGTTTTATTGTGGTTTTAGAGAGATACCTGGGGGCTCTGATAGTTTAAAGGATTCATTCCTGGCCAGGCATGATGGAGCATACCTGTAATCCTAGGTATTGGGGAGGCTGAAGCTGTTGAATATCTTGAGCTCTGGAGTTATGAGTTGTAATGGGTTAAGCTGATCAGGTGTTCACACTAAGTCCTGTATCAATATGATGAGCCCCAGTAAATAGAGGACACCCAGTTGTCCAAGGAAGGATGAGCCGGGTCAGAAGTTGTTGTTGTTCAGCCATTTTAGTCATATCTGATTCTTTGTGACCCCATTTGGAATTTTCTTGGCAGAAATACTGGAGTGGTTTGCCATTTCCTTGACTTCCCCAGGGTCACACAGCTAGTAAGTGTCTGAGGCCAGATCTGAAGATGAGTCTTTCTGACTCCAGGCCAGGCACCCTTATCCATTTCATTACCTAGCTACACAGGTCAAAAGTAGAAGAGGTCAAAGCTCCCATACTTATAAATAGTTGAAACAGTGAATAGCCTGTGAGTAGCCCTATACTTCTAGACATAGAGACCTAGTATCCAAAAGGGGGTGCAGGGAGTGGGGACAGTGGGGAGGGGGAAGGGAGAAAGAGAAGGGGGAGGAAGGGCTGTGATGAGGGAGAGGGAAAAAGGGATAGAGGGGGAGACAGGGGGAGGGGCAGAGATTTCCTGAGATCACATGACTAGGATGTGTCACAGGTGTAACTAGGTACTGAATCTTCCTAGTTAAGGGAAAGCAGTCCCTCTAGCTATTACTGTAAGCTACCTCTCAATGGTAATAAATATTAAATGAACATAATAAAATAAACATTAGATTTGAAATAAAAATTTTAATTTTCCACTATCATATTATTCTTAAATGATTTTATTGACGTTATTCAATAATTAATCAAAATCACTAATGTTATGCAATTTGGTGAAGATAAACAGACTGACATTCCCTGGATGAATGCTGTTGGGGCTTGGGTCTGGATTGTCTCCAATCATTTGATTCACAGCTAAGCCATGAAATCAGCTGAAACATATTATAGCATAGCTCTTTGGCATTGTAATGGTGTTTGATTAGAATGTATTAATGATATTTTTGAGAAGATATGTTGATTGGAGCAACTATATGGGATATGCCTCTAATCTTTTCTCTTCTCCTTTACCTTTGAACTCCAGAGACAGTTTTATTTGAGCAAAACCAAACTCATATCAACAAATCGAATGTAACTGCATAATATAAGCCTGTAAACTTGCATCTTTGGAAACTTGGACATCTGCACAGAATGAGTGTGGATTAATGAGACCTGACTGTACTTTGTACTCTGGTGACTAAGTGTATGTGGCCGGCTGATCAAAGGACTCCTCTGTAGCCTCTTTCCTTGAGATACTGAATGAAGCAAGAGCTATGGTTGATAAGAGTGGAGTGAACCAAGCCCATTGTAAATAAGGTTTTTCCAGGAATACTGAAAATCTCAGCTTCTGATGGATGGATGTGTAGGCAAGCAGAATTTTAATTAATCAGACCCAGGTTGGGAGTGTGGGTGGAGATTTGTGTACTATAGATAGAGAGGAAATCATGCATGCTTGAAGTGAGCCTCAGTGGTAATTATGTATTACTTACCATATTCATCACACACATAATTTATTAAATGGATTGCCAATGAGCTAGAGATTGTACAAAATCCATGCACTATGGGAGTTCATGGCACTGATACAGATGGGAACCTAGAATTACACCTGAGATCCCCTATTCCTGGAATTCTAAAAGTCAATCAGTCTAGTAAGTGGGGTGGGGACTTGGTATGGTAGGGGACATCTCTTATTTACTCTCTAACAATGAGTTATTTAACTCTTAACTGTTATTATATCTTTGTTCATATGTGTGTTTATATTTATAGTTATTTAGCATATATTCACAAAGGGCAATAATTATACCAACAGATGGCACATATGTAAATACTTGCCATGTGAGATCTTTTTTCATCAAATGCACTGAAATAAGCATTTTGGGAAGATGTGAAAGAATTAGAAGGCATTCTGTGCCCTCATAGAGCTGACAATCAATGGACAACATATCTATTAAAGCCTCATGCAAATAAAAGATTTGTTTTTGTTCAATCATGTCCAACTCTTTGTGACCCCATTTGGGGGTTTCTTGGCAAAGATACTGGAATGGTTTGCCATTTCCTTCTCCATCTCATTTTACACATGAGGAAACTGAGACAGACAGGGCTAAGTGACTTGCCAAGGGTCACACAGCTAATGAGTGTCTGAGGCTGGATTTGAACTCAGGAAAATGAGTCTTCCTGATTCCAGGCCTGGGTGTTCTATCCACTGTGCCATCTAGCTGCCCAAATTAAAAGTTAAGGGAATTTTATAGGATAAAGAATTACCTGTTTAGACAAGGTGGGTTTTCGGTGACAGAATCTTCTAGGCATATCAGTCAATGAAGAAAAAAATTCATTAAGGGCCTATGCACCAAAATCTTGTTGTGCTAATTGTTCTGGAAAATAGGAGAAGGGATGGCAATACAAAGTGCAATATAGGCCACATAGGTTTCAGCTTATCCAAAACCTGAATATGGTCTATAATTACATTCATGATAGTTTTCAAATGCAACAAATGGTATGAAGTTTACAATTGGGTGCAAAAGAAAGAGCACTGGTTCTGGAGTCAGAGCACCTGCATTCAAATCCTGCTTCTGATGCTTACTACTATGCTATCTTGGGGAATTTGCTTAACCTCGCTGTGCTTCAGTCACCACATTAGTAAAATGAGAGAGTTGAACTTGATGACCTTTGAGGTCACTTCTAGATCGTTGGTCTGAAGAGTCCTGAAGAGAACAAACAACATTAGTAATGAAGGTAAAGAGGGCAGAGATACTAAAAAGGAATAATACAACTTCATATTTTTTAGAAATTTTCATTTTTCAGGGGATGCTTAGATATTTTACCTTTCATGGAGATTTCAGTTGAAGTATGTGGCATATATATTCATGTGGCCTTTATTTGGATGAATACAAAGAATAACATTGTACCTGCTTTCAATGAGCTTATAGTCTAGTTGGGAAGACAAGACATATTCACATAAAATCATCACATAAAATCACATTATATAGTTACTGTTTACAGTTTAAAAGAGTGTCTATAATGAGGTAGAAATTCTCTCCATTGGAAAGAGAAGTCTGTCTCCATCTATGCCTTCTCATCCTGTTCTGTCCTCTTCCACAGATCTTTCATAGACAATCTACCCAATGCACTTGGAGATCCTATAGGTCTTACATTTCATGTATTCAAGGCTCTTCATGTCTTGTACCATGCTTTCTATATATGGTTGGTCTATCTCCTTTTCTGGGGTCATACATTTCCTCAATGATACCATTTAGGCCACTTTTTCCATCAAGGGATGGAATGTACCACCTTTTTCTTGTGCCTACCATGTTTCTCTCTGCTCTTTACATTACCCACGGTTTTGATTCTTTGGGGATTGTGAAGAACCATATAATATCATTGGGAGAATACTTGCATTAAAAGATAGGCTTTTGATCTGGAAGGGGTGTGTGTGTGTGTATGTGTGTGTGTGTGTGTGTGTGTGTGTGTGTGTGTTTCAGATTTAGTAAAAGTCCTGCCCAATTTCTAAAATGCAATCTTGCCCACTCTATTTTGTCTATTAAATTCTGGACTCAGTTGCTTGTTCATCTTCAATGCCTATACTTGATAGATGAACCAATGGACTGGCTGTACAACTATATGTCATTATCTTGACTGCCCATTTTTTATCTATTTGTTTTTTTCTATATGTATTATTAGGCTCTTTTCTCTCTCTCTCTCTCTCTCTCTCTCTCTCTCTCTTTCTCTCCTCTCTCTCCCCCACCACTCTCTTCACTCCCTTCCTCTTTTCTTCTCTCTCTCTCTCTCAATAAAGATTCATTTTCTTTCCTTCCCATCTGTCCCCTACCCTACCCCTAATAAAAAAGAAAGAAAAAACCCTTTGTAACAAATATGTGTAGTCAGTCAAAACAAATTCTGGCATTGGTCATGTCCAAATATATTTCTTATTTTTCATCTTTAGTCTGTCATGTCTCTGTTACAGGATGGGTAACATGCTTCATTATACTGGAATCACACTTAGTCATTGCATTGGTAAGAATCTAGGTCTTTCAAAGTTGTTTATTTTTATACTGCTATTATATAAGTTGTTCTCCTGATTCTCTTTACTTCACTCTGCATCAATTCATACAAATCTTCCCAGGTTTCTCTGGAAACAGCTTTTAAATAATTTTTTATGGTGCAATGGTATTCTATTACAATTTCATGTTATAATTTGTTCAGCTATTCCCAAATTAATGGATACCCTTTAGTTTCCAGTTCTTTACCACTATAAAATGAGTACTATAAAGAGTAAATGCAAATTGTTTTACATATGAGTCCTCTTCCTCTTTCTTTGATCTCTTCAGGGAATAGTTAGCTGGTCATGTTTTGAATAATCATGGATCTCTTTGAGAGATCTTCTGGATCTTGATGTAATCACCACAATGTCATTCAAATACAGGAGCAAAGGGAAGACCTCACCATCTATAGGGAAACCCCTTTTCATTTGGTTTTCTAAAGGGCAACCTGCACTCTGATGAGCACATATCTTTCTGTTTTATGCACTTTTTTTTTTTTGCTTTTTGGTGAGACAATTGGGGTTAAGTGGCTTGCCCAGGGTCACATAGCTAATAAGTGTCAAGTGTCTGGACCTCCTGACTCCAAGGCTAGAGCTCTATCCACAGCACCACCTAACTCCCCTTACTTTTTGATATTAATAATCAAATAGTTATTGAACAGTTATTTCTGTGATCACATTTATTAAGGAATTCTATATAATCTTAGTATATGCATGAGAGAACCACTGATGAAGCAAGCAGAACCTTTCAGGCTGTTGAGCAAAAGCTTTAAAAACATCAACAACTAATAAATACAGCAGGATCTAGTATTCTCTTATTTTTTAAATAAGTTTTTATTAATATCTTGTTTCTTACATCACCATAGTTATCCCATTTTTTATTAGTTCTTTTAGAACTAGATCTATTTCTTTTTCTGAGGTTGAATTATTCAAGATCTCTATCAGGTCTTTTGATAGTTTGGATATTTTGTGTTTTTGAAGGTATTCTATTTCTTTTGTGTCCTTTTAAAGCAGATAACTGTACATTATGTTCTGATTATTCTTTTTATTTCTGCTGGTTTTGCTGTGATTTCACCTTGCTCATTTGCTATTTTGTGGATTTGATTTTCTTATCTTTTCTTTTTAATTAGATTAACTAAGGGGTTTATCAATTTTATTAATCTTTTTTTAAAGAACCAGCTTTTAGTTTTATTTATCATTTCTATGGTTCTTTCCCCAACTTATTTATTTCCTCTCTAAATTCTAATATCTCGTCTTTGTGCTTATTTTTGATTTGTTATTTGTTGGCTTTGTAACTTTTAAAAATGAACAGTCAGTTCATTAACCCTTTCTTTTTCTATTTTATTAATGTATCTATTTATCTTAAAGAAGTACTGATCTTGGAGTCAGAAGACTCAATCCAGTAGTGAGACAATCTAATAGTGCAACATTATAATAACTGTGGTGCCTAATTAATAAGGTTGTGAGTCTCTAGTTTGACTCTCTGTTCCCTGTGTCCACTTCTTTTCCATAATGTAGCAGTAAAAACTTTCTCCCCAGCTATTTCACCAAAGGACAGTATAGAGTAAAATCCCCTCAGCCTTTGGTGGAAATATTTCTCCCATCCTCCTAATATATAACCGGCTTCTTCACCATCCCAGCAAAAAGAGAGGGGGAAGATGGGGAGGGCACTAACTGCACATAAGCTCACCTCTTGTAGAGCTACTGACTACATTATAAAATAATCAAGAAAAAAATAGTGAAATCAAGTCAGCATATATTTATTGAGTGTCTGCCCTGTCGTTTCTGCTAGGCCCTGAAGGGGATAAACAGAAGTTTAAGATGTGGTCTCCATGCTCAGGAAGTTCACTGTGTAGTTCATCTCTAAGAACTCCTAGAGTGAATGAACGGACCACAGAATCAATCTAGACAGTTCTAAAGTTCAGATCTGTGTAGAAGTCTTCATATATCAGTATTTACTTATATGTAAAAGGCACATAACTGAATGTCCAGTCTATAAAACAGCAGGTAACTTCCCAGGGAAACATTCTAGGCAAATGCTAGACCAAAAACGAGCAGTTTTTTTTTTTTTTTTTGAGTGAACATCTTCATCTGGCTGCTGATCAAGTCCCAAAGCTCGCTTTGCTTCCATTGGACGCTTCGGCATACACCCCCTTCCAAACAAACTACTGCTGGGTTGTTATGCATAGAATATATACAGTGCCTCTTTCTTTGGTAAAATGCAGAGCTGCAAATCTGTCATCTCTTTCTTGAAAACAGCAGGTTTAAGCCAGAGTCATCACTGAATGAGATAAAGATAAATAGGGAAAGTCGCTATTGATGCTTGTACTGCACGCTGGCGCCTGAGCAGATCCAGAAACAGACTGGACTGAGCTGTATGCACAGCTGTCCTTCCCAACCAGTACTGAACCCTCTGCCTCCAACATTCCTTCCCTCCAGTGGTAAACACGGGATGCCCCTCCCGCCAGAACACCTCAAACACTCGGCCATTTCACAATCAGTCTTTTGGAAGGCTTTCATTTGAGATATTTTTTGCGCTTTCAGAAGATGAGTCAAAATTAAGTTGTTCCTCAAAGTAGCAAAAGAACAACAGATGGCAGAACTTTTAAACATGATTGTTGGCAGGAAGGAGAAGAGGATGACGACATTTATTTTTTACGTTCTTAATCAAAGAGATTTCCTCATTCATCATAGTGCAGTGGAAAGAACACTAGATTTGGCATTGGGGAACGTAAAGTCAAAAACTAGTCCTTCACTTGTGAGTTACGTGACATTGGGCAGATCTTAGTGCACCTCTCTGGGCCTGAGTTTCTTCATTTATAAAATAAAGGGTGAGACTAGATAATTTCTAACATCCTTTCTAACTAAAAATTTCTCATCCTATGATCCTAAGATTTGGAAACATAGCAAAAAGATGAGATCGTGCTGTTCAACTCTGGAAAGCTACTGAAGTTTGTCACCCCCTTCTGAACTTCCCACCAAGGAACCCTGAGGATACCAGAGAGGGTCTTGCTTTTAGGAGACAGCCTTCTGTCTGATCCAGAGATATTTTCTTTTCTCCAGAATCAACAGATTCTTTGGAGGAGGAAGTAAAGATGTTACCCTATTACAGGTCTGCACAACCCGTGGCCTGCCAAAGGATTTCAAGTGCCCCGTGAAAAACGTACAGCAAAACATCCTCTACATTTTTGGCAGGCTGCTCGAAATTCTTTTGATGTGTCTGTGGGCCATAAGCAGCTCGGGCAGCAGGTTGTGCAGGCCTGCCCTATTGGAACTAGAGATACATAAACAAGTGGGACTTCCTCTGAAGACAGGACAAATTTTGTTGTTGTTGTTCAGTTGTTTCCATCATATCTGACTCTTTGTGACCCCATTTGGGGTTTTCTTGGCAAAGATTCAATTTTCTCCTAGAGTTTCTGAAGAAGTCCAAGTCTAAATTCCAATCCAATTCCTGTCCCTCCTGGGGTCTTTCCTGCCAGTTGCCCTATTCATTGTTTACAAAAACAATCTCTCCCCACCAAGAACTTTTTTCCTATTGCTCACTTAAAAATCTCAGGCGTGCAGCCACATCTTCCTTTAAACTCCTCATGGCTACCTCTTTCAGTATTCTTAGCAGCCATCCAAACTGAAACCCCTTGCAAACCCATAACTGGAGTGGAGCAGTGCAGGCTTTGTCCCAGGGTGCCAAAATTGAGAAAGCATTGATAACACTTACAGTCGTTCAGCAGCACCAGCTTAGCAAGAATTATTAGGTAACACTTTAAGAAATGACCCATACAGATTTCAGAGAAATACAAGAAGACATAAAGAAGGCAGCATGGTACAGTCTGAGGTCAGATTTGAACTCAGGTCTTCCTGACTCCAGGCCCAGTGTTCTATTTACTTTGCCACCTAACTGCCCTAACTCCCAAAGTATTAGATTGTAAATGCTAATATTATGTTTCATTAGGATAGAAGCCCAGTGTGGAACACAATCTAGGAGCTTAATAAATGTTTACTGAATTGAAGGGGACATTGATCACCAGCCCCTCCTGGCCAGACACAGCTACCTGAGTCCTGGGGGATTCTAAAGGGATCTCTGCTCCTGTTCCCTGGAGGGCTACTCCAGCTCCACCCTGACCTTTGCTGGCTCCTATAGTGTTCCTTTGGTCTGGAGAAAGTCCAGAGATTGGGTACATGCATCCACCTCATTAGAAGGGAGATGAGTGAGTGGCAAAGACAGTTGTTAAATATTAGCACATAAAAATCTGGTTTCCCCTCCCTCCCATTCATCTGAAGAACTAAAAAAGAAAAAAAAGAGAAATTTTGGCACCAGAGTGGGTGGGGTGGGGGGAAGTAGAGCTTTGGAGAGAAAGATAGCTATCCAAAACATTTTAGACTCAAAAGATTTGTATAAATGCAGATATCTTTAGAACCTAGTACACATACTTCAAGTCAGGAAGACCTCAGTTCAAATCTTACCTCAGAAACTTAATGTGTGGGCTTAGAAAAGGTACTTAACCTCTCAGCCTGTTTCCTCACATGTATAATAAGGGTAATAATAATCCTTGCTTCACCAGGTTGCTGGTCAGAATCAAATTGAATAATATATGCAAGGCCTTTTGTAAAACTTAAAGTGCTATAAAATGTTAGCTGTCATTATTATGAAAAGTTCGTCTGTATTACGTTAAACAATACTAAAACATTTTTGCAAGGCAGCTAGGCAGCAAAGCACAGTGGAAAGGTGCCTTGCCTGGATGAGTTCAAATCTAGCCTCAGACACTTACTAGCTGTGTGACTCTGGGTACGTCATGTAACTGTTTGCCTCAGTTTCCTCATCTGTAAAATGAGCTGGAGAAAGAAATGTCAAACCACTCCAGTATCTTTGCCAAGAAAACCCCAAATGGAGTCATGAAGTTAGACACAGCTGAAAAACAACAACAAACTGTTTATAGTATTTATAATTTATAGTATGTTCAGATCATAACCTTGAAGAACACTCCTCCTAATTGTGGGCCTCCATTCTAGATGGACTTTGGCTTTACCAGTTCTAACAAAACTTGTGGTCAAAACCCATTCTGTTACAGTAAGAACTTGAGAGATGAAAGAACTTACTGATGAATTAGTCCAACCTCTTCATTTTACAGATGGGGGAACTGAGGTCCAGAAAGGAGGAACAAGAAGTCCAAGCTAATAGCAATTACTAACAGCACAGTTTCTACCAAATAGTCCAACGACAGGGCTTTCCTGGGTGTGGTCTTCCCTGCCCTCACAGTTTAGGGATCTGGGAGATGATATCAGTCTATCAGCCAGCATTTATTAAACATCTATTATATGCCAGGTACAGTACTAGATTGGGATAGGGTATCATGGGAAATGCCATGTAGTAGTATATACAAAATATTGTCAAGGGAATAGCAGCCTCTGGGGGGCATGAAAAAGCCTCATAAAGTAACTTCTTGAGTTGACTATTAAAGTAAGTAGAGATTCTAAGAGGCAGGGATGGAGTGAGAGTATATTTCAAGCATGGAGGATGGCCAATGCAAAAGCAGTGATGGAAAATGGAATGCCATATGTGAAGAACAAGGCCAGTTTGACTGGACCATAGGAAATGGGAAATGATGTTCTATATGACCAAGAATTTTTCTGATGGTGATACATAATTCTACAAACCACTCCCTTGAGAAGAGGAAGTCTTGATACACCAATGTGCTGTCCAGACCATCAGGCAGGTCCCTGGACTCTCCTTCTGCCCTGTCACCTTATATTGCTTGCACAGGTTCATAGATAAATAAGGTCACTATAAATTACTCATTTGTGTACATCTTGTATCCTCGTCTTTGCTGAGATCATTCCATGCAGAGAATTTAAACTCTTTGAGTTTTAAACACTGTTGAGACAGTTAATCAAACAAAGAAGGAATTGTACCAAATTCCTTTTATGACACAAATATGGTGCTGATACCTGAACCAGGAAGAGCAAAAACAGAGAAAGTTATAGATCAATTTCCCTAATGAATATTGATACAAAATTTTGAAATAAAATACTAGCAAGGAGATTATAGCAATATATCACAAAGATTATACATTATGACCAGGTGGGATTTATACCAGGAATGCAGGGCTGGCTCAATGCATAATTGATTATATCAATAACAAAAACATCAATATGATTATCTCAGTAGAGGCAGAAAAAACTTTTGACAAAATATAACATGCATTCCTATTAAAAAACTCTAGAAAGTATAGGAATAAATGGAGCTTTCCTTAAAATGATAAGTAGTATCTATCTAAAACCAAGCATTATCTGTAATAATAAGATCAGTGGTGAAGCAAGGATGCCCATTACCACCACTATTATTCAATATTGTACTAGAAATACTAACTATAGCAATAAGACAAGAAAATGAAACTGAAGGTTAGAGTAGGCAGTGAGGAAACAACATTATCACTTTTTGCAGACAATATAATGATATACTTAGAGAATCCTAAAAAAATCAACTAAAAAACTAGTTGAAAATTACTTTATAAAAGCTGCAGGATATAAAATAAACTCACAGAAATCATCAGCATTTCTATATGTTACCAACAAAGTCCAGCAGCAAAAGATAGAAAAAGAAATTCCATTTAAAATAACTGCAGTCAATATAAAATACTTTGGAATCTACCTGCCAACACAAATCCAGAGATTATATAAACACAATTACAAAACACTTTTCACACAAATAAAGATAAATCTAAACAATTAGAGAAATATTAATTGCTCCTGGGTAGGCCAAACTAATATAACCAAAATAATAAAATAAATTAATTTACTTATTGCCATACCAGTCAAACTACCAAAAATCATTTTATAGAGCTAGAAAAAAATAATAACAAATTCATCTGGAAGAACAAAAGGTCAAGAATATCAAGGAAATAAATGAAAAAAAAAATGTGAAGGAAGGTAGTTTAACTGTACCAAATCTAAAACTGTATTACAAAGTGATAATCGTCAAAATAATCTGGTACTGGCTAAGAAATAGAGTAGTGAATCAGTAGAATAGATTAGGTACATAATACACAGTATTAAATGACCATCATAACCTAGTGTTTGATAAACCCAAAGATCCAAACTTTTGGGACAAGAACTCACTATTTGGCAAAAATTGCTGGGAAAACAGGAAAGCAATTGGCAGAAACTAGGTATAGGCCAACATCTCACAATATATACCAAGGTAAGATCAAAATGGGTACTTGATTTAGACATAAAAGGTGATACAATAAGCAAATTAAAAAGCATAAGATAGTTTACCTGTCTGACTTATGGAAAAGTGAAGATCTTTGATCAAATGAGGTAGATAGCTTTACAAGATATAAAATGGATGATTTTAATTACATTAAACTGAAAAGGTTTTGCACAAACAAAACCAATGCAGCCAAGATTAGAAAGAAAGCAGAAAGCTAGGGTCTCATTTCTCAAATGTACAGAGAACTATATAAGTCAAATTTGTCAGAATATGAATCATTCTCCATGTGATAAGTGGTCAAAGGATATGAACCAGCAGTTTTTAGATGAAGAAATCAAAACTATCAACAATCATATGAAAAAATGCTCTAAATCACTATTGATTAGAGAAATGCAAATTAAAACAGTTCTGAGGTACTACCTTATACCTTTCAGATTGACTAATATGACAGAAAAGAAAAATGACAAATATTGGAAGAGATGTGGGAAAATTGGGATACTAATGCACTGTTGGTGGAGTTGTGAAGTAGTCCAACTATTTTGGAGAACAATTTGGAACTATACCCAAAAGGCTATAAAACTGTGCATGTCCTTTGACCCAGCAATACCACTACTAGCTCTGTATCCCAAAGAGATGGGAAAAAAGGGGGGGGGAAAGGACCTATATATGCAAAAATATTTATGGCAGCTGTTTTTGTGGTGGTAAAGAATTAGAAATTGAGGGGCTACCCATCAATTGTGGAATGGCTTAACAAATTGTAGTATATGATTGTGATGGAATACTATTGTGCTATAACAAATGATGAGCAGGATGCTTTCGGAAAAATCTGGAAACACATGAACTGATTCAAAGTGAAGTGAGCAGAGCCAAGAGAACATTGTATACAGTAATAACAATATTGTATGATGATCAACTGTAAATGACTTAGCTATTCTCAGCAATGTAATGATCTAAGACAATTCCAAAGGACTCATGATGAAAAAAGCTATCCACCTCCAGTGAAAGAACTAATGGAGTTTAAATGCAGATCAAAGCATATTTTTTAAAACTTTCTTTTTCTTTCTTTCTTTCTTTTTTTTTTTTTTGCAACATGCCTAACATGAAAGTATGTTTTGCATGATTTCACATGTGTAATTAATATCACATTTCTTGCCTTCACAATGAGAGGGGCGGGGAGGGAGGGAGAAAATTCAAAACTGAAAAAAAATTTTAAAAATGAATGTTAAAAATAAATAATAAATTTTTGAAAAGTTAACAGAGACTATTTTGGTTTTGTCTTGGTATCACCAATGCCTTACACAGTTATTTGCACATAGAAAGTATGTGTTATTATTATTATTTTTTAAATTCAAGAGGCAGCAAGGCATAGTGTATAGAGAAATGGCTTTAGAATCAGGTTGACCTGAGTTCAAATTTCACCTCTGGGCCATACTGGTTGTGTGGCCTTTTGCAAATCTTAGTGCTCCAAGCAATTCTCTCAGACTCTAACTAGCAGAACAGGTATCCCTCTGCATTGCTAGAAAGAGTTAACTACATGAATCAATTTTTAAAGGCCAGGACCTTTTACCTGAATATAGACATGCCCAGCCCATTAAATGGAATAGCTTGTATTTATATTTACATACCACTTCAGTCCTTCTGTACAATAAACCTGTGAGATGAGTATAACTGTTATTATATCCATTTTGTGAATGAGAAAATTGAGGCTATGAAAGATTAAATTGCTTGCCCAAGGGTACAGAGTAGATAAGAATCAGAGTTAGGACTTCCAGGAATAAGTCTTAATGTACTCTACCCTACTTAGACCATATCTGGGATATTATGCTCAGTTCTGGGCACCACAGTTTTTAAGAAAGCTGGTTCTCCTCAATGGCCCAAGGGCTAGACTTCTGTAAAGGACTAAATCTGAGTCCAGGATTGCCTATTATTTACTTACTTCTGAATACCTGGGCCAAGAGCCCATCTCTTTACCCATGACTACCAGTCACACTGAAGACCTCCAGTGACAGAACAAGGCATAGTGCATAGAGTATAAGAGAAATGTTTATTAAAACCAATGATTTGGGAAGATTTATGTTTCCTCCTTTTTCTCTTATCCTCATTTCAAGACCTCAGTCTTTTTTTTTTTTTTAATTTTTTTAAGACCTCAGTCTTAAAGGTGGAGCTAACCTTTTCCTCTATCCAGACCTCACCCAGTTGGGGCAGCCATTGTGTTCCACTCAGGTTTGGGTGGGGATGAATTCTTTGAATAGATTGCCCAAGGCTCAGGGTAACTTAAGAATTAAATGACATAATCAAAGTTCAGGTTTAACCCCTCATTATAATATTCATTCTCTCATTAACTGTTAACCAATCATAGTTGATTGCCACCCTTGGAACACACTTCTTCTGATAGATGGGCATATAAACCATGAGCTTACTGCCATGATTGTCTTTGGTCTAAGAGAGAAAGATGGCCAAATGACCATCCTTTAATTAAAATGCTGGTATTATTAATAAAAGTGATTAAATTGCTCAGAAATTCTGTCTCTTGAACCTTTTTAAATGCCACAAGTACCAGGCTTGGACTCTGGAAGACCTGAGTTCAAAGCCCACCTCTGACACTTACTAGCTATGTGACCATATAACCAATTTTCTTAACCTCTCTGAGCCTCAGTTTCTTAATTTGTAAAACTGAAAGACATTTTAATGGAGTACACTCTAATAACTATGGCACCTAGGGTGTGGTGACGAAGTGAGATTATGTATACAAAATATTTTGCAAACCTCAAAGCACTATATACATGTCAACTATTATTATCTTCCAAAGAAGCCTGTTTCATTTTTGAGCAGCTGGAAATTCTCCCTTATATTGGACATAAAATCTGCCCCTTTGTAACTTTACCTCTTGGTTTTAGTTCTGTCCCATGGGGACAAGCTGAATGAATTTTATTCTTCTGTGTGACAGTCTTCTAAATATTTGAATAAAATGATCATATTCTCCTCCAAGTATTCTCTTCTCCAGACTTAAACATCCTCAGTTTCCTCAACATTTCTTTATATATTATTTTTTAAACTTTCTTTACAATGCTAATTGCCACCATGTGGATATACTCCAGCTTGTCAATATCTCTCTTCAAATGCAGTGCCAAAAAGCTGTCTGATTGGCAGAGAACACGTATATAATTGGACATTTTGGTTTTGCAATTAGACTGTAATTTCCTTGAAGTCAAGAACCATATCATCATGTCTTCTGCTTTTTAACACTGTCTCCTATATACAGAAAAGCAGCTTGATGTGGTGGCTAGAGAGCTGGCTTTACCACCAGGAAGAGCTGGGCTTAAGTCTTGCCCCAAACACATACTGGTTGTTTGACCCTAGGAGAGTTAACCTTTCAGTGCTCTAGGCACCTGTCTAAGTCTAGAAAGGGCCTAAGTCCATTGGTAGAGGGATACCCCTCACCTGGTAATTCTTACCTCAATGAAATCAAAGATCTAGTCCCCATCCCAGATTCACTTAGAACTGTGCTGGACATATAATAGGCACTCAATAAATGATTGCTGAATGGTATCTCAAGTAAGACTCCCTTTTCAACTTAATGAGAACTTATTAATGGCACTCCACACACAAAACACTATGCTAAGCATTAAGGATATGAAGATGAAATAAGATATAGTCTTTGCCCTCAAGGGACTTAATATTGAATGTGGGCAAGGGTGGCATAGGGGAAGATGTGCAAACTAGTAATTATAGCACAAAACAGAATGTTATAAGTGTAAAGGATGCAAACAAACTGCTGTGAGACTATTTATGATGGAGCTATTTTCATGGGGTTGGGGGATAGGGCTACATAGAGGGAGTGACATATTAATTGGGTCTTGAAAGAAGATGAAGATTAGGTGAAGGAGAGTTCATTCCAGAAATGGATGAGCAGAAGGACAGAGAGGGGAGAGGGCAGGATGAGGACAGAGGATGGAGAGTAGGCAAGTTTGGCTGGAATTTAGAATATACAAAAGGGAATAGTATGAGGTAATGTAAAAAAGGTAGTTCATAAATAGATGAGTTGAATGCCAAGATTAGCAATTTGTAATTTATTCTGTAGGCAATATGTAGCTGCTGAAGATTTTTTGAGAGAGGAATGATGTGATCAGAGCAGTGCAATGGTATGAAGGATTGATTGGATAGGGGAGAAAGACAGTTAGGAAGCCAGCCACTAGCTGCTATAAAGGAGAGCTTTATTTCTCACACTTTTGTGATAATAAATGTGTAAGAACATCCAAAGTATTCTTATATGCTCTTTTGATACTACATCTTACACATTGAGGGGAATGTGGAAAATCAGTTTCATTACACTATTTCTTAAACAACCCACATAGTACCTGATGAAAGGGACAGTTAAAAATGCCAAATAATGATGGCCTACAACATAGAAAGAGCATTGGACTGGAATCAGAAGACCTGAGTTTGAGTCCCAGCGTCAGCATTTATTAACTTCATGAACTTGGACGAGTAATTTAACCTTTCTGGGTCTCAGTTTTCTGACCTATAAAATGGGAATGACACTTGCATGACTGACTTCACTGGAAAGATCAATTATAATAGCTCCCATTTATGTAGCATCTTAAGGTTTCCAAAGTTGCTTTTCTTGCAACAGCCCTGTGAGTATAACTATTATTATTGGTTGGTTTTTTTTTTTTTTTGGCTATGCAATGGGGTCACACAGCTAGTAAGTGTTATGTGTCTGAGGACGGATTTGAATTCAGGTCCTCCTGAATCTAGGGCTAGTGCTCTATCCACTACGCCACCTAGCTGCCCCGAGTATAACTATTATTATCCCCATGTTACAAATTTGAAAACTGAGGCCCTGACAGGTTTCACAAGTATCTCAAGGTCATCCAGGTAGTAAATGGCTGAGGTAGGATTTGAACCAAGGACTCCTGAAGCCAAGTCCAGTGCTTTCTTTATTCACTATACTATGATGTCTCTTAAATGAAAGGATATGTACAAAGTGAAATTTTCATACCAATGCCTGGGAAGGTTTTGCTCTAGCCTGTTCTTTGGTGAAATGATTAGGGAGAAGGTTTTTCCTCTTACATTACAGAAAAGAAATAGACACAGGAAACAGATAAACAAGCTAGCAACCCACAACCTGAAAAATTAGGCATCACAATTACTATAATATAGCACTATTAGGATGTATCTCTATTTTATGAATTAAGAAGGTAAGGCTCAGAGAAGTTAGGGAATTTACTTATGGTCAATTAGTGTCAGAGATGGGCTGTGAACTCAGGTCTCCCAGACCTGGTACTCTAGTGGTACTCCATCACTCTGTCATGTTCTGTCCCTGGAGGTCTTCACTGTGACTGGGAGTCATGGATAAAGAGATGGGCTAATAGCCCCTGTACTTAGAAGTGAGTACCAGAAGCAGATAATCCTGGACTCAGTGCTTCCTTACTATGTTCTAGGCAGTATGCAAAGCCCTGGGGATGCAAAGAAAGGCAAAAACACAGTCCCTGCTTTCAAAGAGCTTACATTCTAATGGGGGAGGTAACAGGCAAACAAAAATAGATAGATAGATAGATAGTAAACATATATTTGAAATGGAAAGCAGTCTTAGGGAAGGCACTAGCAGGGCAGTGGACTGGAAAAAGCCTCCAGCAGCAGACAGGATTTGTGATGAGGCTTGAGGAAAGCCAGGGAAGTCAGGAGGTAGAGAGGTAAGAAGCAAAAGAATTCCAGGCATAGGGAATAGCTAATGAAAAGAGACCTGAGAGTGCAGATGTGTTTTAAGAACAAGAAGGCTGGTGTATTAAGGGTGTAAAAATAGGAAAGGGCAAGGTTGTAAAGGGCTCTAGACTATATAGAACCTTTCGGTTTTGCTCCTGAAGATAATGGGGAGCTACTAGAATTTATTGAGGGGCAGCTAGGTGGTGCAGTGGATAGAGTGCCAGGCCTGAAGTCAGGAAGACTCATCTTTCTGAGTTCAAATCAGGCCTCAAACACATACTAGCTATGTGACCCTGTGCAAGTCACTTAACCCTGTTTGCCTCAGTTTCCTCCTCTGTAAAATGAACTGGAAAAGGAAAGGGCGAATCACTCCAATATCTTTGCCAAGAAACCCCAAATGGTGTCACAAAGATTTAGGCATAACTGAAAAACTACTGAATAACAACACAAGTTTATCGAATAGGAAGTGACATGGTAAGACAGGTGCTTTAGGAAAAATAACTTTGGCAGCTGAGTGAAGTACAGATTGGAATTAGGAGAGATTTGAAGCAGGAAGACCCACCAGAAGACTACTGAAATAGTTTAACTGTGAGGTGATGAGTCTGAACCAGAATGGCGGCAATGTCAGAGGAGAGAAGAGGACATATGTTGTGAATGTAGAAATGACAAGATTTAGTAACAGATTAGATATGTGGAGTGAATGCAAGAGAGAAGTCGAGGCTGACACTCAAGCAGTGAGTCTGGGTGACTGGGAGGATGATGGTACCTGAATAGTTGTTCATCTTTCATTTTCGAAAAGGACCAGTGACATTATGGATGATATCTTGACTTGCATGTGAATTGGATTTAAGTGAGGCAAAGTTGCACAAAGTTATTGGCCTCACTCTCTGTTCCTGACTCATCAAAGTCCAGTGGCAAGACAAGGCAGAATGACTGGTGACGGCCCAGCATGCAGTGGATGACCTTGGTGTCTTCAATGCCTGACCAAGCTCTAAGTGCTCCACAGCGCCCGCTTCAACTGCCTTCATGGCCATCAGAACAATTTGTTCTCATCTACCCATTCGGCTGGGGGAAGTCTTCACATGCTTGGGGTAGACACTCCCTAACTCACTGACAAATTTGAGACCTGTCTGCTGAGATTGTTTACCAGGATGTGGCTGCTGCACAGGCAACAGCTTCTTGGAGACACAGGTGAGAGTTGAGTGAACCAGGTAACACAAAAAGTGGATGAGTAGCCCTGAAAAAGGCTCTGCAAACCCTCACACTGAAGGTGCTAATTCTCCCTGAACACTCCATACACCCCACACTGAACAGTAATAGAAGTTTGGAAGAGAGGAGGGCTTGGGGTAAGAGATAATGAATTCTGTTTGGGACATGTGAAGTTTGATATGCCTACGTGACATCCAGTTTGAGATGTCCAAAAGGCAGCTGGTGATGGGAGATAAGCCCTCAGGAGGGAGGTTAAGGCTGGACCTTCCATCGGCACCATACTCCCTTTGTGTTGCAAACCAACCATTCAACGTGTGTTTATTGACTTCCTCCTACATACAAGACCATGTGTTAGTCTTTGGGGGGGAACTTATAAAATACATCTTATATGAGTATCTACCCTCAAGGAGTTTATAATTTACTCAAAGCACATCAGTTCCATACATCCTCATGTGGTTGAGGCCCCTGGGACTGACCATAAAAATCTGGCAGAGAAAATATTAATAGGGAGTGAAGATGGGAGAGGCTAAAAGAGTAGGAATCTAGTTAGGGATAAAGTAAAACATTTAATATAGCCAGTAACTATTTTCAGGAATATATCAAAGAGAAAAGCTGAAAAAAGTTATTATACTATAATTATTTAATATTAAATGGGGGTCTGTTTTAAATGAGCTTCCAGGGTATGAAAGATCAGTGTATTATATTTGCATATACAATATGTATATCGATAGATACATATTTATACAAATTGTATTCATTTGAAACCATTCAACCCATAAATGTGAAATGCACGTTGTAGTTTGCATAATTTAGCTGTGGTTTTACTGCTTCATAAAATCACTTGGAAATTTTGGCTTGAAAGTCACACAGCCTCACCAGTTCTGGAGAGAATTTCATTACAGCAGCACAAACAGATTCAATTTGATAAGCATATATTAGCAACTCACTCTGCGCCAGGCATGTGCTAGGCACAGAGACGTAAAGACAAAATTGAAACAGGTCCTGTCCTCAGGGAAAGTATATTCTAAGATAATAGGCTTATTATTCTTTACCTGGCCTTTTTTCCTAACTCAGAAAAAGAAGTTCTTTTTCCTTTCTTCCCATGCAGATGGTCTTTAAATGTTCTTAGTCCATGAATAGATTATACTCTAGTGGAAGTATAAGCTATATATAAACTTATATTAGAATTAGAATCTATATACTAAAGTATAAGATACACACTCATACATGTATGCTACTAAAAGCTTCTGGTGGATGGGGCTATGTCTTTTTTAATTCTTGTGTCCCTCTCACCTAGCAGAGTAGCTATGTGCACAAGAGAGAAAGTAATCTATGTGTAGCAAATTGAAAGTGGTACCTTACTGTAGAAATCTAAGAGTTAGAAACCTTCTGGAGTATTTAAAAATGGCTTATATACACATATATGTACATATATGTGTATTTGTATATAGATACATACAAATATATGTATATAACATATGTGTATTTGTATGTAGATACATACAAATTTGTCTTTAACTCTGACATCTCCTTTTCACAAAGTGTTTCGAAGTCGAACATGCTGAGTTATTCTTTTTAAACACCAGTTAAATCTACCCACCACCAGTTACCACAAAATTACCTCCTCCCTTGATGTCACTTGTTTATTCATCCCCTACAATGTGTCTGCTTGTTTTATGAGCCTGTGATAAGAAAATTTTAAACTCTTAAAAGTATTCCTGACCTCTTAGGGAATGCTTATGAGGATGGGCTATCCCATCATATTCCCGAATATCTTTGAAATCCTTACCAGTAATCTTCTTTAGCAGATAAAAGATGAAAAAGAGGAAAAGAGAGGTATTCTTGGAAATGTTTACCAGAAACATATGTAGTTACCAAATACCCATGCATATCACACTCTCTTCACACACTCAATGGTCCAGCCAAACTGAACTAGTTTAAGTTAATTTCTTTGCCTTTGAGCATTCTTTCCCCCATGCACAGAATACTCTCTGTTTTTGTCTGCTGACATTCTATTGGCTCTTCAAGGTCTAGTTCAAATGCCTCCATGAATCCTTCCCCAATCTCTCCCTTACCTGATCTCATTACACTTTGTATTCTCACTTTAGTATGATATACCTAGAGTAGTAGATAGAGAATTCTATGGAACCATAAGCATGACTCTTGCAGTCTCAGTTTAAGTATAAGATAATATTCAGGAGGGAAAGAATGATAATGATATGGGGATTATTGAGATAATGAGCATGAAAGTGCTTTGGGAAGTATAAAGTCCTATTCAAATGTAGTGCTGTAATGATAGTAATTAGAAACCATGATCCAGAATCTCACTGTGATCTTTTCCATGTTCAATCTGGGGGCATCCCACAATTCAATCTCTTTTGCTGTTTTTCCTCTCAGATTTTCCCCTAAGAATATCAGACTATGGCTTGTGCTTGGGCCCAGTACTGATGAAGGCAAGGTCTGAGTTTGCTCCTCCATGTGTTGGCTCAGTATCTTTCTGGTCTTCAGTTCTAGATCCTGATTGGTCCAGGAAATCAGCTTAGCTGAGGAATTATTCCTCTTCTTTTAAGGATATTTGGTTAGACACTTCCTCTATTAGGTGGTTTCCCCCACTGTGGGTTACCTTCCATTTTGTAGATCCATAGGAAAGATCCAGATTCTGATGTTCCTGGGGGAAGCCAGACGTGTTGGGGCACAAGATCCAAAGAGTATGATTCAGATGCGAAGCCCCCAAGATTGAACCTGGTCAGTGTAAACCCAGACCCTCAGGTTCTGGGAAATGGATTACATTCCAAAGGCTATTATTTTCTTCTTTGTAATTTATACCATACTGTGCTTCTGGAAAAATCAACTCTTTCCGGATAGTTATCTATATTTTTACTGGTTGTAGTTTCACAAGAAAATAAAAATATATTTGCTCACTTACTGTGGAATTTAATATGAAAACTTATTCTTTGGCCATGCTAGGACACATCCAGAGAAGGGCGACTCGGAAAGTGAAAGGATTCTGAGCCATGTCACCTAGGAATTGGTTGAAAGACTAGAAGCTGTTTAGTTGGGAAAAGAAAAGATTGGGGGTAGGGCACACCTGGATTGTGTGGGTGATTATAACAGTGTTCAAAAACTGAAGGATTGGCATGTAAAAGAGGAATTAGATTTATCCTAAACAGCCTTGAAGAGAAGAACTAAGACTAATGTATATGATACATAGAAATAGATTTGGGATCAACATAGTACTTCAAAGTTACATTTATAAAAAAATGGAATGGGCTGCCTAGTGTGGGGCTGAAGGTTGGGGTTCTCAGTCATTGAAGGTTTTCAAGTGGAATCTGAATGGATCTGTCTGACACGTTGCAGAATGGATTTGTAATTTGGGTTGGGGTGGGCAAAATGACTTTTGAGACCCTCCCAACTCCTGAGATTTTGTAAAGAAAAAAAATAGTAATTTGTTAGTAAACCATCAAAGTGAGTGACACCTGAAAATACTTAATTTCATCCATAAAAGATGGTACAGGATACTGCATAAAGGAAAAGAGGCCTTACTAATTTAAGCAGAAATAGCAGTAATGTAGAGGGTAAGGGAAATCTTGGGAATTGAATGAACAGGAGGAAACCTTCATTGACTGTTGGAGATGATTCATTCACTCACTCAACCAATTTAATGCCACTATTTTCAAGCCCAACAAATAAATGTTTATTGAACATCCTGTGTTCAGGACTGTGTAGGCAAGAGAAGAAACAAGAAACACAGAATAGAGCACTGGGTCTGGAGTCAGTAAAGTGTGAGTTCAAATATGGCCTCAGACACTAGCTGTGTGACCTTTGGTAAGTCACTTAAACTTCTGTTTGCCTCAGTTTCCTTATCTATAAAAATGGGGATAATAATAGCATCTAGCTTCCAGGGTTGTTGTGAGGCTCATACAAGATAATATTTATAAAGTGCTTAGTACAGTGCCTGGTACCTATTAAGTGTTATGTAAAGGTTAGTTATTATTACTATTATTATTACATATTATCTGACCTTGTAAAACATATAATTTAGTAGGTGGGACAAGATAGATACACATGAAATAAAAACAAATGTGAGGCTACACTGATTCCATCTTCACAACTCTCATATCTATCCCTTTCTCAATCAACCAATATTTATTAGCATCAATTATGTGTCAGGCACTGTGTTAAGTGCTTGGTATTCCAAAGTGAAATAGTCTAGGTCCTAAAGGGGTTTACATTGTATAAGGGTGTGTGTGTGTGTGTGTGTGTGTGTGTGTGTAACAACATGTGCATACACAGATAAACACAAAATGTATACAAGGTAATTTTTTGGGGGGAGGGGAAGGAATCAGGAAAGACTTCATGGAGAAGGTGGTGCTTTAGCAAAACATCGAAGGACACTAAGAATTATTCACATAAGTGACTGCCACCATGTTTCAGGCTCTTATTGCTTCTCAGCTGGACTATTGAAATCCTCCTAATTGGTCTCCTTGTTTCAAGATTCTCACCTCTTCAGTCCTCCACAGTTGCCAAAATGATATTCCTAAAGCATGAATCTGACCATGTTACTCCTTGTGCCCAATAAATTCCAGTTGCTCCCTATAACTTCTAGGATTCAATAAAAACTCTTGTTTGTTTTTCAAAATAGATTTTTATTGACATCATTTACTTTTATATCACCTAAATTTCCCCATATTCCCAACCCTTCACCTTCCAGAGAGCCATACTTTGTAACAACAACAACAACAAATTAAAAGAAAAAATAAAGAGGAAGAAAAAAAACTGCAAAACCAATGAATACATTTAAAAAATCTGACATTTTATGCAATATTCCACACCTGTGGATCTCTCCTGTCACACTTCTGCAAAGGAGTGGGGGAAAATGTCTTTTTGTGCCTCTTCTTTGGGTTCAAGCTTGTTCTCAAGTACAAACCCTTCTCATTCAATGTCCTCTACAATCTGGCACCATCCCACCTTTTTGGCCTTTATTATACATCCCTCCCCTTTATGCACACTTCAGTCTAGCCAAACTGGTTTTCTGGTTGTTCCTGACACGTGATATTCCATTTCTACGTCTTCGTACAGGCCAATGTCTCCCCCATTCTTGGAATATATTCTTCACCTCCACCTCTTAGCTTCCCTAAGTTTCCTTCAAAGCTCAACTCAAGGCCAGCTTTCTTAATGAGGACTTTCCTGATCTCCCCAATGACTAGTCCCTCACCTGCCAAATTATGTAGTGTGTGTACATGTAAAACATATGTATATACACATATATATTGCCAGATGTGAATGGATGATGTATTAAATACCTGCAAAGTTCTGTATGAAGCCCTGAGAATACCCGCAGAAGAGCAAGATACTCCCTGTTCTCAGAGAGTTCACATTCTTACGTCAGAAGAGGTGACAAACACACGGGATGGTTCACCTTCTGGGAAGGGCTCAGCGATTCTACTGCACAATATCTGCACATATAGGGCAGAAACTTTTGTTTTCTATCTTTGTACCTCTGGTGTCCAGCATAGTGCCTGGCACAGAGTAGGCACTTAAGAAAGGCTTGATTATTTTTAATTAATTAACAAGGTCTACAGGAGTTCATTGAAAGAGGGGAATCCGTGAGACTTGGAATGATTGGGTCTAGTCTTGTGAAGGAGATACTAAATGATTTAGATGATGGCTGATGGGCTCAGAGAGGTAGAGGGGAAAAAGAACATTCCTGCTATGAGAAACAACATGATCAAAGGGCAGTCTCATCATCTTATTGCTTTCTGTCTTCATAACATCTCTTATATATGTGCCTTTCTGCACACTTACCTAGCTACTACCCTAGTTCTTAGCCCTCATCACTCACCTCTTTTTTGAACTGTTGAACTAGTCTGCTAATTGGTCTTCCTGCCTGAAGTCTCTCTTCATTCCATTCCCTCTTCCATTCAGCTGCCAAAGTGATTTTCCTAAATTCTGAGCCTGACCACATCATACAATAAACTCTACTATCAAACAGAAAGTCCTCTGGAATTTAAAACCTGTTACAACCTGGCCCCCTTTTACCTTTCCTGTCTTCTTACCCTTTATTCTCTCTACAATTTTGTTACATTGGCCTGCTTGCCATTTCTTGCAAACAATAATTCATTTCTGGTGTCTTTACATAGGCTGTCCCCCATCCCAGGAGTATTCTTTCACCTCCCCTCCTCCTCCTAGCTTTTCTGGCTTCCTTTAAGACTCAGCTCAAATTCCACCTTGTCTGAGAGGAGATACCTACCTCCCACTCCCACTTTCCTCAGAGATTACCTGGCATTTACATTGTATTTATCTTTTATGTACATAATAATTATTTGTAAGTAGTCTCCCTTCAAAGTGATTTTTTTTTTCCATATCTCCAGGGCCCGTGGTAAATTTTAATCAATGTTTATTGAGGAATCACAAAAGGGTTTGAATAGAGGCCATCTAAAACTTAAAATGTCAAAGAGCTGCTTGAAGCTAGGAGAGGCTAATGACTTTCCCAAAGTTAAACAGCTAGTAAGTTTCAGAGGTTGGATTTGAGTTGTCCAGAGGTTGGCATAGTACTCCAAGCTGCTGGACACATTGGAATGCCAAATGTAGGTTTGCCTAAAAGACTATTTTGCAGAGAACTCAAATGAGACAAGCACAATACAAGGACACTCTCAAGGTCTCTCTGAAGAACTTTGGAATCAACTGCGTGACATTGGAGACACTGGCAAAGGACCGCCCAGCATGTCCCATGGTGCCCGCATCAAAGAAAGTGCTGTGCTCTCTGAGCAAAGCAGAATTGCAGTAGCTCAAAAGAAATGTGAGATGTGTAAATTCAGAAACATCTCCACTCCAAATGTTCACGTGAACTATTTGTGTTCAACTTGTGGTAGAGCCTTCTGAGCTTGTATTGGTCTGATCAGTACAGTTGGACACACCCTACCTTGACTCCAACGTGATAACGTCATTTTGTCAGCTAACCTTCCACTATGTAATACTGTCTCTTGGGTTTGGATTTCAGGGAGAAAAATGACTCCTTACTGGAGAAGCAGGTTTGTGTGGAGAGCTGAAATAAAGTAGTTAGGTAGGGTGGGGATAGATCAGGGAGGGCCTTGAATATCAATCAGACTGAGAAGTTTGTACTTTATCCCATAGGTTATAGGAAAATCACTGGTTATTTGGTGATAGGGTGGGGAAGAAGAGGGTGACATTATGGAAAGGCTTTGCACTGGTAGGCTAGATCAGAGCAAAGAGGACAATTAGCAGGCAAATGGAATAATCGAGGCATGGACTCATATAAGGGCCTGGCCAATCTTCTGAAAATTCTGACCAGTACTAGGCTAAATAGCTTAAAACTACTACTGAGACTTTGGGGACATTTCTGTATTGAAAAATACACAGTCAAAACATGAAAGTGAAATGATGTTGTTAATTATCTTTCCTTAGTCTCTGAAATAATACCTTAAGTAAACTTAATATATATATATATACATATGTATATGTATACACATATGCACATACATATGCATATAATATACATACACACATATATTTAAGGCAGTACATATCTTGTGTATGGATTTCTATTTCTTCCCAAAGGAGTTTGCATCCTTAAATGACTCATAGGGTCATTTCTGCCTCCAATGAATTAGGTGCTGGGCTAGGAGCCAAGGTAGCACAATTTGGTCTTTACAAATAGCCTCGTCGCATCTGTTGGGCCAAATAATAAGCTTGTGGGACAGCATGGCCCTCAGTATGTCCTTGGTATTCCTCTGGCAGGGAGTCTTGGGGCACTCTAGAATTAGCATCACCATATATCGAATTATTCCCCTGAAAAATGCAATTTCCGCTGTATGAAAGAAGCCGTCTTCTTTTCTTTTTTTTTCTTTTTTCTTTTTTTTGCTTGGAATGTGCATTGGCTTGGAAAGCAAATTGTCTAAAAGGTGAGTGGAAATTGTGCAATAACATGGCAGAGGCTGGGGGTTGGGGGAAAGGACTTCTTTAGAAAACCTTTGTCTCTTACCCCTATAATGTGTGCTTTGATGAAGCATCTGTGACTTCCACTGGGCCAAGCTGCCATCTGATTTGCCCCCCTCCTCTGGAAAATTCTTCTTTTATCTTGTGAGCTGTTATCCCGGTAATGATTATGCCATTGTTCTAAGCACTTTACTCCTAGGCTAAGATTTCGAGGTATCTAGGGGGCCAATTTGCTAATGAAGAATATGATTGGATAGAATGCTTAGTGGGTGGAGTATGTGATGTGCTGAGGAAAGGAAGAAGATGGTGGGGAATCTTCCACACCTATATTTCCTCTTGAATTTAGTTGTTTTCTTTTGCTTCCTGGGAGGGTGGCCTGGGTGATACAGGTTAATCCTTCCCCCACGAATTGTGGATGATGAAGTCTAGCTGGGGTTTGAGCTTTCCTGGCTTACAGGTCTCTCATCTCATTAGCTTAATAAATGCCCGGGTTTATTGGTGATCTAGTAAGTCTGGAGCTGGCTGTTAGGATATGGCCCGAGGCAGTCAGTTAGATGAGGGGAGCCCCTAGTTCAGTTTAACCCCTGAAGAAAAAATCTCCTACAATTATTAGTTTATACAACTTCATCAGTCAGTGAAGATATTCATAATCTTTGGGCTTTGGGTAACTGGGAAGGTCTACATCAAAGTAAGGCTACTCTCAGAACTTGTGAAGAGGGAGTTGGTAAAAAAGACATCAAGGCAAGACCCCTCATATACCAGGTGAGTTCAAAGTAGGAGCTATATTTGCGCTTTCCTAAAATGAGGCATTCCTGTAGGTCTAAGAATTTTAGGCCCATTACATGAATATGTTTATAATTTTGTTGTTTAATCATTTTCAGTCATGACCCCTTTTGGGGTTTCTTGGCGGAGATACTGCAGTGGTTTGCCATTTCCTTCTCCAGCTCATTTTACAGATGAGGAAACTGAGGCAGACAGGGTTAAGTGAGTTGCCGAGGATCACACCTAGTAAATGTCTGAGGCCAGATTTGAACTCAGGAAGATGAGTCTTCCTGACTCTGGGCCTGGTGCTCTATCCACAGCACCACCTACCTACCCTATGTTTATAATACAAATTATCTTTTGTTATGGCTTTTGGGAGAGAGAAAACAATTTTGAGTTACAATCAGGAGGAACAACAGGTTGTAGTGGAGAGAGAGCTGACCTCAAAGTCACATAGATCTGGGTTCAAGCCCTAACATACTGGTTATGTGACCCTCAGTTAGGTCACTTACAATCTGAGTACCTCTAGGAACTTCCTTAAGACTGTAGGCTGTAGAGCAAACGCACATTGGGAGAGGGAGTTGCAAAACTTAGTGAAATTATAGGTTTGGTCTGAGAAAAAAAAACAAAAAACAAAACCCAAAGAAAAACAACTAACCCAGGATGGTAGGGGTTCGAAGTGATTTTGATACTTAGGCCAAATATACAGGGGGAGATAAAAATCATTATTTTGGTCTTTTATTGATACAAAGAAAACCAAAACACAAAGTGAACAATTTCTTAGAACTACAGGCACATGTTGATCATTGTTAGGATAGTCTTTAAGTACCCAGTGACTTTTATCTCCCTCTGTGAATATCAGTCTTTGAGGGTGACTTAGCAAGAATCATAGAAAAGAGAGCTCTAAGCCCAAAAGTCTTTAAAGGCTAGTGTATGACAGAATTCAAGTTAATTCTGTAAATTTTTCTTTACTGTCTACTGTGAGCAGGCCCTCTGGTTAGTTAGGAAGCAAAAAGGGCAAAAATGGCAGTTATTTTCCCTAGGTAAAGTATGTTTTTATATTCATAGCCAAAGTTGAGTGATAGCAATAATTACGAACAAATCATAGGACCACAGAGCTGGAAGGGACCTTAGTTGCCATAGAATCTAACCCTTTCACTTTATAATGGAGAAAAATAAGACCCAATAAGGTCAGTTGATTTCTCCAAGGTCACACTGGTAGTAAATAGGAGAGGTAAGGATTTGGACCCAGTTATACTGGGATTTATAGCATCACAGAGACCTGGAAGGTGTTCAATAAGAGTTACTGTTCAATGCCTTATTCTTATTTTAAATATAATTTCCATAGCTTTAAGGTCCAAAGCTCAGGCTGGAACAACTCCATGAGTTGTTGTTTTTTTTCCTCTTTTTTGTTGGTTTGTTTTAAGTCAAACAAAGTAAGAGTTTGGATATGGTTTGATGTGACACACAATAGATTCTTAATATCCAAGGCCACTGATGACTATGGCCATGAGCAAAATGAAGTAGATAACTAAGGTAATAGTTATTTAGGTAATTCACTCCTCCTCCTCTATCCCCTTCTTGTCCCTGCCCCCCACATGCTGCCCACTAAAATGTCTAGATGTTTTTGACACAAGTTTTTTTTTTTACAGTTTTTTTCTTGCTTGAATTATTCAAATAACCACCAAAATTTTCTGCTTGTATTTGGTATGTCTATAAGTCAAAAATTTCCCATGGCTACTTATTCCAGTCCTGGAGTCAAGAAGACCTGAGATCAAATCTGTCTTCAGATACTTACTACCTGTGTGACCCTGGGCAAGTCTCTTAACACTGCCTCAGTTTCCTCATCTGTAAAATGAGCTGGAGGAAGGAAATGGCAAACCACTCCAGTATCTTTGCCAAGAAAACCCAAAATGGGGTCATGAAGAGTTGAACACAACTAAAAAAACGACTGGACAACAACAACAACAACAAAAATGGAATAGATTGCCTCAAGAGGTGGTGGGTTCCTTCCAGGTAGAGGTGATAGAATCAGAGTGCAGACTGATGCTTTGTTTTTGGGTTTTTTTCCTAACATGGCCAAGGTGGGGATTTGTTTTGTTTGACTATACATGTTTTTAAGGGGTTTTGTTTTCATTGCTTTCTCATTGGGGATGCTGAAAGGGGAAATGGGAAGGGAGAGAATGCAGAGGTGAAAACAGAATAAATATTTTTTTGAAAGAGGAAGTGAATTCACCCTTCTTGGAAGTTTTTAAAGAGGGGCTGGATAACCACTTGTTGGGTTTGTTTTAGAGGGGATTCCTTTCATGTATAGATAGTTTGGACTAGAAGGCCAAAAAGAGTCCTTCCAACTTTACAATTTTGAGATTCATTAAACAACAGATACTTGAGACTAGGGGTTGCGCTAGATTATCTCTGAGCTTCCTTTACAATTCTGAGATTCTCTGATTCTGTGTTAGTGGTAAATCAGCACCCTGACTTTTGGGGAATGCCAGTCAATTCCTTTCTATAGAAATAAGGGATAAATTTTGATGTTGCCCCCAAGAAATGAACCCAGATGGCCTATGCAAAGAACTGAAGATGCAGTGGGTGCGAATATCACTTCACCACTGTAACATAGGTGAACTGAGCCAAGAAAGCTGACTTCTTAGTCTCCGCAGCAGCAAAATAGAGTGAACAGTGGAAGACAAGAAAATTAGATGGGGGATATCATGGTTGTTATTTGTACTTTGTGCTTGAAGAGGACAAAAATAACATCACAATGTCAGGGTCAGCGTATAGTGTGTCTGGCTGTGGCTGATCAGACCAATATGAGCTTGGAAGGCTCTACCATAGGTTGGGTACAAATAATCCATATTTGGGTGGGAGACGTCTCTAAATTTGTGCATCTTACATTTCTTTAGAGTTACTGCAAATTTGCTTTGTTCATAGAGCTCAGTGCCTTTTTTGATGTGGGCACACTATGCTGAATGATCCTGTGTCAATGTCTCCCATGTCTGTCTCACAATGAATACCAAAGTTCTTCAGAGAGGCCTTGAGAGTGTCCTTGTACTCCTTCTTCTGACCTTCCTGTGAGCTCTTGCCTTGTGTGAGTTCTCTGTAAAATGGTCTTTTAGGAAAATATACATTTGGCATTCAAACAACATGGCCATCCCATTGGAGTTGTGCTCTCTGCAGTAGAATTTGAATGCTTGGCAGTTTAGCTCAAGGAATGACCTAGGATTCTGTACTTTATTTTGTTGTGTGATCTTCAGAATCTTCCTAAGACAATTCAAATGGAAGTGGCTCAGTTTTCTAGCATGGTGCTGGTATAGTGTCCAGGTTTCACAGGAATACAACAATGAGGTCAGCGTAATGGCTCTGCAGACCTTAAGTTTGGTAGAAGGAGGAAATCAGGGACAGCATGGTACTATGGAAAGGGTATCTGCTTTGGATTCAAAGGTCCTGATTTCATATCCTGGCTCTGCAACTTACTTTTGGGGTGGTTAACCTCTTTGCACTTTCATTTCTCTTCTGAAATGAAGGGGTTGGACAAAAGTGCCTTTAAATGCTAAATCTATGATCCTATGACTAAGTCTTTAGATTGCCCAGCAGGGAGGTGGGGCTAGTCTAGTATGGGAACTGGAAGTACTTGGTACAGGATAGGATCAAATGAGATAAGATAAGTAAGTAAAGCACACTGTACAACTTAAAGCTCTCTCTATACGTCAGCTATTGTTTTTATAGTGGTGGGTCTTACATTAACCCACTCTCATAATTCCTGCTCCCCAACTCTGCCATTTATACCTGTGTGACCCTTGTGCAAGTCCTTTGACCTCTTTCAGCCACAGTTTTCTCATCTGTAAAATGAAAGGGGTGAATGATATGGTCTTCTACGTCCTTCAAGTGCTAAGATCTTGTAATCTTCCAATCTCTAGCCTTGTGGCACAGTGTCTCCTACATGGCAGACCTTCAATAAATATTTGTCGATTGTTTGATTGATGGGAACTAGGGCACAGGTGTTATTGCCTATTTGATTTAAAGTTTAGCTGAGAAAACATTTCAGCAAGCAGGCTGAATTTAAGCTCAGGTTCTCACTAACCCTGTGAGTCAAAAGGAGGTAAGAGGGAAAGGAGGCATCATAAAGCAGTTGCTAAAATTCTAGAGCTAGTCTGGGGTAGAAGCAGTTCCTTCACAAGCTTTGTTTGTGGAGTTAAGAGAAACCTTCCCTGAGTTAGAAAGTCAAACACAAAACAGCTCCTTATCTCAGTGGAAAGCACAGTGAATAATGGCTCATTGTGCCTCTTTCTCCTCTACGTGGATGTCATTGAATTAACGCTTTCCAGTTATGCTATTTTCACTATCACAGGATTTAGAGAGAGAAGTTTCCTTAGAGATCACCTAGTTCAGGGGTGGGGAACCTGCAGACCACATATGACCCTCTAGGTCCTCAAGTGTGGCCCTTTGACTGAATCCAAACTTCACAGAATAAATTCCCTTAATAAAAAGATTTCTTCTGTAGAACTTGGACTTCTCAAAAGGTCGTACCCAAGGACCCAGAGGGCCGCCTGTGACCTGCAGGTTCCCCACACCTGGACTAGTCTTTTCATAGATAGGAAATTAGGGCCCTGAGAGGTCCATTAACTTGCCTATGGTCACACAACTGGAATATGTCAGAGGAAGGTTTCTAACACAGGTTTAACAAATGCCAACACGTTTGTATGATATTGGACAGATTTCACATATGTCATCTCATTTGTTCCTCACAACTACTTTGAGAAGTCAACAGGGCATATCTACCCCTCTACATTTTACAGACAAGGAAATTGAGGCTCAGAGAGATTGCATTATCCAAGCCAACACATTAATGGCAGCACTGAGACTCTAACCAGATCTTCTTACCTTTAGTCTGGCACTTTGCAATATCATGCAGCCTCAAGTACACAGTTATAATTGCTTCCAAACGATTATGCATCCATAATCAATTCACCAACAGAGCATCTTGGTAAGTGGTAGTAGATGTTGTAGTTCAGTTGTATCCAACTCTTTGTGACCCTATTTGGGGTTTTCTTGGCAAACATACCAGAAGGGTTGGCCATTTCCTTCTCCAGCTCATTTTACAGTTGAGGAAACTGAGGTAAAAAAGGTTGAGGGTCACACAGCCTCCTCTAGCTCATTTTACAGATGAGGGTCACACTGTTAGTAAATGCCTAAGGCCAGATTTGAACTTGGGAGGAGGAGTCTTCTTGACTCCAGGCCCAGCACTCAGTAAACTAGGCCACCTAGCTGCCCAATCATAATAGCAACAATAAAGGAATAATGGACTGGAGTAAAAAAAAAAGTACAGGTAATAACCATTAAGTCCTATTCACACTTTGAGCTTTTGGCAACATGGAAAAAAAACATTTTTAACCTGTTTTATCTGAGTCTTTGATGATGATTGGGAGCACTGAGTACATCCTGAGCTGGCACTTAGCCCTGGGCTCCACGCCAGTGGTAATTTTTGGTGCAGCATTTACCCAGGTTAGTCACATATCTCAGCCTGTGTGGGCAAAAACTGAGGGCGTGATTATTTCAGATTGGAGATTTTTCCAACCAATCGAAATATTTCTGTGCTGAGGTTGGTGCGGGCCAGGCACATCTATTTCAAGGCTAGGCTAGCGCTTGAGGCTTCAGGCTTCTACCTTCAGGCTTTCAGAGAAAGGACTGCTTACAAATCCTGTCTTAGAATCTCTGCTCTGTAGGCAGCCCTAGAAACAAGAAAGCACAATTCATTATTTATATTTGTTTATTACTCACGGAATTCCTCGGAGGGGTGTGCTTGTGATCTTGGATGGTTACCTCCAAAGGCATGATGATGGGGGATGATTGTCATTCATTCTTTGAGATCAAATGTTCCGAACATTTTAGCATTTACTCTCTTGGACTTTTGACTTTTCTGAGAGCAAGAATGAGTCATAGTGAGGATTAGCTTCTTAGTGGCCAGATCATTTCTTGGTCAGGAAAACCATTCCATGGAGGTGAGTTGGGGTTAGGCCAGTATTCTTATGTAGATGAAGGCACTTAGCAATTTAAATGACCTTTTAATTTATCCATTTTCCAAGTTAACTGCAGAAGAGTGCCCCCACCAGCAAAATCTTGTATCTTTTCAAGCATTACCCTTGCCCTAGGTTTAAAAGGTCCCCTCCCCAGAAAGGGGTTCAGGCTCTGTACTCAGAGGCAGATAGGTGGTTCGGGTATAGAGGGTGTTGGGCTTGGACTCTGGAGTCCAAAGGCAAAAAACAGATCTGAGTTTAAAACCTGCCTCAGACACATACTAACCATGTGACTTTGGGAAAGTCACTTAACCTCTGTCTCCTTCAGTTTCTTCCCTGTAAAATGGGGATAATAATAACACCTACCTCCCAGAGCTGTTGTGAGTATCAAATAAAAAAAAAAAACAAACCCACATGTCAGGGCAGCTAGGTGGCGCAGTGAATAGAGCCCTGGCCTAGGAGTCAGGAGGACCTGAGTTCAAATCCAACCTCAGACACTTAACACTTTACTAGCTGTGTGATCCTGAGCAAGTCACTTAATCTTATTGCCTCATCAAAAAGCAAGACAAAACAAAACAAAACAAAAAAACCAAACCATGTAAAACATATTGCAAATCTTGTAACACTATATAAATGCTAGCTATTATTATTAGTTATTATCATAATTACTCAGAGAGACCTAGGTCATCCTGGGGGTAACCTAACCCCATCCTCTCAAATGGGAGGAATCAGGCTTTTCCCTCAAAATTTGCTCCCTTCTGACCCCATGCTGGTGTTCTTGAGAAAATGTCTACAACAGAGCTTTAGTAAAACTCAAGTCAAATGAGTGATGTGTTGGCTCCTTTGAAGAATGGTGTCATTTCAGGAGGCCCCTGAAGTTGGGCATCTAGGAACTCAACAAACTAGACATTTTCTTCACTGGAAAACTACCTTTTCATATCCTTTGACCATTTATCAATTGGGGAATGACTTGTATTTTCATTTTCGAACTCAAAAGATGATAGCCAAGGATGGAAAATTCCGTCTTTCAAAATATCTGGTCACTTGTGCTTAGGAAAGAAACACAATGCAGATGAGACAGCCAAAGACTTGAGGTCATTCTCCATCTTGCCTAGATAGGCTCGTGTTCTCACTAGCAGGTGCTCTTAGCTGCTGTTGCTGCTCAGTGTGGGGAGGGGAGAGAAATCACCACCCCTTTCGTGGCTGTCCAAAGTAAAGCTGAAAGAATCTTAAACAAAGACAAAACCAGAGCTTTTTTCCTTAGTGTCTTGGAAAGTCAAGTCAGTCCGTCTAATCAGTAAGCATTTATTAAGTGCCTACTATGTACCAGGCATTGTATTAAGTGTTGGGGATAAAAGAGGCAAAAACAATTCCTGTCCTCAAGGAGTTCACATTCTAATTAGGTAGATAGCATGTAAATAACTAGGTATATATAAGATACATGCACAGTAAACTGAAGCAATGTCAGAGAGGAAAGGCCCTAGCAGCTGGGGGTGGGGGACCAGGAAAGGTCTCCTGAAGAAGGTGGGGACTAGTCTGAGTCTTGAAGGAAGCCAGGAAAAATAAGAGGGGGAGGTGAAGAGGGAGAGCATTTCAGACATGGGGGACAGCCAGTACAAAGGCACAGCAACCTCAGTGTGAGGAGTAGTGAAAGGTATAGAGACAGTAGCAGATGGAGTATCATGTTTGAGGAAGAGCAAGTGGGTCATTGCAGCTAGAATGTAGACTGTGCTTGGAGGGGAGTCATGAGTAAGGAGTCTGGAAAGTTAAGAAGGGACCAAATTGTAAAGGGCTTTAAAAGACAGACAATTTTATATTTGATCTTGAAGGTAATAGGGAGCCACTGAAGTTTATTGAGTAGGATAGTGACATTTGGAAAATCACTTTGGCAGCTGAGTGGTGTATGGATTGCAATGGGGAGAGACTTGAGGCTGGGAGCCCAATCAGAAGGTTATTGCAAGGGGATGTTGTGAAGGTAGAAACAAGACTTGGCAACAAATTAGATATGTGAGGAGTAAACCCTAATCAATTAGAGGATGACACCGAGGTTGTAAATCTAGATGAGTAGAAGGAACTAGTGATAACAGGAAAGTTGGGAATAGTATGTTCTGTTGTAGACAGAATTATTGAATTTCAGATGCCTATGAGATATCCACTTTGATATATCCAAAAAGATAATTGATGACACAGGACTCTGGAGAGAGGCTAGAGTTGGTTATAAAGGTCTAGATTCATCTGCATAGGGATTATAATTGAAGTCATAGGACATGATGCAAACACCAAGAGAGAGAGAGGAGAAAGAGACAAGGACCCAGGTGAGAGCCCTGGAGGTACACCTAGTCAGTGTATATAATATAGATGAAGATCCTGCAAAGGTGATTGAAAAAGAAAGGTAAGATAGACAGGAGGACAACTGAAAGAGAGACAGAGAGACAGAGACAGAGAGACAGAGAGAAGAGAGACAGACAGACAGAGAGACAGAGAGAGACAGAGGGAGAGACAGAGGGAGAGACAGAGAGAGAGAACAGTGTCACAAAAACATAGAGAGAAGAAAGTACCCAATAGAAGAAAGTGATCACCAGTGTTAAAGGCTGCAGAGAGGTTAAGAAGGATGGAGAAAAGGCCATTGGATTTGGCAACTGAGAGATGGTAACTTTGGAGAGGACAATTTAGGTTGAATGATGAGGTCATAAACTAGACTATAGGGTGTTTTGAAGGAAGTAAGAGGGCAGGAACTGGGGGCACCTAGTGTAGATGAATTTATTAGGTTTAGCTGAGAAAGAGAGAAGAGATATAGGAGGATAAGCTGGTGAAGATAGTAGGAGCCAAAGAATGTTTTTTTAAGGGTAGAGACATGAGTGTGTTTGTGGCAGCAGTTTGGAGCCAGTAGAAAGGAAGAGATTGAAGATTAGAGACAGGGTGAGGATGATAGTAGGGGCAATCTGCTGGAAATGATAGGAGGGGATGGGATCAAGGGTGCAGGGAGAGGGGTTTGCTTTGGCACAGAGAAGGACCACTTCTTTACGGGAGATGGGCATTGGTCCTCGTCAAGAAAGAAGGATGCAGGGTAGCTAGGTGGTGCAGTGGATAGAGCACTGGCCCTGGATTCAGGAGGACCTGAGTTCAAATCCGGCATCAGACACATAACACTGCTGTGTGACCCTGGGCAAGTCACTCAACCCCATTGCCTAACCAAAAGAAAAGAAAGAAAGAAAGAAGGATGAACAACAACATCAACAATAACAGCAAAGGAGGGAGAGAATTTGAATGCTGTGAGGGGAGAAGAGGGAACTTTCGGAGAGTGTCCTCAATATTTTTTGGCTAAATATGAAGGCAGGTCCTCAGCTGAAAGGATAGAAGGAGTGCCATGGGAGGCTTGAAGAAAGACAAAGATGGAAGATTCATTGTTGAGAGTGTGATAGCAAATTGATCAGGGTTTCCTAAAGTGGGTGACACACTCCTCTTACCTTGGTCACCAATCCTCTTTGACACCCTCCAGTCACAGGAAATAAAAAAAACAGTGGCACTCTCTTGTGCCTTAGTCAAGTGGCCTCATCCGCTATCTCATCCCTCATAGGGCTGGAGCACACTCCCCAGCTCCGCAAAGGTAACACTCAGCTTGCCCCTGCTACATATGCATCGGTGAGTTCATGTACTTCAAGATGGGGACAAGCTACTCTAGCAAGAAAAATATCCTCACTGACTCTCCTGCCCCCTGTGCAGTCGGAATAACTTCTTCTGTCTAACCATGCCTCTTCCTTCTCATCTCCATATCTTGAGAAGGGCCCCTTATAGCATGGTTCGTTTTTGTTTGTTTGTGCCTAGGCGATTGGGGTTAAGTGACTTGCCCAGAGTCACACAGCTAGTGAGTATCATATGTCTGAGGCTGGATTTGAACTCAGGTCCTCCTGACTCCAAGGCTGGTACTCTATCCACTGTGCCATCTAGCTGTTCCTTATAGCATGTTTTAAACCCACACAAATATCCCTTGTATAACTATCCTTTATTGCAGCCTTCTTCTGCCAAAGTTTTACTCTGATGCCTTGTCATGTTTTGGATTTGATCCTAGGTTCTCCAAGTCTAAGCTAATGAAGTACAAACTCTGGCAAGTCTTACCAAACTAGAAAGACTTTGAGTGTGGGCCTGTTGATATCTTGTGTTCAATAAACAAGCTAGCTAAATTCAAGAGATTCATGACCAGGTTGACTGCTAAGCAATGATTTTTTGGGGGATAGCTATTCATGAAGACCATCCCTTAGGAATTAGAGGTTTGTGATCTGCTTTGGAGAGAAGTCCTCCCCTTTTCCTTCCTTCCCCCACCCTGCCATGAAATAAAATATCCTTGAAGTCTTAAAGAATTGTAGATCCCTTTCTCTTTCTTTCTCTCTCTGTAGCTCTCTGTCTCTGTTTTTCTCCCCCTATTCATCTATCTATCCAAGATATATTGAGGACATGTATGACTAGAAAGTTCTATGGATCAATTATATTGTAGCAGTGAGAAACAAAATAATCCAAGTATCCTTTGAGATATCAAAAGAGTCAGAGGAAGGTGCATTGGATGGATGATTTATTGGAGATTTATTGAAATGCATGGATATGAAATGCAAAAGATAAGAATACATGGAGTACCAGAGCAGTGAAATTACTGATCTAACAAAGTAGCAAAGGGCATATTTTGTGTATGTGTATGTATACATGTGTGTACACACATGTACAATGTGCAAATGTTTAAGCATATAGTAGGTGCTTTATGAAGGCTTATTGGATTCTTAAACTTTTTGTGTATGTCATGAATACTTCTGGGATTCTAGTGAAGCCTATGTACTCCTCAAAATAATGTTTTTAAGCAATTGAAGGAAATGCTAAATTTCAGTTAGAAGTTAATGAAAATAAAGATGGATTTTTTTTTCCCATCCAAGTTCATGCATCTTTGGCAATCTACTCCTAGGAGCTTTAGGACCCCTGGATCAGAGAGTTTGCATTATCTACCACTGATGTACTAGCTTGATACCTTATTACAAAGTAGAGGTGACCCTGTGTTCTAAAAAGTGATACCAGAAACATGTAAACTCTGGGAGTTCCTCTATAGTTAGAAAAAATTCAAGTATGTTCCAGGCAATAGACCATGTTCATATGTGTGTGCATGTATATATATATATAATATATATATACATTATATATATATTATATATATATACACAATATTTTTTCCAATTATATATAAAGGCAATTTTTGATATTTATTTAAAAAAATTTTAAGTTCCAAATTTTCTTCTTCCCTCCTCCTTCCCTAAAATGGTAAGCAACTTGATATAGGTTATATATGTGCAATCATGTAAAACATATTCCATATTAGTCAGATCGTGTTTATATTGCTGAAAGAAGAGTCTAACAAGAGTAATGGTGTTTTTTGTCAATAGAGACAATGTCCATATCAGTGAAATAAGAGATCCTTAAATTAATATGCAGAACTATTTTTAAATATCCCACATTCCCCTATTCCCTGCTCTACTGATATTTTAGTGAGGGTTTAGAGAAGGAAAGACTTTTCTGAAAAGTTGAAAAAATTATTGCCACTGTGCTGAGCCAGGAAAAAAAAAATCCCCAAATAAGTGTTGTACGTGAGTATAGGACGCCAAGGGAAGGAACATCAGAGATTGGAGAAGGCTTGGAAAGATTGTAGGCACCAGATCAAGTTAACTTCAGCGATAAGAAACAAGAGGTAGAAAAATCAAAGGGAGATTGCACAATCCACTAAAAAGGATATATTAAGTTGGTGGTATGTTTTTCCCTCTAAGTATACACTTCAGAGAATAAGAGATACGCATGGAAGAAAATGACAGCAATGGGACATTTAAATTGAAAGAATTGATTTTTTTTCTTGCTTTTTCAATGAGGGGGAAGTGGGGGAAAGAATACAGATATGACAGTAAAAGAAAATTTAATTATATAATAAAATTTTTTAGAGAAATAACTGGCATTAAATTAAAAAAAGAGAGACAGAGACTTTGGCCTCAAAAACAGTGAGAAGGAAGGAGAAACCAGAATGAGGGCATGAATAACTAGAAATACTGAAAGTAAGCTAGAGGAAATAGCTCTGTCTGTGTATGCAGAGCAAAGGGAGACAGGCTTGGAGTAGATACATCATGTCAATTAGTAGAGTCAGAAAAGGATGGAAAAGCAGGTATAAAAAAAAGAATGTTATTTAGGCTGAAGCCAAAATATTGCATAGATTTCAGATTTGAGTACCTGGAAAAAAGTCAGGAAAAAACAACACTTTTTCAGTAAGAGGATACAGGATGCAAATGACATGGTCTCTTGGCTGAGGAGATGCCAAGGAAGGAGAAGATTTAATCCTAGTCAAGATTTTTTTTTTTTGCCTTCCATAGATGAGATGAATATAAAACAGAGAAGAATGTGCTGTATAAAGAAGAAAAATAGGGAGAAAAACATAAGGTCATAGCTGCAAGAAACCCAAGACCTCATCTGGTCCAACATGCTCATTCTGTAGGTGTAGAAATAGGGACCCAGAAAACATCAGTGATTTGCCCAAAGCCAAACATCTAGAATGTTTCAGAACTGAAATTTTAACCCAGGTCCTACAGGTTCTCAATCCAGTGCTCTTTCCATTGCCCTATACTCTCTCCATTATGATTTAGCTTATTTTTATAGCATTGTACTTAATTTGACAGAAAGGCAAAATTTAAAGACCACTGGGCTTGCAGTCAGGAGAATATGAGGTTGAATTCTAGCAATGATATTTCCTAGCTGTGTGATGCTGGACAAGTAACTTAACCATTCTGTGCCTCAGTTTCCCCATCTGTAAAGTGGAAGAAATAATTGCACCTACCTCACAGAATAGGTGTTACAATTAAATAACACATTTAAAGCATTTTGCAAATCTTAAAGCACTATGTATATATATTTGCTATTATTATTATCATTATTACTGTTCATCTTGGCCATATCCACTTGTTCCTGAACTAAGCCTACCATTTAATGTACAAGATTTACCTTACTGTTATATAGTATCCCAGGGTATAAATTATATATTGACAGGCACATTACAGGCACACAGTATAGTTATGCAGTATATATTTATTCTAATTTAACATATTAGGCTAGCTCCTATTAACTTCCATTTGCAGTTTCTCCCAGTTTCATCTCCAACCACCCCTCCCTTTCTCTTCTTCTCCTTCTCCTCTCCTTTTGCTTCTCCTTTTAATCTCTCTCTCTCTGTCTCTCTCTGTCTCTTTCTCTCTCTCTGTCTCTCTCTGTCTCTCTCTCCCCTTTCTCTCTTTCTCTCCCTTAAGCATGTAGAGGTAATCCTGTGCAACAATGTTTCAAAAATGTAAAGCAGGGTCTCAAAGGGCTTCTAAAAGCCCCTGAATGCCGGGGAGCTGGGACATTGAGGGAGCAGAACCACAGATTGAAGCTTCTGGAACATTCCAGCACTGAGGTTCAACTTAATCCTTTTTTTAAATAAAATTTTTATTGATGTCCTTTTTTTTTTTTTTAAAACATCAACAAAATTTCCCCCAGTATTCCTTCCTCTGCCCCTCCCAGAGAGTTATCTCCTATAACAAATAATTTTTTATAGCCAAAAAAAAAGGAAAAAAAGGAGGGAAGAGAGCAAAACTGATCAACACATTGAAAAAATATGAAAATATGTGCAATAAATCACACTTGTGGACCTTTCAGATCTTCAGAGAGTTAGGGTGGGGTGTCTTCTCATTTCTCTTCTCTGGGACCAAACTTGTTCTTTGTGACTTTATGTGTGTGTCCCTTAGGGTAATTGCTAATAGAAATAGAGTTCTACCTCAAATCCCAGGGTTTCCTTTTGTTTGGACCAATCCAACTAGATTCTAAGGATTCAACTAGAACTAAGTCACACAAATAAAATGAGCTAGACAGTTACCCAATTAGCTATCACGTCTTGTAGAGACTAGTGGGGAAACAGACTTGGCTGAGCTAAGTATAAAGCTTTCTTATTTGTAAAACAAGAGGCATGTGCTCAGAAATATGAATACTGATGAAATAAGGAGTCCATTCTCTACCACTGTATTTGGATTATGTTGTGCAGTTACTTTGGGGAGTATGGGATAGGGAACAGGTTGTCAAAAACTCACCTTTGTCTCACTACTATTTGCAATGGCAAAATAGTTCTGTGGAATATGGCTCCCACTTTGTCTAGTTCCAGTTTCACAATCTCCAAAGGCGCCTGAGATGTTAAGGGGAGGGCTGGCTACTAACCAGCTATGAAGAGTATGGTGGGAGGAAAATGAAATGACTAAAGAAACAAAGGTTTGATCTTCTGAGCATGCTGATTTGTTAAGCAGTGTATGCCAATTTCTCAACAAACTGGGACCAGACCTCCTCAGCTTAGGCCTGGACCCCAAATAGAGGGGGACACAGACTTTTTTTGTACATCAAAAAACAATTAATCAAATAAAGCCAATTTAAAAGGAAACAACACAACATTAGGTCATCTGATTTCTAATTGGATAAAAGATTAGAGATTTTCCAAGTTGGGAGGAGGAGAGTGAACAGATCCAATTCCCTCATTTCAGAAAAAGAGGAGTCCCACTTCCCCCAGGTGTCTGTAAACAATCAAAGCAACATGGAAACAATAACTGATTGAGCAATTAGGGGCTAGTTTTCAGATAAGACATATGGGTTGCTTGAGATGTACAGTTGTGAGAAAACTCCTTGCATCATTCTTTGGATCTCACCAGGTTTTTGTTCAGCGTCACCTAGGTCCTTAGTAAAAAGGGTCTCTAAACAGCAGGGAGAGGTGGTCCAGTTTTCTAGCCACACAGTTAAAACAGTGCAATAAGGTTTTCTCCCAATTTCCACAACTGAATAAAGTTTTCTCACAGAACAGAAATTGGACTAGATCCCTAGTTGAAGAAAATTGAGCTAGCTCCAGAATTGAGTTACAAAATGGAGTCAGTATGGTTCACTCAGTTCCCATAATTGACCACTTGCTGTCTTAATCCTCTCAGTTTCCTCAGTAGTGAAGGTGCCACTCAACTAATAACTGCCACTGCCTTCTCTTGAAGTAGTGTGACCTCCTTGTGGGCAGGAACATTTCCATCTTTGTATCCCCATCACTTAACACAGTGCATGATGCAGAGTAGGCACTTGATAAATACTTGCTGATTGATTGACTTTCCAATGTAATAAGAAGCCCCTTCTTTACGTAGCGCTGAAGAGCAGAAACACCTACAGTCAGATGTCTGCCCACTTGGAGGACTCGGGCAATTCATTTCTGTGTGTCTACTATATTACACCAGGAAAATCTCTTTGAAACCCATAACTGCTATCAATGCAGCATGGTAGTATTACAGGTTGTCCCAGATCTCCTTCAACCTTGACTCTACTTATCCACACAGGGGTAAGTACTTTATTTTTTAATTTATTTGGGGGGGGGTTTAAATGCATTTTATTTTAGACAACCTGCATGACATGTTTTTAAAAACAATGCTTCCACTCCAAAGAAATCAGCGTGAAAAATAAATGAATTTAAATACCTGACTTCCCTGGCATTTTTCAAATATCAGTTAAAGATTCATTTCTTTGCAAAACCTTTCTTGGTTCCCCAGGAATATTAGCACCTTCCCTCTGAGATTATCTCCAATTTATTCTGTATGTATGTTGTTTATACATAATTATTTGCATATTGTCTTCTGCATTAGACTGTGAGGTCCTTGAGGACAAGAACTCTCTTTCTTTTTCATATATGCATCCACAGCAAACAGTGTCCAGCACATAGCAGGTGCTTAATAAATGATTATTGACTAACTGAAGGAACTATTAAAAAAAACTTTCTTCATATCCCCAGAATTTAGCATGTTACCTGCAACACAGTAGGTGCTTAATAAATGTATGTTGACTAGATTTTACATGCACTCTCATATCACAAGCCCCTAGAATTCCTTATCTCCTGATACTGGCAACTATGTCTTTGCTCACAGGCAACAAACAACCTCCCCCAGCCCTATTGTATTGGTTTGAATATAAAGCAAAGGATACAAATTTGACAAAAAAATACAGTTTTTCTCTTATTATGTTGACCTAAATAGAAGATGAATTTGAATGTGAAACATAGGATCCCAGATGTTTATAGGATCATTAGATTTAGAGCAGGACAAGACCTTAGAGATCAGCTAATCCAGGGGTTTTTAACCTGGACTCTTTAAACTTGTTAAAAAAATTATTTTGATAACTATTTCAAGCCAATTGGTTTCCTTCATAATTCTACATATTGCATTTTATACATTTAAGACTATTCTGAGAAGGGGTCTATGAGTCTCACCAGGCTGCCAAAGGAGTCCATGATGCACAAAATGGTTCAGAGTCCCTGATCTAGTCTGAACATGTCCTTTTGCAGGTGAGGAAACAGAGGCTCATGAAGGTTAAACTTTGAGATATGAACTCAGGTCTTCTAAGTTCAGAGTACTCCAGAGCCAGTGTTCACACTGTCTCCCAACCTTTATTCTTCAGAAACAGGAACTTTAAAAATTATAAAAATGTACACTATGATATGAAATGATCTGCTTTTTGCCCACTGTGATATTAAAGGATTGAAACACCCTTTCCTAATTTAGCCTTTTTCCGTCTATGAAATTACTCCTATTTTTTTAGTTAAAGAAAAATATTTAAGTGACCAGAGGAGTAGTTGAAATATCCAGATTTTAATGTTTCAAAACAAGGATTTGAAATGATCTAAACCAGTGATGTCAAACTCAGATAGAAAGGGGGCCATAAATTTGTACATGAGGATCCCTGAGGACACGATACTGATTTTGTTTAAAAATGTAATGTTATCTATGTTTTATTATATTTTTATTTATTTTGTTAAATATTTTCCAAATACATTTTAGTTTGGTTCTAGCCTGCATGAGGGAATGTTGGGTCTCCTTTTTGATGGCTCTGATCTATCCTCCCTCTTTCAGCATTTCACTGCCTTTGGGTGAGTGAGTTGTTCATAGGGGGTCTTCAGCAGCACCTGCTTGGGAACTAACTGGTATTGGTCTTCCTGTGGCTGAGATGGTCAAACAGTGCTCTAAGAGGGGGCTGCCTGTACCCACTGGACGATGTCTGCTACTACATATACCTAATTCAGAATGAGTTGGACTTTAAATTTTTTGTCATTCATTCTGCTGATTTCATTACAGTTTGGAGATGATACTGAGGGGTTCTTGAAAGTGAGATGAGAAGAGCCTGAGTTCCCCTAGATCCTTCCAAACTGGAAGGCTTTGAGTATAAGACAAATCAATTCAATTCAATTTACAGGCACTGTGTTAGACCTCGCAAGACAAAAATGAAACAAGGAACAGACATTGTATTAGGAGCAAACAAAATGCATGTACAAAATTAAACACAAAATATATGCAAAATAATATCCTGTGGGTGCAAGCAACTTGGGGGAGGGGTTGGGACAATGATCAGAGTGGGAGTTGACAGCAATCAGGGTCAATTTTTAAGGAATCTAGGGATGTGAGGTAGAGGTGAGGAGAGAGTGCTTTCCAGGCATGGGGGTGGGGTGGGGCAGTTTATGTGGATAAATTTGTGGAGGTTGGAGGTGGAGTGTGTGATGCAATGAAAAAAAGCAGGTCCGTTTGGCTGGATCATAGAGTGTACAAAATGGAGAAAAGAGCAATCGTCCAAGAAGGTAAGATGGCGTCAGACTGTGGAGAACAATATTAAAAGCCAAACACAGGAGTTTTTATTTTATCCTAGAGACATGAGGGGGCCTTTTTAGCTTCTTGAGCAACAGGGTAACAAGGACAGACCATTGCTTCAGGAACATTAATTTTGTAGATATGTGGAGGAAGGAAGACAGATTAGCAAGGTATTGCAATAGTCCAAGAAGACACGATGAAGGATTGAACTAGAAGGGTAGCTGTATGAGTCAAGAAAAGGGGATGGGTGAGAGGTATATTACGGAGGTAGAATCAGCAAGACTTGGCAACTGATGGGATGTGAGAGGTGCTGGCCAGTGATGAGTTGAGGATGATGCTCACATCACCAGCCTAAGTGATGGAAGGCCAGAGATGCCCTCAACAAAAATAGGGAAGTTAGGAAGAAGGATGAATTTGGGGGAAAGAAAAATCAGTTTTGTTTTGGACACATTAAGCTGGAGATCCTTATGGGACTTCTAACTAAAGGTGTCTGATGGAAGTTGGTGATGTGAAACAAGAACTCAGGGGAGAGACTGGAACTGGGTATTTCCATCTAGGACATGTCTGCCTAGAGGTGATAGGTGAACTGGTGGAAGCTGATGAGATCACTAAGAGTATAAAGAGAGAAGAAAAGGAGGCCCCAGAGAGAGGCTGGGGGTACACACACAAAAGGGAGTGGGACAAAGATGATGGTTCAACAAAAGGGAATGAGAAGGAACAGCCAGACAGGGAGCAGAAGAACCTAGAAAGAACACCAGGGGGGAAAGGTTCTCTATGAGACATCTAGGTAGTGCAGTGGAAGAAGTGAGTTTGAACCCTGCCTTAGACACTCCCTAGTTGTATGACTCTAGGCAAGTCACTTAACCTCTCTGTGCCTCAGTTTCCTCATCAGTAAAACGAGAATAATAATAGTACCCACCTTACAGGGTTGAGTTAATATATGAAAAATGCTTTTCAAAACTTAAAGGGCTATGTAACTGTTAGCTAAGAAATGCTAGCTAAGTGAAGCAGGTAGTTAATAAGATCGAATACTTCAGAGAGGTCAACAAGAATGAGGATTGGGAAAGGTCATCAGATTAGTTCAGGTGATAAACAGGATACCTATTGGGGGAGGGGCTGCCTGGATAAGTTCAGAGAGCTCTTCATTTTGTTGGCCACAGCTGACCTTTGTTGTTCAGTTGTGTCTGACTCTTCTTGGCCTCACTTGGAATTTTCTTGGCAAAGATACTGGAGTGGCTTGCCATTTCCTTCTCCAAATCATTTTACAGATAAAGAAACTGAGGCAAACAGGGCGAAGTGAGTTGCCCAGGGTCACACAACTAGTGAGTGTCTGAGGCCAGATTTAAACTCAGATCTTCCTGATTGCTGGTACTCTATCCACTGAGCCACCTGGCTACCTTGATGGCAAACAGAGGTTAAATTGACTTGTTCAGGGTCACACAGCCAGTAAGTATCTGAGGCTGGTTTTGAACTCAGGTCTTCCTGACTCCAGGTCCAGCACTCTATCCAATGAGTCACCTACCTGCCTGCACAGCTGACCTAGCTGGTGATGAATTTTCCAGCCATAGCCATTCTGAAAGTTTTAGAGGAAGTGCAATCTGAATTTGTGGTTGGTATACCCACACTGATGAAATCACAGATGCTTGAAGCACAACATCAAAAGCAATAAAACCAAACCTTGCTTTAAATTATTGGTATGTCTAGTACCACAATAATCCTGTGTCCAAATAAATTTTCAAGGTATCCTGGTTGGCAATGGCATGCTTTCTCTAATTCTTAAGCATCTTGACACCAATTTTTCTCTCTTTTGCTCTTTACATAGAATCAGAGGCCTGCTAAGTTGGAAAGCTTCTATGAAATTTATTTAAATCACATTTGCCTTTCTTCTCCCTCTTGTTATCACCTGCAGCCCTTAACCCTCACTGTCTACTCTGAATACTCTGTAACATTGGCTCAATCAACCAACCCATCAATCAATCAACAAGATTCTATTAAAAGTTCCTGCTCTGTGCCAGGCACTGTGCTCTGTCCCTTGTGGTCCCCCTGTCTCCAAGCTCATCATCTCATCTCTTAGGTACCACTGATGGGGGGAAGGGACCTCCTCAGAAGCCCTCAAATCACACAAGGAAGTGCTTGAATATATAGTAGAAAGAATGCTGGAATTGGAGTCAAGAGAGACTTGGGCTTCAGTCTGAGCCCCGAAGAATTCTAGCTATATTACTATGGCAAACTTTTCTGGTTTCGGTTTCCCCATTTGTAAAATGGAGAAAATAATACTTGTAGAATGTCTCTGACCTAGTCTGACAGTCTATTCTGAGGAAAGCACTTTGTAAAACCTTAAGACATTATTTAAATGTGAAGTATTATTATTATTATTGTTATCCAACATTACTGATCTATGATACCTCCTATGTACAAGAGACAGCTAGGTAGCACAGTTGACCTGGAATCAAGAAGAACTGAATTCAAATCATACCTCAGACACTCAGTAGCTATGTATCTTGGGCAAGCCAGTTTACTTCTCAGACTCAGTTTTCTAATCTGTAAAATGGGGATAATAGTAGCACCTATATCTTCCAAGGTTGTTGTGAGAATCAAATGACATAATATTTGTAAAGTACATTGCTAACCTTAAAGTACTATATAAATGCTGGCTATTGTTGTTGTTACTATAATTCCTGGATTCTACCCCTGACCTTCACCTTCACCTCGGGATGTGCTGGTAAATATTTAACAACTGGTTTTTTGAGGAAAAACTTTTAAGGTTCATCTTCATTGTAAACATTTTCTTCATAGCATTCTTAAGTCTAAATCATCAACAAAACAACAAATCAAGCCCTGAAAAAATTGTAGCATTTCCTGATTTCCAAGGCATAAATATTCATACTGAAAATTTAACAACCAGATTTCTCCAGTTGGTATGAGTTGACTCTAGCACCCTCCTGCCTGGCCTGACTAAAAGGAATTCTCCACCTCTCTGATCCCAGGGATGGGCTCAAAGCAGGTAGCAACTCTGTGCAATGAAAGTAATGAGGCCAGCTCTGAGGCTCACTCATTGGCTGTGTAACCTTGGACGAATCTCCTCTTGGCCTCATCTAGAAAATGAGAGGGTTGGTATCTAAATAGAGATGATATCTAAGGCCCTTCTGGCCTCAATATGTTCTGATTGTTGGGCTGAGATCTCCTGCTTAAACAGGGGACTGAAAAAAGTCATTTTCTGGGAGCAGAAGCAGTAGAGTTATATGTATCTGGTTGGGCAGTTAGGTGAGGCAGGTGAGAAGAGGAAAGAACCACGATCCTTCATCTAGTAGGCTTCCCTCTCTCTTCACAGCTCCCACCTCCACCCTGTTCAGAATGAGCTTAAATTTCACATTTTAAAATACAAACACCTCTGGGTGCTATTTCTGGTTCTGCTAATATTACTTGAACTGACTGGGGACTCGGTTTCCACAGCTGTAAAATAAGAATTACATTTACACACATACAAACGTACACACGCACATCATTAGTCTGTTTCACACAGAGCTAGTAAAGACACGACAGTAAGTCTGTGAGTTTCAATAAACATTTTAAAGAATAAACAAAAAAGAGTATAAAACAAATGTATATGTATATATGTATGTGTATATATATATATACATATATGATATGGTAGACATACAGTAGATACAATGTGTTTAGTAGATAAAAAGTATACACTAATTACCAGTAGCAAGAATAAGGAGCAATTAAATACGAAAAAAAGTCACAATATCTCCATCACGTCCTGATGTATTTTAAAGTAACATTCAGACATAATTTGTTCTGTGAAATAATAAAAAGATAATTTATTCAGCCTTTTTAACCTTTCTGCATTGTGCTCTCATCTTCCCAGAACTCTGAGATCCTTTTTAACCTCTTCCAATTAAACTTTTCTGTGGTATATGCATCTTGCTAAGTCTGATTCCTCTTTCTTTTAATTATTTCATTTGCTAAGATTTTCAATTTACAAAAAAATGGACCTGATACCAAGGCCTCTGGCACCTGCATAATAATTTTAATTTTCACTCTTAGTATAAACAAATGTCAGAAGCAGCTAGTGGCTCAGTGGCTAGGCCTGGAGTCAGGAAAATCTGATTTTAAATCCAACCTCAGACACTTCCTTGCTGTGTGATCCTGTACAAGTTACTTAATTTCTGATTGCCTGACAAAAGGGTCTATTAGATCCACTAGAGAAGAAAATGACAAACCACTTCAGTATCTTTGCCAAGAAAACCCCATGGACAGTATGGCCCAAGGGGCCATGAAGAGTCAGACACAACTGAAGGACTGAATAGCAATAACAACAATAAATAAACGTCAGGCAATTAGACTCTATCAAGTTGAAACCCAATTAAACTATGTGCTTTGCTTTGTATCCCAATGACTAGTCAGGCTTTGCTAGATGAGAGTGGATAAAAAATTCTATCAATGTGAGTCTTCTATGTTTAAAAAGAGTCCATGAAACAACCTGGGCAAATTCCCTTAATGCTCAACCACTAGCCAGAGTGATTTTGGTTTATAAGTGGAAGAACCAGTTTCTGTAGATTTTTCCAAATAAATACTTTTTTTGGGGTGGGGAAGGGGGCAGTGTATAGAGTGTTATTATAATGAATGAAAGGCTTACCATAGACAAAAGCACCAGCCTTTTTTGGCTTTGAATTTGGGATCTATTCAATGCTGAAGGAGTTACTAGGAGTTAGGCCTCAAGCAGGAGTAGAGTGAAGGCCTGAGAAGATGCAGGTCATTTTCTGTTTGGGACCCTGCCCTGCCCTGCCCCCGCCTCTAACTCCACCTCCCTCCTGTTCCATCAGAAACAATGGCTTTAAGTGAGCTGTAGTTTCCCTGATTATGCAGTAAAACAGCCCTTTCATTCGAGAAAGCCTGGGGTGTATAATTCCCTCTGAGGCTGAAGTTTATTTATAATCTGAGAGTCAAATTCACAACGTAAATTTTCCTTGACCATCATTTAAATACATTCTACGGCACAGTACTTTGCACACAGCAGACACTTAATATAAATGGTTGTTGCATTGAACTAAGTGGCAATAATTGTGTGGGGGGGTTTTGGGGGGAGGGAGGAGGTTTATGCAAAGGCATAATTAACTTCTTGTTTATTCTGAATCAACATGGATTCCAGATCTATCTCTTTTAGCTCCCCTCCCCCCCAGCTTTTGATAAATAACCATTGGAGACCACTGACTTTCTTTTCGACAAAGTCATTTCCAGCCTAACTTTCTGCTTCTAAGGGAAGAGGAAAAGTGGGAATTGCAGGTTGAGTATTGCAGAAAAGAGAACAGCCTCAACTCTGAAATTAAGGACACTAACTATGTGGCCTTGAGCAAGTCCCTTTATTTCTCAAAGCCCTACCTTCTAATGAAAATAATGACAATTCAGCAAACATTTACTAAGTATAAGTCACTCTGCTAGGTGCTGGGGACGGTTCCATCTCTGCCACTCACTACCTGACAGACTCTGGGCAAATCACTTGACCACTCTGAAATTCACGTTGTTAATGTGTAAAGGACCACAAAGGTTAATATAATCCGCTCTCAAATGTTCAAATAGATCTGTGATGTCCATTTGGAAGTTTCTTCTATTAATGCTGATAGCAGCCCATCCATGCCTACCCACCCTGCGTGATTCTTGTTTCTGTTCTCCCAGAAGTTCACCAAAAGCGTTCCATCCAATGAACTAGAGGTCTTCCTTGCTTTCCTCCACATCGGAAGGGTATCAGTCTAGTGTTCTGGCTCTCTGCATCTCATTCACTCTTACTTTGTGACCAGCATTGCTTTTCTTCCAATCATACAGCTCCTTGATATGCTATTTACTCATTTGGAGTTCCTCATTGGTCATATGCTGCATACCCACCATGTTCCTCTCCACTGCCCTCAGTGTGATACTCATCTTTAATTCATCAGAGGCAGTTGGGTTCCATGTCTCACTGTTAGATAACAATAGCAGTAAAATATTAGTATTGAAAAGATGGGTCACAGCATCTTTCATAGGAAGCTTGAGGACTCTACAAAAGAGCTTTGTGATTTCACGAAAGCAATTCAATCCATCCTCCTCCTCCTGTTCAACTCTGAGTCCACCTCACTATCCATCTATTCAGTCCTTCAGTCCTTGTGTGGCCCAAATATGCATACTGTTCTAGAGCTCTCCTAGTTGTCCATCCAAATGCATGTTGTTCTTTTCTGTATGGATGGACAGGACAAGCTCCTTTGGGTGACTGTGAATCTCATTTAGGAGGCTCTACTGGTCTCAGATACTTACTAGCTGTGTGAACCTGAGCAAGGCTCTTAACCCTCTTTGCTTCAGTCTCCTCATCTGTAAAATGAGCTGGAGAAGGCAATGGCAAACCACTCTAGTATCTTTGCAAAGAAAATGCCAAATGGGGTCATGAAGAGTTAGACAGGACCAAAATGACTGAATAACAACAACAACAATGTTCAGGGGCTTGATGCAATCAGAACACTGTCATGTGCAAACTGGAATATCTGGAGGATGTCATCATCCATTGAGGATCCCTCTTCAACCTGGACTTTGCCCTGAGTCTCACCCATCTTATCAGCAAATACCTCAACCACACATGTGCCCCTATATTGTGCCCACAAATGTATGAATAAATAAGATGCAAAATAGAGAGTATGAGGGCAAAGGAAAGATCCAGATAAATTCAATATTCTAGGAAAATCTGAGGGAGGCAAGAGGACTCTCAGGAGGGGTGTGTCAAGGGAAAGTATCCTGGAGGAGCTGGTATCTGATCTTAGCCTTGAATGAAAATCATTTAGAAAGATAAAGATGAGGAGGGAGTGCATTCCAGGCAGTGTGAATGACCTGCACAAATGCAGGTCGCAGGGGATGTTCCCTACCTGGTGTAAGAAAAGCATCTTAAAACTATATATAAATGTGAATTATTATTAACGAGGAAAAAAAAGGAAAAGAAAAACACTGACTTGTATTTGTGAGACCTGAGTCTCAGTTCTGATACTAGCTAAGTGACTTTAGGCAAATCACATCCTGCCTTTTTAGTCTCAGTTGCTTTTCCTGGAAAATGTGGATAATAATACACGTACTAGCTACTTCCCAAGGTTGTCGTGGAGAAGTTGCAATATAAATTTGAGATATGATAATAAATCATTTTATTATCATCCGCACTTTAGAAATGAGAAAATTGAGGCACAGAGAAATTAAGTGAATTTTTTGAGGTCACATGGCTGTTAAATTCCAGAGCTAGGACTCACCTTCAGTTCTTCTCAGAACCACGTTCATTCCACAATCCCACACTGCATGTAGTATAGGAACAATTTGTTATGATCTTTTTACAAATGGCTAGAGAATGAGTTATAGCAGAGATGAATCTCCAATCCTGGAGAGTCAAGAAAGAGAGCTCAGATTTCCTGACTCCCATTCAGCCTTTAGCTATAAACACAGGCCAATATTATTTCCCTAGTGATTTGATTTTGTTTATTTTAATTTACTTCTTCTGTAATAGTTTCAAACCAGTTTTTGCGATCATTTATTGTCAACACAAGTCAACAAGTATTTTTAAGAACTGACTATGTGCCAGGCATTGTGCTAAGAACTGAGGATAGAGAAAAAAGAAAAGAAAAGTCCCTACTTTCAATAGTTTAAAGGGGAGAAAACTTACAAACAACTATGTTCAAACATGATCAATGCAGGATAAATTGGAAGTATTCATAGAAGAAAGGAACCAGCATTAAGGAGGAATGGGAAAGGCTTCTTATAGAAGGCAGGATTTTAACTGGGACTTTAAGAAAGCCAGGGAAGCCAGGAGACAGAGATAAGGAGGAAGAACATTCTAGGCATGGGGGACAGCCACACAGAGTATGCGGGAGGGTGTAAAATGTAAGAAATACTATATTGTATATCATCTAATATTTTATACTTTGTACAGATCTTGGGTTTTTTTGGCTAATTATAAGTCATTTTTATCTATTTGTTATCTAAACAGACTTGTTCCTCTGGAGTACACTTTTGGACTGGGTTCTCTAATGTGTTAAAAAAAAAAAGTTTGGAGTTGATATACACTGTGGTCCTACAATACATCTCTAGGGTCCAGTTCTAGAATTCTCTAGTTGAGAAACAGATTGATTTTTCCAAGTACGTCACTCCAGGGACTACAGCTACCAAGGAAAATGTCCATGTGCCTGGAATAAATCTCCCAGTTCTCAGAATCCTTTCATCCTTTCATCTTTTGCCAGACATGGGCACCCAGAGGCTAAGAGGGTCTCAGGAACAAAAACGGGATTTGCACTGGTAGTCTTCTACATACTCATTCAAAGTTCTGCTAATTCCACAAGGTATATTTACTCTGTAATCAGAAGCCTCCCAGATTCTCCCAAACACTGCATTTACATCCAATACCCATTGCTTTAAACTTACAGGAGGCATTCACTCCCTGAAGATTAGTTACTTAGCTGGATAAAGCTTAATTACTTACCTCTGCCTAAGGTCTGTTAAGATCTCAAGTTCCCCTGTATTTTTTCTCCCTGGGTTGGGCCAAGAAGTTCCTGAAAGCCAGGACCTACAGACGTTTCCTTCAGATAGCAAAAGGTAAGACTCCCTGCCCCCAGGCCCTTTCTCATGTGCTAGCCTGGAGAGTCCACTAAACTTTTAGCAATGCACTTTTGCTAGAATCATAAACCTAAGGCCATTTCAGAAGACTCTTCTCTCACTTTTGGCAAGCTGGGAAACCGAGGCACCAGGAAGATTGTGACTTGCCCAGGATCACAAAGATAACGACAGTAACAACAGCAACAACAATAACAATGATAATCCTAATAATAGCTATGGTTAGACAGTGCCTACTACGTGCTAGGCCGCAGATGGAGCACTGGGCCTGGAACCAGGAAGACTCATCTTCATGAGTTTAAATCTGGCCTCAGACAGTTCCTAGCTGTGTGACTCCAGGCAAGTCACTTGACTCTGTTTGCCCCAGCTTCTCATCTGTAAAATATACTGGAGAAGGAAATGGCAAACCAGTCCAATATCTTTGCCAAAAACACCTCAAAGGGTATGAGGTATGCCTCAGGCTCCCCACCCCTGAGCCAGATACTATGCTAAGTACTTTACAAATATTATCATTTCATTTGATCTCCACAACAACCCTGGAAGGCAAGTGCTATTATTATCTTCATTTTACAGATGAGGAAATTGAGGCAAACAAGTTCAGTGACTTGCCCAAGCTCATGCAGCTAGGAAGTGCCTGAGGCCAGATGTGAACTCAGGTCTTCCTGACCCCAGCTGTTCTACCTAGGTAGTAAGCCCCAGAGGTGGAATACGAACTCAGATCTTCTGATTCTAGAGCTAGTGCTTTGACTACTTACTACCAGGTTGCTGTCCATCATTACCCAATACGGAAAGAATGGACCCATTGCAAGATGCTTTTCTGCCTTCTTCCCATCTCCTCCTGCTTCTCAATGACCAGCTTCTCTCTCCTATTCTCACTCCAGCTGGAAGTGAGGAAAACCCAGGTCCATGGATTGTGTTTCAATGTTGACTGGAGGAGGGGTGAGTTTGGGGGTGGGGGAATGGAGATAGGAAGTATTGAGAACTTGATTTAGGTTTTTTCCCCCTCTATGTTGTTTTATTGACCTGACTTGACTAAAATGGAAAAATGAGGTGTAAGTAAAAAAACTTGCTTTTGTTATTCTTGGCGTTGCTGTGAGATACCAGGCCAAAACCTCACTTCTCTCTGGGCTCTTCAGCGAAACAAAGTAAAGAAGGCATATACTCATTCTTCCTCAGAGGAGAACTTCAGGATTAATGAAATTGTTGGAAGCTCTCCACAATTTTATCACTCTGAGTTCTAGTTTCTAGGTATTTGGAGTAGATGGGGGAAAGTGATTTGCCAGAGGGGGTGGGGAAACTGGAGAGTCTGTAAATAGTGTAGTGAATAGAAGGCTGAAATTGAGTTAGGAAGGGACAGGGGGATTCTACCTCTAACTTCATAGGCCTAGGGAATTCTGGGATGAGGAAACTCCCTCTACCAAGGCAGGTTGGCCCCCTTCTCCATAAGGTATAGTCAAGTCTTAAAGAATTACCCAGGGAATTGAGAAGTTAAGTCACTTTCCCAGGGTTACACAGTCAATATGAGTCAAAGGTGATTTGAACCCAAG
>NW_020954576.1:59603019-59639049 GCF_900497805.2 Vombatus ursinus | reverse complement strand
CCCTGGGTAAATCACTTAACCTCTTCTAGCCATAGTTTTCTCATCTATAAAATGAAGATAATAATAGCAGATGATGAAATGTAATAATATATGTAAAACTCTTTGAAGACCCCAAGCCACCATAATCAATGTTAGCTATGATTATTATCAGTATTTATTAATAGATGTGTTATCTGTTACTATTATTATTATCATTATTACTACCCCTTTCATTCAGCATGGCTTGTATAGGCCAAAAGGTCAAAGAGAGGAAAAAGGAAATTTTGATGACCCCCTACCCTTGCTGGAATGAACCTGGGATGTCTAAGGGTTAAGTGGTATACAGGCTGGACCAGAGCTGAGGCACTGGTTGGGGAACTGGGCAGCCGGAAAGTTTACAGCGCTTTATTTGTTCTTTCAAGGGGACAGAGGGGAGATCGATGACACAGATTGATGGACAAGGACTGCCAGAACCTTCCCTCAGGCTGGTAATTGGAGCCTAAAGGCTGACAGATATATCACAGCCCTGACCTAGGACGGGTGAAATCCCACGTCCCATTTTGGAACACATTTGCATTAAAACATTATCTACAGGGCACAGTTTTTTCAAAATAAATTTGGGCTTTTCTCAGTTAATAGGAAGCAGTTCCGTGACGCATGTGAAAAGATCGTGCTAGAAAGTACAAGGAATTTTCCTCTTGGATTGGGGGGAGGGGGTATGAAGAGAAAGGGGATAGAATATGCACAAAGAAAAGCTCACCATTTTGATAACTTTGAGAAGGACCTGCATCTCTGGGTCAGCCGAGTCAGCATTCCACAGGCTTCTCTTTCATTTGGGCAAATGACAATGTGTCTCTTCTGTGACCTTTTTCTCCCTACCACCACGGAGCTATTATCCTTGAGATTAATACAGTTTGCTTTGAACAAAGGTGACTTAGACCCTATTTGGAAGGGACCTGATTTAGGGTTGGGAAGTAACTTTGGAGATCAACTAGTACAACCTCCTGATTTTACAGATGAGGAAACTGAGGTCCAACAAAGTGCCCAAGATAGTGAGTAGAAAGTCTGGGATTTGAACTCAGATCTCCCGGCTCTTCCTTTGGGACTCTTTCTGTTATTCCACACTGCCTCCAACGGATTTTGGTTTCTTCTATGAGAGATGCCAAGATGGAAAAAAGTTACCATATGTTATTTACTCTAAAGACAATGATAAATAAGGTCAGTGAGAAACTTTTTATGCTACCTGTTGGTTCAGGGACTTCTCCATGAGGAACTCCCTTTACCAATGCAAAATGGCACCTTCTCTTCAGCTCATCTCCACTAAGGCACTTGCCTTTCAATTTACAGATTTAGAGATTTGCCTGGGGGTACTGAGCGGTTAAGGGACTTGCCCAGGGTCACATAGCCTGTCAGAGACAGGACTTGAGCCCAGGTCTTCCTGACTCTGAGTAAGTCATGTTGCCTTTCATATTCCTTCAAACTGAGGCACATGAGAAAAGAAATTATAAAAGATTAATTATAAAATTATTTTAGAAAGGATTATAAAAGAAATCATGTCCATTTTGATGTTTGTTCCCTGACAAAATACACAACAACTTATTGGTATTAACAATAAAAGATCTGTAACATATTTGATGGGAACATAACCACTGATTGGGGAAGTTACATACCCGCCCCAGGCCCTACTAGATAGTCTTCAGGGGCTCCTGGAACCAAAATAATTCATTCCTTGACTGCCCATCTCATGATGCTGATCATCTTGATTTAGCTAGGCTAAATCAGGTAGGTAGATAGAGTTCAGGGCCTAGAGTCAGGAAGACCTGAGTTCGAATCAGACACTTTCTAGCTGTGTGACTCTGGTCAAGTCACTTAACCTTGTTTGCCTCAGTTTTCTCACCTGCAAAATGAGTTGGAGAAGGAAATGGCAAACCATTCTAGTATCTTTGCCAAGAAAACCCCCGAAAGGGGTCACGAAGAGTCAGACACGACTGAAAAATGATTGAACAATTAACAAATTAGCCCATTTTATAGATGAGAAAACAGGTTCCAGAGAGGTGAAATTGCAAGGCTAGTCCTTGCATGGTAGACAATTTACTTGTCGAGCTGGTACCTGAAACTTTTCCAGTTTTATTAAATAAACCATTACTTGCTCCCTGCTGGCATAGCCTTTGGATAAATATTACTTATCATTTTAAGGTAAGCTCAATTTATTCCTATGCTCTCTAGTGTTTTTAATAGGAATGGGTGCTGTATTTTGTCAAAGGCTTTTTCTGCATCTAGTAGCATGGCCTTTGGGAAGTCAAGGTTACCTTCACACTAAGATGCCCCCCCAGAATAGGACTTGTGCAGAGGAATAGCATCACTTCAACAAACCTTCATCGAGTACCTAATAGTGGACTTAAGAGACAAGGTAAGGAGAGAAGGGAAGAGAACTAAGAGCAGAAAGCCGGTGGGGAGCTCACATCTGGGGCACAGGAGGAAGAAGAGGTACAGAAGGCGGATCCAGACAGGTAGGAGGGGAACCAGGAGAATACAACATCAAGGGACTGGGGGAGAGAGTTTTGAAGGGAAGGAGGGGTTGTCAGTGCTGTGAAATACTGCAGAGGGGTCAAAGAACGTGAGGCCTGAGAAAAGGCCATGGCTTTTGTTGATTAAGAGGTCAGAGGTGACCTTTGAGCCAGCAGTTTCAGCAATGTGGTGTTTCATGATAACTCCCATGTGTGTTGCTAGGAGTCACTGTAAGCAGTGAAACTGCGGAACACCGAATGAAATTTTGGCCTTTATTCTGTCTTTTAATAGGCTGCTACAAACGCTGTCCTCCCACTCTCCTCCACACACCCTTTTGTTTGGAATGTGTTTTCATGGAGTTGGAAGTGCAATGGAGCTGCTCGGGAGAGCAGGGCTTGGGGATCGATTGGTTGAGTCCAATTTATTCCATAGTAGAATCTCTAGCTTCGTTCAAAGCACAGCTCAGGGACCACCTCCTATATTAGCCCTTTCCTGGTTCCCTCCACTTCACTTACTTTCGCCCTTGAAATTATTGGATGTACTTTGTATTTAGCTCTTGGTGTATGTATTGTATCGCCTAGGAGAACATAAGCTCCTTGAGAACAGGCACTGTGGATATTTTATTTTTCTTTTGATCCAATCTGTGATTACATTGGTATAAAGAACTTTCTATCAGAAAATTGTCGTTGTTGTTGAGTTGTATTTGACTCTTGGTGACCCCATTTGGGGTTTTCTTGGCAAAGACACTGGAGTGGTTTGCCATTTTCTTCTCCAACTCATTTATCTATGGGGAAACTGAGGCAAACAGGGTTAAGTGACTTGCCTAGGGTCACACAGCTAGGAGGTATCTGAGGCTGGATTTGAACTCAGTTTTCTGACTTGAAGCCTGAAGCTCTATCCATTGAACCACCTAGTTGTAACGTAGAGCTGCATTCCCTTTGTAATTAGAAAACTGAGTGTGTAAGTGGGGAGATTGAGAAGTGGAGTGACTTATACAGGGTCTTTCACCATCAGAATGTGTCAGACAGAGGACTTGAACCCAGGTCTTCCTTATTCCAAGGTCACCTCTCTATCCACTAGGACAAGTTGCCTCTTACCTTAGAATCCTGGGTACTTAGTAAATGTTTGCTGAATGAAATTGGCCTTGGGCAAATAATTTCACCTCTCTGAGCCTCAGTTTTCTCATCTGCAAAATGAGCTGGTTGGATTCTATGATTCTTTTAGTTTCCTTTCAGTTTTGGTATTCTATACCTCTAGAATGGTGGCTTGGTGGCACAGTGGATAGAGTGCCAGGCCTGGAGTCAGGAAGACCTATCTTCCTGAGTTCAAATCTGGCCTCAGACACATACTAGCTATATGACCCTGGGCAAGTCCCTTGCTCCTGTTTGCCTCAATTTCCCCATCTGTAAAATGAGCTGGAAAAGAAGTGGCAAACCACTTCAATACCTTTGCCAAAAAAAACCTCAAATGGGGTCCCCAAGAGTCTGATATGACTGAAAGATTGAACAACAATAACTCTAGAATGGGAATACTTCCTTTTTTTTTTTGCATCATGGTCCCATTTGGTAGTCTGTTGAAACTGAGCACCTCTTCTCAGAGTGTTTTTAAATGCATAAAAGAAAATGCATAGGATTATAAAGGAAATCAATTACATTGAGCTAGCAACACACAAAGACAAAATAAAACAAGCTCACAGGTCTATGTTAAGAACCTCAGCTGTAGACAATTCTAGAGAACTATTTCTGTATGTTTGCGACATAGGGTAGATTTAAAAATAAAGTCTGTGGTAGGTTCTAAAGGAAAAAAGAAGTTTTTAAATGGTGCTTGTTGGATTGGTACTTGAATGTTACTACACTTGAACAAGGATGTAAGTGTCATGTGGGATTCAAGTCAATTTCACCTTTAGCTTCTGCTTCATTAGGTGAGTGTCCCCCTCCCCTCCTGTTTGATTTTATTATCCTGTTGGGAAAAGCTACACATAAAAAGTTTTCAGTAAAGGAACATTTTTCTAGTTTCAGTGAACCCTTAAAACCTTTTTGTTTTTTGCCAAGTTTCTTTAACTTAGGTTTCAACCTTTCTTTCAATTTGCTCAGTCTCATTAACATGATGGACAGCCATGGATATTTCAGAGGGTGGTGGGGTCACCAACCGTGAAGTCAGGGCCCTTAATGGAACCAGCTCACACAATAGACTGTGAAGGCTCTGAAGGAAACATTGCATTCAGTGGCCTTAGAGCTCTGTGGATTAAGGAAGTTGTCTACTCACCACCGTTGCATTTTTTTTCCAAACAAAAATGTTGTGTTAACTGCCCACACAGGCAGTCCAGTCTGCCTGGACACTTAGCACATTCCACTGATGGTAAAGGGATCCTGGGAAGTTTTGTTCCCAACAGTTGAATGTATTAAATCTCAATCATAGTGTTTGCTACTGGTTTACAAAAAGCAAGGATATTCATTCAACATTGGTGCTTCCATGCACTGTTCCTAGGGAAAGAGAATTATTGAACCCTATGAGATCTGAGAAGAAATATAATTGAATCTTCCTTAAATGATGAACTCTATCTCTAACATTCCCACTCAATAATTGATTCAGATTCTACTTAAACACCTCCAGTTAAGAAGGAATCCCTCTACTATCAGACAACCCATTCTACTGTGGATTGCTCTGTTAGGAAGGGTTTTTTGGTCTGTTTTGTTTTTTGTTATTGTTTTTTTTTTAATGTTGATTGCAATCTGTGTCCTTCTAATATTCTATCCTTGGTCCTGGTCCTGCCCTATATGCCAAGCAAAAGAAATTCAATCCTTCTTACAAATGACTTGAAGGTGACTCTCATGTCCCCTCCTAAGTCTTTACTTCAGCGGGCAGAACATGCCTAGTTCCTTCAGCTACTCCTCGTGAGCTCCACTTTGTGTTTTAAGTCCCCTCTCCATCCTGGTCATCATTTTCTGAATATTCTCTAGCTTTAAAAGGTTGTTTCTCAAATTATCTGAGTAGGGCAAAGGGCAATAGAACCAACGCTTCCTGCACATTGGTCAATATACATAATGTTTCTATCATTATTTTTTTCTTCTGCCTTGGGGGAGTAGTCAAAGGTTATGATATTGAATAGAGGTCTACTTGCTTTGTTTTCATGGATCCCCAAATTGAGGCCAACTCAGTCTCTTTTGTTATTAGTCATAGTCTTTGATGTTCTACCTTTCACCATCCCTTTTCTCCTGTCCTTACTCCACTCCCTTTTAATCTCTACCAACAAACCATGCCTCCTGTGCTCTTGGTCTCCCTTTCTTCCTCCACAAATGGGAATCTCATTCACTAGCACAAGTTTATTTTGGTCACTAATTTGTTTAATACCATGTAGTTAATTGTTTGATTTTACCATCTGTGGAGCTGATGGAAGTCCTTATTCATTACCATCTGAAATAATTTTTCACCCTTTGAAGGAAACTCCAAATAATGCCAAACAAAGTTATTAAACCCAGGGGCTAACTAAGACACTTTAGGTGGCCTAATTTGCTTGGAATAATGCTTGCATTATATCAGGAGTTCTTAACTATTTTGTGTCTGGTGAAGTCTATGGAATTCTTGGAATAATGTATTTTAAAAAATAATTGGAGGAAATGCTAAATTAGAGCTAGGGGTTAGTGAAAACAAAGATGTAATTTTTTCCCATCCAAGTTCATAGACCCCCCCCCAAATCTATTTATGGACCCTAGATTAAGAACCCTTGCATCATATCCTTTCCTTAGCATTAGACTCCTTAAGGAATTCCATCTATTGAACCAGTTCAAAGTTTGCCAAGTGATTAAGTGTTGTTGTTTGTCCTGGTTTTCAAAGAGGACCAATGACATCATGGAGTAATGCCTTTGACTTATGTGTGACTTAGATTTAAGTATGACAGAGTTGTATAAAGTCATCAACCTCACTCTCTCCTTCAGAGTCATTGAAGTCCAGTGGCAAGATAAAAGTTAGGACAACTGGCAATGGCCTAGAATGCAGTGGATGGATGACCTTGGCATCTTTGATGTCTGACCAAGCTCTAATCGTGCCACAGCACCTGTTTCAGAGGCCTTCATGGCCATTGGAACAAACTGTTCTCATCTGCCCATTCCACTAGAGGAAGTCTTTACACGCTTGGTTTAGACATGCCCCTAACTCACCGATGGGTTTGAGGCCTGTCAGTTACCCTCAACCTGGTTTAGCCTGTCAGCTGAGATGATATTGCCAGGGTGTGGCTGCTGCACATGCTCCAACTTCTTGGAGCCACAGGGGAGAATTCGTTGCCAGGTGGACACCAAAGGCAGATGAGCAGCCCCGAAAAGAGCTCAGCAAGACCTCACACTAGAGGTGCTAGTCCTCCCTGAGCACTGGTAGAAGGCTAAATGTAAACTGTTGGCCTTATATAAGCCTGAGTCTTACACAGACATCCTAAAGGCTTAGATAAGAATCTTGTATGAGCCCCAAATATGTTGGAATGGGGAATAAAATAAGACAAATGCTCAAATTTCTATCATTTTCCTATTTTTGAATTTGGAGAAGATGACAAAACTACAGCTGGATGACAACTAACCAAGTAGGTGGTTTAGTCTGTAAAGATTAATCGAATTTTCCAAATTGCATTTGTGTATGCATCCACAGAGGCTCATCTACACTTTTCAGGGGTGTGGCAAGGGTGTGACTGAAGGCATAGGCCAAGTGTAGAAGGGGAATCCAGGCTTAATCCTGTGGCTTTTAAATTTTTTAAAGTCTGCAAAGACTTATTCCGGAAACTTAACTGCTTTCATGGAAAGCCTTTTGGCAGTGGCTAAGGAGGGAGTCACTGTCAGGAATACCAAATCCTTGCCTGGCATGAATTGGGATATTAGTGTTGGAAGGGATTCTAAAAGCCTTTGAGTTTAATTTCTACTTGAAAATGAATCCACTCTAAAATATCTCTGACCAGTGGCTGTTCAGCCTTTGCCAGAAGATATAACAAGAGGGAACCCATTGCCTTTCAAGGCAACCTCTTCCACTTTTGGATGGCCCATTTGTTAGGAAGTGTTTATGAAATCTGCTTCTCGGCAGATTCCACCCATTCATTACTTCCAATTCTGCCCTTTGGGGCCAAGCAGCGTGAGTGTAACCTGTGGCCCAGGACTGCAGGTTTGGGTTTGTATTATCTGGGTTCAATCTTAGGGGCTTTTCATTAATCACATTCTTCTAGGCTTTTCCCCCACTCAGGAGTTCCCTAGAAACATCAGAATTTGACTCTTGACAAAGTCTATGGAAAGGGAAAAAGGCTCTCAGCTCCCATGCAAGCTAAAAAGATAACTGTAGGATAGGTTTTATTTCATGTGGAAGAAACATAAAAGACATAAAAGCACTGTTATTGAGTCAATAACTAGTCAAGACAACTCTTTTTCACTCTCTAATGAGCCTCTTTCCAGGGAACTATGAGGTCGGTCAGTCAGCTAGCATTTATTAAATACCTGCTATGTTCCAGGCATTGTGCTAAGTGTTGGACATACAAAGAGAGGCAAAAAACCCACACAGTCCCTGCTGTCAGGTAGCTCACAGCCTGAGGGAGTCAATATGCAAATCACTATGTGCAACTAAGATATATATAGGATAAATTAGTCATCCAGGCTTTTAGTCTTACCCTAGTTTGAGGTTTGTCTGCAAGGGATAAGCACTTGAGATGGCTATAGTAAAAAAAAAAAATGAATAAGAAATAAAATACCTCTCTAATGAGCTCCACCTTGGCCAGGGACCTATACAGTCCTCCAGACATAGTACTGTGCTGGGGGTTGGGGTCTTGCTGAAAAGGGAAAACACTCAGACTCCCTAGTAAGTCGACCGCTTTCCCATAAAACTTCACAGTCCCTATAACCCATAGTATCAATGAAAGTCATAGCTAAAGTTTTCAGTTCCACATTTTATCTTTGTCCCTTGCTGTCCTTGACTCTAGGTCCTTTTTGATCCAAATACTCTTTGTTGTATAGGATCTCCTGTTCTGGTTCCAGGAGATTTGATCCAGCGCTTCCCCTGTTGTTCCAATGTCTATAGCGTGTGTCCCTGAAGCTTTCAGATTGGCCTCAGAACTTATTACCATTCTTTGTTGTTCAGTCATTTTCAGCTGTGTCTGACTCCTCATGATCACATTTGGGGTTTTCTTGGCTAAGATATTAGAATAATTTGCCATTTCCTTCTCCAGCTCATTGTGTAGATGAGGAAACTGAAGCCAACAGGGTTAAGTGACTTGCCCAGGGTCACACAGCTAGTAAGTGTCTGAGATCAGATTTGAACTCAGGAAGATGAGTCTTCCTGACTCCAAGCCCAGGGCTCTATCCACTGTGCCACCTATTTGCCCATTACCATTCCACCACTGCTTCTATCTGCTGCCATTTCTGGGGTCATATGCTTCCTCCTCTTCTGGTACCATATGGAACACTGGAGGTGTTTCATGAGTGTGTTGGCTTTCCTTGAAGGACCTGAGTCTGCTCTTTAAGGATAGCCCTTCTCACTCTTACAGTCTCTTTAGCTCTCCATCAATCCATCTGTCTTTGTTCTCTCTTAAAAAAAAAAACAAAAAAAACAAACAAAAAACAAAGGATACAATTCAAGTATTAACTACATTAGGATTGATTTTTTTTTAATCAAGTAATAAGTAGCCATGAACTTCTTTATCAAAGCAGGGGTGAACTCAGGGATAGTGTGTACCTTTTCAAAGAGACATCAGTGCCAGGACACACGTCTTATATGTGTTAATATCATTACAAAGAATCAGCCTTGTCAAGGCACTCTCTCTGGAGGCACTTACCAGTTTCTACAGAAAGTGAACCTCTCCTCCACCTGACAGCCCTTTGGATCCTTGAAGCCAGCTATCACAGCTTTTCCAAATCTTGTCTTTTCTGCACTAAGCACCCCAAATTTTTTCGGTTGATCTTCACATGGTATGATTTCAAGGGCTTTTCACCATTCTTCCTCTGAATGCCTCTAATCATCAGTGTCCTTCCTGAAATGTGTCACTCAGAACTTAATATGCTTCTTCACTTGTGTGGTCGAACCAGGGTAGAGTATAGTGGAACCATTACCTTCTTTAGTCTTGGACACTAGGCCTTTCAATGCCTCCTAAGATCGAATTGGCTGTTGTGGTTGACCTCTCTTGCTGTTGACTTGTATTGATCTTTTCTCTACTAATCCCCTAGCTCTTCTTTATAAAAACTGCTGTTTGGTCACACATATCCCATCTTGTAGCATTGATGAACACAATTCAATTTAACTCTATTGTACTTAGTGGTGCTCTTCTTTTCCCTAATGTTTCTGAGCATTAAACATTATTAAAAAGGGGAGAGAAATTAAGTATAGGCAAGAGAAAGAAAAGTAATGCCTTCATGCTGAGATTTTAAATGAGCTGGAGAGTTGATGAGGCAAGGAGGCAGAGGGAGTTTGTTCCAGATGGCAGGACTCTGTGTGCCTATTAATTAATAATTACCATAGGTAATTAAACATTAGTGAATTAATGGAGGCAGAGCATTTTGAGACCCTCTGCTGAAAGGCATATTCAAAACCCAGCTCTCTGTGTTAGTTGTAATTTATAGGTTCTCCAATTGATAGAGTGTTTCACTTTTGAGATTCTTTGTATATTGATTACCTTAAAAAAGTGTAAGTGGAGAAATAATTCCTCTTCCTCCCAATCAGATCATTGATTTAGAGGTGGAAGGGACCTTAGAAATTATCCAATTCAACCTCTTTATTTCATAAAGGAGGCCCAGAGAGGTTAAATGACTAGCTTGAGGTCCCACATAATAAGTGCAGAGCTTCTATTTCAGTATAGGCTCTTTGGTTCCAAATGCAACACCATTTCTTCTGTACCACAAACTCTCTTTCTGAATCGAAAAGAGCCCACATTTGTTTGATGTTGGACAGTCCTGTGTATGAAACCTCCAGGGAGAGCAATTGTATTACATTATCTACCAAGTTCTTTTCTGCCCATACTTCCTTTATCCCTTTGCCTTCTAGTTAAACTTACTCTAGATCAGATTCAAATTCATCAAACATTTATTATGCACCTGTTTGGTTCAAAATACTACGTAGGGCTGGAAAACAAAGACGAAATGGGACAGCAATCAAAACTCTTGGCGTTTACAATAGGTTAATTTGGAACAGAAATGGGGAGATATAAGACAAGTATTTCGATGACAATGATGTTGTTATCCTACCTTACATATAATATTTTTAAAGTGCTGAGCACAGTGCCTGGCACATAGTAGGAGCTACATAAATGCATATTCCCTTTTCCTTCTCTCTCCTAATATAAGGCAGAATGTGATCAGCTCACATTAGTTATCCAGGCAAAATTCTATGAGGAATTTGGAGAGAGAACCTTTAATGGGAAAGGAAGGACCAAGAAATGCTCCTTCTAGAAGGTATTTCCCTGGGTTGGACTTGGAAGGAATTTCAATGGATAGAGAGAGGAGTGGATAGAGTTCATTCTAGGTGTGTGAGACAGTATGCACAAAAACATACCTGGGAAAAGACAGTATGAAATTAAAAAAAAAAAACCACCAACAACCAAATATTGGATAGTTCAGTGTATTTGCCACATAGAGTGTCCAAAGAGGAATAATGTGAAGAAATGGGAGAGTAGATTGGAGTGAGGTGAGAAGTTTATACTGTATTTGGTAGGCATTTGGGAATCCACTAAGCCTCTTTGAATATGTAGAGTAGATTCTTGGGCCCAGTCTCATAACTCATGCCTAAACTGGCAGGCTGGGTCCCCAGAGGATGGTTGGCTATTTCTCCTCTCAAGATTTTAGGGGTAACCATGAGAGGTAAAGAATAGTTATCTCAAGCTATTGCTTTTGAGCCTCCCCTGGACTATGGCTTATACATGCCAGATTTCCCTTTTCTGAAATCCAGTATGTTACTTGTCCTTTTCCAGTTCTGAAGTACCCTTTCAATCTTCTAAGTAGGAATGGAAAAAGAAGGGACATATTTAAGAGATTTTGGAAGTAGAATTATTAAGATTTGGCAACTTATTGGATATAGAGGAAGAAAAAGGAAGAATCTAAGAGAACTATGAAGTTTCAAATCTTAGTAGGAGGATGGATAATGGTGATCCACCTCAACAGATACAAACTAGACATGATTTGATAGGGAGAATATGATGAGTTTAGTTCTGGACATGTTGAGTTCAAAATGCTGGTGGAACATCCAGGATGACACATCCAGCAGAAGTTTGGAACTGTGAAAATGGAGCTTGGAGAGTGGTTGGAAGTAGAAATAAAGATTTACAGGTTATCGTAGAGGCAATGGGAGTGGATGAAATTTTCAATGAAGAGAACATAAAGAATGAAAAGAATAGGCCAATGAGAGAACCTTGGAGAATGACCACATTTTAAAAGAGAGAAAGAATACTAAGAATAGTCAAAGAGAGGATCAGAATATTGGAGTTTCACAGAAGCCAAGGGAGAATGAGAGAGGTGGTGATTGACAGTATCATGAAGTTGGAAGGTCAAGGAGGATGAGGACTGAAAAAAGTCTTGTGCATTTGGCAATAGGCAGGTCTTTAGTGATCTTGGCTGAGAGCAGTTTGGAGTTAGAGTAGTGAAATGGAGGCTTGATTGTATAGATTAAAGTGACCAAAAATAACTAAGATCATATTATACTGCAGTATATCCTGGGCATTTACAAACAATGCCATCTACACTTCAGCCATTCTCCTCATTCCTTTGGAATCTGGACCCCACATAAACCAAGTGTCCATGTAACTTCCTGGCCATTTCCAAATCATAACCCTTCTGCTACTTACCCTCTCTCTTCTAATTCTCCTCTATGCATTACTTTTTTCTGTTGCAATATAAGTTCCTTGAGGGAAGGTATTGTCTTGCTTGTGTTTCTATACCCAGCATAGGGCAGTGCCTGGCACACAGTAATTGTTTAATAAGTGCTGTTTCATGCATTACTTTTCATTTCACTCATGGTCACAAACAATGTAAACAAAGCCCTAGCACTGAGAGAGGCTCCCTCTCTTCTCTTTGTCCCTATCTACATACTTGGGTCAAGTGTGGGGCCCTTGGGGCAAGGAAGAAGCTGGATATTCTTTAGATTTTCAATTTCAGCAGAAAAGGGAAATACATATATAAAGGTAATATTGATTAGAACATTTGACAAGTTTTGCATGATATGCCAAGGGACAGAAAAGAGCTATCTGGGTTCGATCAAAGTAAAGTCAACTGAACTTGGTAGCTAGTCAAAGAACTGTATATTAATGTGGAGAAAAGTTTCTAGTACTGTGCTATAGGACTCTGTCCTTTAGCCTGCCCTGTTCAACAATTTTAACAGTGATTCAGATGGCTCACTCATCACTCAGCTATGTATATGACATACACCTGGGAGGAATAGCTATGTTGGAGGATAAAAAGTATCCAAAAGTATTTCAGACTAAAAACATTGGGCAGAAACCAATAAGATTAAATAAGATGAAGCTAATAAGATAAAAATATGGATGAATGTAAAGTCTTGTATTTATATTTTTAAAAAACCGTACATATATAGAATGGGGTCATCCTCATTTGACAAGAGTTTATGTGTAATGGGAACATAGGACATTGCTATTGTGACAAAATAGCCAGCAGCTACCACTGGGTCCCTTATCCCTTCCAGGGTCCTAATGCTCTCTTGAGTTTACTTTGGCAAGAAATTGGGAAAACAAATATTTGCAGCAAGGTTCTCTGACATAGGTCTCATTTCTAAGATATGGTATGTATGGAACTGAATTAAATTTACAAGATTAAGAGCTATTCCTCAATTGATAAATGGTCAGACGATATAAATAGTGGAAGAAATCTGAGCTATCAATAGCCATATGAAAAACTACTACAAATCACTAATAATTAGAGAAATGTAAATTAAAACAGCTTTGAGGTACCACCTCACATCCATCAGATTGGCTAAGATGACAAAAAGGGAAAATGAGAAAATCTGAAGAGACTGTGGGAAGACAGGTATGCTAATATACTCTTGGTAGAGCCATGAACTAGTCTAACAATTCTGGAAAGCAATGTGGAACCATACTCAAATTAAATTATCAAACTGTACATACCTTTTGACCCATTGATACCACTAGTAGGTCAAAATCCCAAAGAGAGAAAAAAAAAGAGGGAAAGGATACATATGGACAAAAATATTTATAGCAATTCTTTTTGTGGTGGCAAAAATTGGAAACTGAGGTATGTCCAGCAATTGGGGAATGGCTGAACAAGCTATGGTATATGAATGTGATGAAATATTATTATGCTCTAATAAAAGATGAACAAAATGGTTTCAGAAAAACATGGTAAGACTTGTATGAACTGATGCAAAGTGAAGTAAGCAGGACCAGGAGAACAATTTATACAGTAACAGCAAAATTATAATCAACTTTGAAGGACATAGGAACTCTGATCAACACCATGACTCACCACAATTCCAAGGGATTCATGAAGAAAAATGCTATCCTCCTCCAGGTAGAGAACTGATGCTCTCAGAATGCAGACTGAAGCATCTTTTCTTTTCCTTTCCTTTCCTTTCTTTTCTTTTCTTTTCCTTTTCTTTTCTTTTCTTCTCTTTCCTTCCTTCCTTCCTTCCTTCCTTCCTTCCTTCCTTCCTTCCTTCCTTTCCTTCTGACATGACCAATGAAGGAATTTGGTTTCTATGACAGTACATATTCATAATAGGTTTTGTTTTTCTTACCTTCTCCATGGGTAGGAAAGGGGGAGAGGGAGAAGGGAAGGCACTCAGAACTGAAAACAAAATAAAATTGAATTTAAAAGTTAAATTAACTGAAAAAAGAGAATTCTTTGAAGTTTAGGGTAATTTGGATGGCATATCCTTATGCTTGGAGGTGGGGGTGGGAATGGGGGAAGCCCAGGGAATGGAAAACAGAAAGATGAATGGAAATAGTGTGGATGTTTTCCTGAGCCCCCAAGACTCAATGAGAATTTCTGAATGAGTGGAAGGGGAGCATCTTGCCCAAACACAGTAAGGTCAGAGGGAATAGAATCCAATCACCATAACTTGGCTAGAAGTGAGGTCTAGGAAGGAGCAGGGAGAGCTTCATGGTTGCCTAATCAGGCCCTTTTATACAGAGGATGGAGACTGTGGGTATTGAGTGGGGGGGGAAAACCATAGAAATAAACTAATTGGCTCAGAGACATTCCAACATTGGGCCAGTCTAAGAGAATCAGAAATATATTAGCTGGCCTAAAGGTATGTGGCCCCTAGCTATCTCATCATAAAAGAAATTTAACTCTCCCCAAAGAAGAAAAACAGCCGTGGGTGGATGGTGCTGCTCATAGCTGGAGCAATGAAGCAGGGTGATGAAGTCTCACACCCTTGGCAGGAGTGGAAGACTGGGAAGAGAGAATGAGGTGACAGAAACTCAGCATGGGCCAGAAAAAGAGCACAAAACATGCCTCATAGATTTGGAAGCATTGACAGCTGAGTAACTGGGTACCTAAGGTAAGGAGAAAAATATTTGTGTCAGAGAACAAGGGAACTGAAGATGAGGGGGAAGTTTTAGCTAAGGTATAAAGAGAAAGACACCCCTGGACGTCACATCTCAATAGCTCTATGTTGGAATTGTGGGGTGCTAGAAAATGCCTCAGTTTCCCTGGCTTACTTTAAGGCTGAGTTCAAATCTTACCTTTTTCAGGAGGCCTTTTCCCATTCCTCCGGCTGCTAGTGTCTTCCCCTCTCTGGTTAACTCCATCTACTCTGAATGTATCTGATGTGTAACTAGTTATCTAAATGTTGTCTCCACTAGAACATAAGCTCCTTAAAGTCAGGTATTGTTTTTGCCTCTTTTGGTAATCCAGTTCTTAGCATAGTGCCTAGCACGTAATGAGGACTTAATAAATGTTTGTTGATTGACTGAGACCTGCTTAAATTTCTGTCAGATCTGGGGTAATACTACAAATAAGGTATTGGATGTAAGGGGACAGCTCAGGTTTCTAAGGAGAGGCCATTTCTGCATATTCCTTATGCAACCTAAGGAGTTAGTCTAAAAGGAAGCAACACGAACCTCATTTCACTCTCAGACATATTGCATTTTTGGTCTGAGGGAATTTTTTGTGAGTCATTTCCAGCTCAGAACACCCAGGCTGCAGTTAATGACTTGAGTTTTTATTGTGGAGAGAACTACTGAGCCCCATAGACTTATTCCCCAGTCTTTTTATTGTAGTTCAATTGGCTCACCACTTCCCCCAACAAGTGGTGCCCCTGATGGGAGGTTTTGAAAATACCCTGGCCTGGCCCACAGCCCAGCTGGCCTTGACACTTTGCTCTGTGCTCCACTTTCTTTTTTTTTTCTTAAATTTTTCTTTTTTGGCGATTGGAGTTAAGTGACTTGCCCAGGGTCACACAGCTAGTTCAAGTGTTTGGTCTGAGGCCAGATTTGAACTCGGGTCCTTTTTACTTCAGGGCCGGTGCTCTATACACTGCACCACCTAGCTGCACTATGTTCCACTTTCTTATCCATCACCATTGTTCAATGGTGAGCTCGATGGCAAACAATGTATGCCTGATTCTGGATATTTGGATATCTTTTCTAAAGTGGCATTGTTGTTTTAGGCTTGGAATAGCAATTGGGCCAGAAGGATGTGTCTTTAGACTTTCGCTTGGACTAAGGTAGGCTTAAGGGTAGCGAGGTGCCACAGAGGAAAGGGCACTGGGCTTGGAGGCAGGAAGACTCGTCTTCGTGCGTTCAAATCTGACCTCAGACACTAATTAGCCGTGTGACCCTGGGCAGGTCACTTAACCCTGTTTGCCTCAGTTCCTCATCTATTAAAAAAATGAGCTGGAGAAGGAAATGGCAAACCACTCCAGTATCTTTGCCAAGAAAACCCTGAGTGGAGTCATGAAGAGTCAGACACGACTGAAAAGATTACAACAGAAAACAAGTTTATTTGTCCAGGATTACTTGGCTTCCCTCAGCTTCTGAATCCTTAAATACTTTGTATTATATTGTCTTGCATTGTTATTTCATTATCTTGAATTATTTCCTAGTTGTTTCATATATTCAAGTCTTATCTTCTCAGCAAGACATCAGGAACTGTCTCTTCCATTTTATAAGATCATAGGATTTTAGATTTGGAAGGGTCCATGGAGGTCATCTATTCCATTTTACAGATTTTACAGATGTGGACACAGAGTCCTCAACAGTGGAAGTGACTGCCCAAAGTTACACAGTTGGTATATAGTAGAGCTAGGATCTCAAATCCTGTGCTTTTTCTATTTCAGAATATTGAAGTATTCATATTATATTCCCAATCAGAGCCAATTCATAAGGTAGAAAGTACACTGACTCTGAAATCAGAGGACCTAGGTTTAAATACCACCTCTTGACACTACCTGTGTGACCTTGGGCAAGTTACTTGATCTCCCTGGGTCTCAGTTGTCTCATCTGTAAAATGGGGTGGTTTGACTAGGTAGTTTTTGAAGTCCCATCTAGCTATAAACTTATGATATTATGGCAAAAAAAAAAATGAGGCATAGAGAGATGACTTACTCAGGCTCACAGAGAACCTGTGTTGAAGTAAGAAAAAACCTAAATCTTCTAGTCTCTGCTGTGTGTATTTGAACACATTTGTGCCTGTATTCACCCACATTCTACGTAGGGCAACAATATAGTGTTTTCCTGTGACTGTGGGGCGAAACGGGGAGATGGGTTGGGCAAGGTGCAGGGAAAGGTGAAGAAGCCTTATGGGCTAGGGTAGTAGGTGGCATCCTCTTGTGACAAAGGGGATATATGGACTGACACTGCCACATTTTCTCCTGTCTGCTTTCAAAAATCTTCCAAACAGCACCATCAACATAAGGCCGTTGCTGATTCTTTCCCCCAAACACCTGCTAATGCCCCCTTATATTTACTTTGTAAATATTTTGTGTAAATGGTGGAAACGTGTTGTTTCCACAAATAGAGTGTAAGTCCCTTGATGTCAGGGATGGTTTTATTTTTATCTTTGTTTTCCCAGCAACTAGAAGAGTGACCGGTGATTAATTATTGCTTAATAAATTCTTATTGATTGATTCTTATTGGTGGCAGGTATATGTCCCCTCTCCACCTGTGGGCTGCTGGTTAGTTAGTGATGAGCACCATCTCTCCACTACCACTTGGGCAATCCTTTGAGAAGTGGCCAGACCCTTTAACAAACAAACCCTTAAGGGTTGTCAACACTGTGGGATAGAAAAATATTAAATCAAATGTTGTTTTAAACAACTTAAAAATTTAATCTTTTTCTACACAAAATTTTCTACAATCAACTTCTTTTTCTTTTTTCTTTTTTTAATAAAAAAAGAAACACATGAGAGGAAGATGTGCAGATCATTTTAGATGATAGATTTGCCAAAGCTTCTGGGCTGCTGTCAATCTAGTAAATGTATTTTTCTTGAGTTGTATCCAATTCAGTTGTTCCAGATAAGGTAGAAGAAGGAGAATTCTTGGAAACATTGTACCAGAAAGAAGAAATTCTCAGTACAATAGGCCAAGCCTCACAGTCATATTATTAATAAACAGGAGACCATGCATTTGAGGTTTTCAGCAGCTTTGCCCAGCTAAATAGCTTTCCACACTGTGTTAGTTTTGACAGGATTAGTTAAGGAGTTCTGAATAAAAATCCCAGGATCCTTGTTGGCTGGCTTGTCTGTTAAAATACAATTTTATTTTTTCTCAGTTTTCAAATTCACTGAGCCCCATGAAATGTTCTTGAATGTATTACTTCCTTGTCGACATAACCCAACCCAGGCCAGACTGTTGTATTTCAAAGTAGGAGACAGTTGTCCCCAGTGAGGGGTTTCGAGGTTTTGGGGTAACTGCACGATAAAAGCCTAGATAGTGTTTTTCTAGCATAATTTGGAAGTATAGGGGTGGGGTATGAGGGGATTGTGGTTAGTGCAACTGGGATTGCTAAATAGCTCAAGGGGTATCTCTGTATGGGGTTGGGGGACCTAGAAAAGCGAGTTCCTCTTTTCCACCCCCCACCCCTTCCCAAGGTGAATGATAAGAGTATTTCTGGAAGAAGTGAGTATGGGGAAAAGAACTTTGTAAATAATTACTTAGGACCCTAGGAAATAAATGTGTGTGTGCATGTGTATGTGTGTATACACACACACATATGTACATATACACAAACATGCATTCACGTACACATATTTGATGGGGTGGGAGGTAAAAAAAAGTGGATGGGGTGGATTTTCTTGGGGAACTAGGCAAAAGTTTCTTCCATTTAGAACCTTCTAATGACGTGGGTAAATGGAGTACCCCTCCAATCTGTAATGGCAGCTTCCAGAGTTTGTGGATAGAGTAAGTTTCTTGGTCATTACCTATTGCTTTTCCACTCCATCCCCCTCCCCGGCCAGGCTGTCTAAGAGCAGCAAGATAGATTTGGTAGGTGGTCAGGCAACTTGTGGGGTCTGAACATTTGCTGGGGATTGTCCAGTTTAGAATTTAATTTGGTTGGAACTCTATGGTGTCTCGGTTGGTGTTTGGTTTCATAGGATTTGATGGAAAAATATCTATATTAATGAAACTGTCCTCATTTGCAGTGATCTCATCTTGCTTAGTTCTTGGATGTTGCTTACTTAGTGGTTCTGATATCTTAGGCTGAACTGGCAAATGTCACAAAAAAAGGAGGCCAAAGTTCTGTAAGCTCCTTACCATATACCTCTTAAAAGCTGGCATGAATTTTATTAGAAAGCAGGCACCCAAAAGAATACATATACGTAAAGAGGCAGCGCTGCAGGAATCAGAGGTGCTGGGTTCAAATCTTGATTCTGACCCTTATTATTGGTGGGACCTTGGGCAAGTAACTTAACCTTACTAACCCTCAGTTTCCTCATCTGAATAAATAAAGTTCGATGTCTCTACCAGCTCTGGACCTAGGATCTTGTGATCGATTATTGCTTCTGGCCTCTCTCTACATTCACTATATTCTTTAGGGTAACAAAAATCGTCTCTCTCAAATATTGCTTTGCCATGTCAAGCTTCAGCTTCCTGTAAAAGTGCCATTTTAAATCTAAATTCTTCGCCCTGGTCTTCAACAGGAGTGCTTTCTACCAAATACTTCCATTTTTCATACTCTCTGTTCCAGTCAAGTAACATGCTTTTGGTCTCCTGCATCAAAGTAATTCCTGCTTCCAGTCTTTAGACTTCTGTTCCTTAAATTTGTAATCCATAGAATTCATCTTCTCTGTAAACTTTTCCCTGAGTGACTTCATCTAGCTAGTATTATTCCATTAATCCCACACTAAATTAATTTGCATGTTTACATATTTTTTATGTATTTTATGTATGTCTTTTTATAAGTCTTCTTGTGCCATTTGGTTCACTAGACACTCCATCTCCTGACTCTGCATTTTCTTTTCTTTTTTTCATAATGCAAAAATTATTATATTCAATAAAGGACTCTGGAAATGTATATTAAAAATTAATTAGAAACTAAATAATCTAATCCTAAAGGATCACAGAAACAAGCAATAATTTCATTAAAGAGAATTACAACAAAACGATGACATACCAAAAAATTATGAGATGCAGCCAAAGAAGTACTTTAATTTCCTCTTTATCAGTGGTGAAGTTACCCTTTTAATTTTTGGTCCTGGAAATTTGGCTTTCTTCTTTCTTTTTAAAAATCAAATTAACAATGGTTTATCAATCTTTTTTTTTTTTTAATAAACCAGCTCCTAGTTTTATTTAATTAGCTCAATAATTTTTTTTGTTTTTTTGCTTTCAATTTTATTAATCTCACCTTGGTTTTCAGGATTTCTAATTTGGTGCTTAATTGAAGATTTATTTTTATTTTTATTTTTTTTGAGATATTATTTTCACTTTATTTTTTTCCAAACTATTTTTAATGGTAATTTTTATTTATTTTTTTGTTTTCAACATTTACTTCCACAAGATTTTGAGTTCCAAATTTTCACTCCATCTCACCCCTCCCCCCACCCCAGGATGGCATGCATTCTAAATACCCCTTCCCCTAGTCTGCCTTCCCTTCTATCTCTCCCCCCCTTCTCTTATCCCCTTTCCCTTCAATTTTCCTGTAGGGCAGGATGGATTTCTGTACCCCATTTCCTGTATTTCTTATTTCCCAGTTGCATGTGAAAACATTTTTTTAAAACATGTATTTTTAAAACTTTGGGTTTCAAATTTTCTCCCTTTCTCCCCTCCCCACCCACCCTCATTGATAAGGCAAGCAACTAAATATAGGTTATATATGTGCAGTTATGCAAAACACTTCTATAGTAGATATGCGATGAAAAACTAACTCTATTTCCCTTAATCCTATCCTGCCCCCCCATTTATTCTATTCTTTCTTTTGACCCTGTCCCTCTTCAGAAGTATTTGCTTCTGATTACTCCCTTTCCCAATCTTCCCTCCTCTCTATCATTCCCCTACTCTCTTGTCCCCTTCCCCCCCTATTTTCCTGTAGGGTAAGACAGATTTCCACACCCAATTGAGTGTGTATGTTATTCCCTCCTTAAGTCAAATCCTATGAGAATAAGATTCACTCATTCCCTCTCACCTTCCCCTGTTTCCCCTCCACTGTAAGAGCCTTGTCTTTTCTGTTTTTTTTTTTTTGTGGGATAATTTACCCCATTCTACCTGTCCCTTTCTTCTTCTCCTAGTATATTCCTCTCTCACCCCTTAACTTTATTCTCCAGATATGACCCCTTCATTTTCAAATCACCCTGTGCCCTCTATCTATATCTTTTTTACTTACACATAATTTTTTTTCACCTCCAACTACCCTAATACTGACAAAGGTCTCATGAGTCACAAATATCATCTTTCCATGCAGAAATGTAAACAGTTCAACCTTAATAAGTCTCTTATGATTTTCTCTTTCCTGTTTACCTCTTCATGTTCCACTTGAGTCTTGTATTTGAAAATCAAATTTTCTATTCAAATCTGGTCTTTTCATCAAGAATGCTTGAAAGTCCTCTATTTCACTGAATTACCATTTTTTCCCCTGAAGAATTATACTCAGTTTTGCTGGGTAGGTGATTCTTGGTTGTAATCCTATCTCCTTTGCCCTCCAGAATAATATATTCCATGCCCTGTGGTCCCTTAATGTAGAAGCTGCTAAATCTTGTGTTATCCTGATTGTGTTTCCACAATACTTGAATTGTTTCTTTCTGGCTGCTTGCAATATTTTCTCCTTGACCTGGGAACTCTGGAATTTGGCTATAATATTCCTAGGAGTTTTCCTTTGGGGATCTCTTTCAGGAGGTGATTGGTGTATTCTTTCAATTTCTATTTTGCCCTCTGGTTCTAAAATATCAGGGCAGTTTTCCTGGATAATTTCTTGAAAGATGATGTCTAGGCTCTTTTTTTGATCATGGCTTTCAGATAGTCCAATAATTTTTAGATTCTCTCTCCTAGATCTATTTTCCAGGTCAATTGTTTTTCTAATGAGATATTTCACATTGTTTTCTAATTTTTCATTCTTTTGGATTTGTTTTATAGTGTCTTGATTTCTCATAAAGTCACTAGCTTTCAATTGCTCTATTCTAATTTTTAAGGAAGTATTTTCTTCAGTAATCTTTTGGACTTCCTTTTCCATTTGTCCAATTTTGCTCTTTAGGGCATTCTTCTCTTCATTGCCTTTTTGGACCTCTTTTGCCATTTGGGTTAGGCTATTTTTTAAGGTATTATTTTCTTCAGTATTTTTTGGGGTCTTCTTTAGCAAGCTGTTAACTTGCTTTTCATGATTTTCTTGCATCACTCTCATTTCTCTTCCCAGTTTTTCCTCTACTTCTCTTACTTGCTTCTCAAAATCCCTTTTGAGCTCTTCCAAGGCCTGGGACTGGTTCATATTTTTCTTGGAGGTTTTGGATGTAGGAGCTTTGACTTTGTTTTCTTCTCCTGGTTGTATGTTTTGATCTTCTTTGTCACCAAAGTAAGATAATATAGTCTGACTCTTTTTGCACTGCTTGCTCATGATCCTGGCCAATTACTTGAGTTTTAAACTCCTTGTTAAGGTAAAAGTATGCTTCCAATGTGAACAGTGTACTGTCCCAAGCTTCGGGGGTTTGTACAGCTGTTTTCAGAGATACTTCTAGGGACCTGAAAAGTGTCAGTTTTTCTAAGGTGCTATGATAAGGGGCAAGGTGTTTTCTCTCCACCACCACAACAAGCTCCACCATGCCAGCACTCCTCCTCACCCCAGGACCACCCCTCAGAACTGTGACCCAGATCCAAGCACGGGCAAAGCAAGAGATTCCTGCCTCAGCACTGGCAAAGAGATCCTTGCAATCCCCCTCTGATCAGCCACTCGATTCCCCCTCAGTCTGTGGGCTGGAAGCTCAGGAGGCAGCCGCTGCCCCAGAGACTGAGCTTGGGACTTGCGGCTGAGACCTAGCTTCTCTCTCACCGCAGTCACAGACTTTTCCTACTGACCTTCGAAGTTGTCTTTGGCGTTCGTGGGTTGAGGAGTCTGGAAACTGCCACAGCTGCCCAAGATTCAGTCCTCTGAGGCCTGCTCCAGGGTCTCTGCGTCTGCATGCCCACGGCCAAACTGCGCTCCTCTCCCCACCTGGTGCGAGATACCTTTCTGATCAACTATCCAGGCTGTCTTTGGCTGGAAAACTGTTTCCCTCTGTCTTTTTGCTGGTTCTGCTGCTTTAGATTTTGTTTAGAGCCATTTTTTTAGGTATTTGGAGGGCTTTGGGAGAGAGCTCAAGACAGTCACTGCTTTCCCTCTGCCAGCTTGGCTCTGCCCCCCTCTGACTCTGCATTTTCATTGGCTATCCCCCATGCCTAGAATTCTCTCCTTTCTCATCTCCACTTCCAGGATTTCCTGGCTTCTTTTAAGTCCTACCCAGCTAAAATTCCATCTTCTATGAGAAGCCTTTTCCTACCCCTTCTAATTCTGGTGCCTTCAGTTAATGATTTCCTATTTAATGTGCATATAGTTTGTTTGTATATAGTTGTTTGCATATTGTCTGTCCTATTAGAGTGTAAGCTCCTTGAGGGCAGGCACTGTTTTCACCTTTCATTGTATGCCCATTACTTGGCACAGTGCTTGGCACATAGTAGGTGCTTATTAAATGTTTGTTGACTTGACTTGTTGACTTCTTATGTCTTTTTGTGAGCCGTATAACCTTCCCTTGTAAACTCCACCAGGGTACGTGTGTCTTCTATTCTGTGGTGTCTATTCATAGCCAATAACAGTGCTCTCCCTAAGTGTTTTAATGAACAGGAGATTCAAGCTAAGGCCACCAGAGAAGGGAGAAAGAGATCTTCAGAATAAAACATCCATTCACTTCTCAAGTTTCAATATTTTTACTGGAAAATAAAAAGCTGCTGGTGGTTTAGGCAGTCTTATGACAATTTCCCCAGAGCAGCGACTACCTTGTAAATCCAGAGGTTTTGCTGTACTGACAGCTGTCACTCTAGCTAGGCCAAATGAGATCACTTGGCCAACGAAAAGACGTACCTTGAACAGTTGGGGTTGGGGGCAGGGGGAGGAACATGGGGCATAATGAAATAAATAAGCCTCAGAGGGAGGGTAAGTTTCTGCCTGACAGGGATAAAGCATGGCTAGCTCACATTTTTAGGGTTTTTCTTACCCTGAGAATTATTTAAAGCAAATCTATTCCCAAAAAGTAAAGTGGAGAACTACAATGATTGTTCAACGAATGCCCCTCAAATATATGATCTTCTATACTTTTGAGGGGCTTTGCTTCTTTAGGAAGTGAGACACAAGAATTTAGGTGGATTGGGGACTTAAATTATCAGTAGGATCATCATTTCTTTGACTATTACAAAGCACTTTCCAGGACATTATCTCATCTGATCTTAACACCAGTGAGGTAGCTATTCTAAGTCTTATCCCCCACCCCCTCTCCATTTTGCAAATGAGAAAACGGGTTGGCAGTGTCATAGCTAATAAAAGTTAATGTGGGATTTAGACAACTCTGTCTTACTACAATCATGTCACACTAGCTATGGTGTCCTAATCCCTATGTGACTCCTTTGGGTAGAACAAATGTAATCATTCAGGACAATGGGAGCTTGACTCTCAAGGCTCTTACTCATTTAGCAAAAAGACATCAATGTCTTAATGGAGACATTGGATACGTAATGGAGACAATGGAGACGTAAAATGGAGAAAGGGGTGAGCAATGGGTCTAATCTCTCTCCTATTCCTTCTAACCCTAGTCTCTAAATAAAACAAAACAAGTCAGCAGCAAGAATAGCAAGTTCTACAAGACATTAAGAACCATTCTCTACTTTACCTTGAATTCATTTCTTCTTCAAAGATCGTTGTAACTCCTCTCTAGTCATGACCACATACCAGGGTTCAAATCTTATCTCAGTCACTTACTTGTTGCTCTACCCTGGATAAGTCACTTAACCTTTCCCAGACTCAGTTTCCCCATCTGTAAAATGGGGATAATAGTAGTACTTACTTCATGGTGTTCTGAGCAGCTAGGTAGCAACCTGGAATCAGGAAGACCTGAGTTCAAATTCTGCTTCAGACATCAAAATTGCTCTACTTTACCTTGTATTAATGGTTCTTTATAGAACTTACTATGGCAGTTGACTTATTTTGTATTAGATCCATTGCCCACCTCCTTCTATATTATGCCTGATGTCTCCTAAATGTCTCCTTGCTAACAAGCTCCAATAGTTACAAATGATTACATTTGTTATACTTAGAGTCATGCAGGGATTCAGGTACCATGGCTAGTGTGACAGAATTGTAGTAACAAAACTCATTTGAGTCAAAGACCTTTCGGCAGGATATAAGAAGAGGGAGTGATGGATAGTGGTGGGGGGCAGCACAACCCCAGAGGCTTTTGGATTTTCACTTTTCCTCATGCCCCATTTGGGATTGAAGTCAAACTGTCCCTTGATCTAGGCTGGTGAACAAAGCCACATTGAGTATAGGGGAAGGAAACTGCCCCATGTCCTTCCTTTTCCACCCTCATTTCCCGCTTCTCAGCATTCCCTGAAGGCTCAGGCTCACCAAGCTTTATAGTAAGAAGGATGTTATGAGGGTGGAAGGTCGTGGGGAGATGGATACAGGAGAGGAAGGTGGAGAAAGTGATGAATGGGAGAAATGCTCACACAGACCACCCAGAAACACAGTCACCTTGAAATTCACTTGATCTTGGCAGGTGGTGGGGGTGAAGAGGTAATGTCTGACGATCTGAGAGGCAGGGAGATAATGCCTTAAATTGGTATATCACTTTGGCTTCACACACATTATCTCATTTCTTCCTCACAACTAGGGGTGGGAGTGGGGTCAATAATAGCACTTCAGTAAAAGTACCATTATCTCCATGTTATGGATGAGGATGTGGAGGCTCAGAAGTTTTCTCAAAGTCATAGAATGACCATCAGAGGCTGGGACTCAAACCTAAATATCCTACATGGGAGGCAGGGTAGTATAGTGGAAAGAACCCTGTCTTGGGAGGGAGAGGATCTTGATTGAACAATCATCACCCTCCCTGCTTGTCTGACCTTGGGCAAGTCTCTGGGCCTCAGTTTCCTCATCTATAAAGTGAGGAGTTGGATTTAAATGGCCTCTCAGGTCTTTTCTGGCTCTAGATTCTGTGACTTCTGGAGGGCCTTTCAAACCGGAGGAATCTATATTGTCTATGTCTCTTTACTTTTATCTCTGTCTGTTTTTGTTCTCTACCTCTGTCTTTATTCCTGTTTTTCTGTATCTATCTCTCCTTCTCTCTTTGTCTCCCTATCTTGCTTTCTTTTTCTCCATTTACCTCTCTCTATCCAGCTCTGCCTCTATCCCTGTCTCTCTAACTTTCTGATGATAGGTGATTGTGAATGTGTCAGTAAGCTAGTGAGAACCTGATTAGCTGATAGGGAGCTAATAATAAGAATTAGACTCATGGTTTCTTATTCATTCATTCATTTGTTTGTTATTTATTTATTTTTACTCCTAGGTAAAAAAACAAAACAAAACAAAATATCCTCTACTAATGCAAGTCAGCGCCTTCTCTGAAATGTATTGTCTTGGTGAATTTGGGATAAGTTAATTGATTTGCCCAGGCTCACACAGGTAGTATGTGCTGGAAGCAGCACTTGGCTTTAAGGTCAACTCTGTGCTAGAACGTGCTGATGGAGGGATTAAATGACCTTCTTTAGGCTAAATAAGATTACCTGGCTTGGAGAGGGGAGGTAATAGGGAGTACTGGGCTCTCCTGGAAAAGGGGCCAGGAGACAGATGGCAAGCCTGGAAGAGAGTGAGGGACAGTGGGGCCATGGGCTGGGAGACAGTAGTTGCTCCAGAGAGTAGCAACAAGTCCTGCTATTTACTACTCTCAGCTAATTGAAGTGCCAAGCCCATTGTTGTAGATCCCATCCAAGGTGGAGGTCCCCAAATAGAACGCTAGAATCATGCAGTTGCCCTCTCCCCACCCTAACCCCCCCAAATCTGTACTCAAACCCTGTCCCACAAGAAGGAAACAGACAACAAATCCACGTCTATGCACTTGGATGTGGCATTTATCTGTCACACATTTGAGTATGCAATACACTTTTGTTGTTCAGTCAAACCCAATTCTTCATGACCCCATTTGGGTTTTTTTTTGGCAGAGATATTAGAGTGGTTTGCCATTTCTTTTTCCAGATGAGAAAATGGAGGTAAACAGGGTTAAGTGACTTGCCCGGCATCACACAGCTAGGAAGTCTGAGGCTGGATTTGAACTCAGATCTTCCAGACTCCAGGCCATTGCTCTAACCACCATATCACCTAGCTGCTTGTACAATATATGAGTAGCGTATATGAGCCATAGAGATGAACGTAGAGAAGGCAAGGCTGTCATGTTAGCAGGTGAAACAAAGCTAGGGTAGAGAGCTAATATGTTGGATGACAGAATCAGAACTCAAAATTATCTTGGTAGATTTGGATGCTAGGCCCAACCCAACAAGATAAAATTACATAGGAATAAATGTGAAGTGTTAAAGGCTTTAAAAAAGTCAATTGTCCAAATGCACAAATAGACCCTGATTTGACAGCAGTTTATATGAAGGAGACAGTTGTGGGGTAGTGGAAAGGAGAGTAGGCTTGGAATCAGATCTGGGTTCAAACTCATATTCAACATTTAAATAGATCTGTGTCCCTCAGAAGATCTCAGTTTCCTCAGCTGGAGAGTGGAGATAATAATTCTTGCCCAACTTATTTCATAAGGTTTCAGAAGGGAGGAAAGCACTTTGTAAACCTTAAAGTGCAAAAGAAATCAGCATTACTATTTTTGTTGTTATATAGAGGGATTGCTTGCCAGAAGTTAGCAGCTATTTTAAAGATCCATTAATAATAAGGGTCAAGTTCTCTTGGCAGGTACATTAATGCTATTTTAAGTTTCCTTTGGACAGGGTAAGAATGCTTGTCTCCCTCTCTCTCTCTCCCCTCCCCTCCATCCTCCCTACCTGACTCAGTATTCTCCAAAGATTGACCAGGACCTTCAGGTACCTTGATGTCCACATCCCTTCCTCCAGCTCTCTCTCAGTCCTTCGCTCTGGTTTCTGTCCCCATCACACTACTGAAATGATTTTCTTCAAGATCACAGTGTCGTAGATTTAGAGCTGAAAGAACCATGGGAGCTATCTTGTTCAGCCCCTCCATTTTACAGATGAGGAAACTGAAGACCAGAAAGGTTAAACAACCAAGGTTACGCCAGCTCATCCATATATTCCTTTAAAATGTACAAACTGCTTTAGAGACATTATCTCATTTGACCCTCACAACAACCCTGTGAGGGAGGTACTATTGTCATCTCTCAGAAACTGCAGCTCAGAGAAGAGATGTTCTTTGCTCAGTCACACAGCTAGTAAGCATCTGAGGTAGGATTCAAACCCAGATCCTCCCAACCGAGCCCAGTGCTGTAGAGGCTACATTGTACTGAATCTCTAGCCAGAGGGAGAGATGGAATTGCCCATGCCTTTTTTTTTTTTTTTTTTGGGGCTGGGCAATGGGGTTAAGTGACTTGCCCAAGGTCACATAGCTAGTAAGTGTTATGTGTCTGAGGCCGGATTTGAACTCAGGTCCTCCTGAATCCAGGGCTGGTGCTCTATCCACTGAGCCACCTACCTGCCCCTCCCATGCCTTTTTGATTGTCATATCCTGTGTCCTTTGAAAAAATAATAAATCCTTATTCTTTTTTTAAGCCTTTCTGCAGCAATTAAAACTGTTAATGCTCTCCCTTCCCCTTCTCTGTGATACCCTCTTCTCACTCAGTTTCCAAAATACTGATTTCTTGAGTTTCTACTTCTATCTTGAGAGAATCAGGAAACCTGAGTTTAAATCTGGCCTTAAATACTTACTAGCTGTGTGACTCTGGGCAAATCACTTAACCACTGTCTGCCTCAGTTTCCTCATCTGTAAAAAGGTGATAATATTACCTACTTCCCAGGATTATTTGTGAGAATAACATGATATATTCACAAATGAGATCTTATATTCTATATAATATCTATATAATATTCTATGTATGTAATATCTATATTATATTCTATATAAATGTTAGCTATTATTATTGTGATGATCAAGTGAGATGATATAAATCTTAAAGCACAACCAATAATAATGAAAACTGGCATTTATGGATTTATTGTTAAGTTCTCCAGGGTGGTAGTCATAGTTCTCCAGCACAGAGAACTGGGCTAGGGACTCAGGGACATTTGGTTTTAGGTCCTGACTCTGTCACATTCTGGCTCTGTGCCACTGGGCGAGTTGCTTACATTTTCAGTGCCACGGTCAACATTCAGGTACTATAAATTGCAAAGCAGGTTCTGAGATGTGCAATGGCCGTGGGACTTTCCTATAACAATGAAATCACAGATTAGACCCCACTATCCCCTCCAAAAGAAAAATTCTCCATAGAAAGACAGTTAATACTAAAATATGAGTCCTGGAAATATTTATTTCATGGAGGAAATTGGTTGTCTGGTATGATGATGGGAAACAAAGCTAAAGTCCATGTAGGGAGGACAGCAGGAACATAGCTAGAGACCAAACTTGGGGGATAAAATCAGGAATCTTAGGGACTTGGCCAGCCCCACCCCTTGCTTAAGCAGATGCATTTAGTTTACTGAATCTAATCTTGTTGCCAGAAAGCCCAGGTTTGAAGTCCCAGTTTTGGAAATTGATAACTATGTGACCCTGGACGAGTTCACCTAGGTTTGAAGTCCCAGCTTTGGAAATTGATAACTGTGACCCTGGACAAGTTCACCTTCCTGAGCACCAATTTCTTCTTCTGTAAAATCTGAGCAATAATACACACACAACCTAATTTAATTAAAAAACCATTTATTAAACACCTACAATGTGCCAGGCATGGTGCTAATTGCTGGAGATACAAATAAGAGAAAAGAAGTCAGTCCTAAACTCTCAGTATTTTTGTAAGTTTTGTAAACATTGAAGTCTTATAGAAATGGGAGTAGTAGCTGTTGCTGGGGTTATAATCATGAATGGTATCCAACACAGCCTTTCCTTGAACTCTCCTAATGACAGGGAACTCACCATTGAAGGAGGTAGGTAGCCCATTCATTTCCATACAGCGCTAATTGTTAGGCATTTCATTAGTCCTAATTGTCAGACAGATCAATCACATCTGAGTTGGAGCGGCAGCTTGCAAAGGTTTGTTCTGGAGTCTCCCTGAGCTGCGGCTTTTTCATTGACCATTAAAGTGAACAGCAGTGACACCTATGCCCAGCTGGGCTCAAAGCTTTTAATGCTGTTAATCTGTAATGAGAGCTCTGTACACCAGGGACATTTCTGAACTTCAGCTGAGAGGCTCAAGTTACAGAATAGCATTAAAAACCAAGCACATGCCAAAAACCAAACATTTCAAATCTAAAACGCATGAAAAGATTTTTTTTTTCTTTAGTACAATGACTTTTGTCACAAATTGCATTCAGGTATAATAAACACAGAGAAAGCTACCACAGAGGAGGTAGACAGACTGGAAAGGCTGAGCTGATTCTCTTGGGACTAGAGTGACCCCAGGTTTGATGGGGAGGTTGGGGGAAGGAAGGGGTTTGTATGACTTTATTTTCTGTTGATCTGCAGCTTGGTACTACTTTTAACAAACCCACCAAACTGTAGCAAATTACATCATAAACTCCTGTAAGTGCTGTAAATCATTACTATAGTTGGACTCTGGAAAGAAGTCAAGAAAGTCACTGTAGGGCGGGAGGGGTTCAGCTCCAGTAGAGGATGTGGTTGATTTTTGTAGCTTTTGTGGTGTTTGTTTTTTCCCCCTTTCTTTCTTCCTTTCCCCTCAAACCTCTCACCTGCATCTACAAATCAGGCCTCTGTTTGTCTTGAACCAGAGCCAAAATGACCTCAGAGGTCAGTGATGCATGTTTGCTGGCCCTGTAAAACTACCCAGTGACCCTTATGTAAGGAATTCTTGTTATCTGAGAGAAGGACTATTCTCCTGTAATAAACACTCCATGTGGTTGTGGTTGGTGATTTTAAAAGAGGTGTGTCCCGAGGGCTGGGTGTTCCAGAGCCCTGAACTAAAAGGCAAAACAGATGCTTTCATTCAAAGATTTCAACTTGTTCTACAAACAGTAACTAAGTCACCCAACACCCATGAATGCTTTTTGAAAGTTGGGTTAGACCAGGCCAAGACAGGTGAAATGCCTCCCTTGGCCTCTAACCAGCTCAAGGATAATATCCAAGTACATTTCCTGGGACAGTGCCCAGGGCCTTGGGCTCTACTACCCTTGTTTTATTTATTTTTATTCCATTTAGTCTTAATGAACAAATCCTCCACAATAGAAGAGAACAACCTAATGAATTAAGACGAGTAAGTTATTTACCTTATCGACTAATTCCAGAGTCAGGTAGAAAGAGAGTTTCTAATCTTTGGTTGGCCCTAGGTTGAAGTACTGGGATTGTGGAGCAGCTGTCCCAGCTCTCCATAATAACAAAGTGGGCTCACCTGCCTATTTTAGAAGGCTTGCCTTGAAACCTGGTTGGAGATTAAGCTAGGCCTAACTTTCAGGTGAAAAGTTCCTGTTTAGGAAGTAGGCTGTGTAGCAAGGTGGGGAGTTGACGTACAGTGGCTTTATTTTTCACTAACAATTTGGAATTAGGACGTGATGTGATGAGAGAGAGGACTAAGTAATTTCCCTTCAACTTGCATGCTTCCTGCCTCAGTTGAGGTAGAAGAGCATCAAACTTCAAGGAAATGGTCCCGGGGTTCCCAGACAAATTTAGAGATATTCTTGCCCTGGTTAAAGTCAATTCAACTCTACATTATCCTTCTCTCAAAACCTTAAGTTCCTAGTCCTTTCACCAATCATGCCTTGCCATACCCCAACCCCGAAGTATTCCCAACACTCACTTCCTTTGCTCCTGTTTATATGATCCTGAATGGAGCTAGAATTTATCAAGACTGTGCTGATTAAGTTTACTACAAATGTATCTCACCTCAACTGAGCCCTTACTACTGTAAGATGATAATTCTACTTCCTAATCAATTCACTTTCCTACTCTCTTCAATGACTTTCAAACTTTCTCTTCTCTCCTCATGCCTCTATACAGTAGCCATACCAAACCTGTTTATTCCTCTTTCAGTCTCCTATGGAACCCTCTTCCCCTACTTTCTCATTTGAGGACCTCCCCTCATACCTAACTGAAGAAATGAGTCCATTTGTCAAGAGTTCCCACTTCTCCCCTTCTCTTTATCTCACTTCACTCAGGCCTCTCCCCTTTATCCCTGTCTTAGTTGAAGAGGTGCCCTTCTCCTTGCCAATGCCAACCCTTTATGTGCATCTTTAATTCCATCTCTCCTATCTTCTCCAGCAGATAGGTTCCACTATCAACCCCACTCACTTTCTTATCTTCAGTCTTCCTTAATTGCCCCTTCTCTGCTCCCTAGAAACATGCCCATGTCTTCCCAATCCTTTAAAAAAAAACCCAGAGGACCCTTACCCTATCAACCCATATCTCTCATTCCCTTCTTGGCCAGACTCTTTAATAAAGTCATCTATACTAGGTGTCACTACTTTCCTCACTGTGTCCTAAACCTCTGCAGTCTGGCTTCCAATCTCATCATTGAACTGAAACTGCCTTTTCCAAAGTCACCAAGGATCTCTTAATAGATATATCTGCTAACCTTTTTGCAATACTCATCTGTTTCTGCAGCATTTGATACTGTTCATCTACCCTTTGCTCCTGGATGCTCTCTTCTCTGGATTTCCACAACAACAATACTCTCTCCTGCTTTTCTTTCTGATCATCTGTCCTTCTCACTCTCTTTTGCTAGATTTTCATCTAGGTCACAAGACCATCTAGTGCCAGACTCTCTTTTCACTCTATACTATCTTATTTGATAGTCTCATCAGTTACCCCTGAATTCAATTATCATCCCTATGCAGAAACGGATATCTCAGACCAACATACCCAGCCCTGAGTGCTGGGTCCCACATCATGAATTACCTTTTAAAAAAATAATATTTTACTTTTCCCCCAGTTACATGTAAAGGCAATTTTAAACATCCATTTAAATGTTTTCTTGAATTCCAAATTTTCTCTCTCCCTCCCTCCTCTCCCCCATCCCTGAGACAATAAGCAATCTGATATAGATTATACATATTCCATCATGCAAAACATATTACCATATTAGTCATGTTGTGAAAGAAGATACTGACCCAAAGGAAAAAAAAAACATGAAAAAGATACAGAAAATGAAAAATAGTATGCTTCAATCTGCATTCAGACTCCACCAGTTCTTTCTCTGGAGGTGGATAGGGTTTTTCATCATGAGTCCTTCTGAATTGTCTTGAATCATTGTATTGCTGAAATAGCTAAGTCATTCACGGTTGATCATTGCATGGTTTTGCTGTTACCATGTACAATATTCTCCTGGTTCTGCTTACTTTACTTTATATCAGTTCATATAAGTCTTTTCATTTTTTTCTGAAATCAGGCTCCTCATTTACTGTAGATGGGTTACCTTTTATATACCTTGGATTAAGTGTCCTGTGGTGATCTCAACTCAACAATTCTAAAAAATAACTCATTATCTTCCTCCCTCTACAGTTCTCCCCTCTTTCCAACTTCCCTATAATTGATGAGGCCACCACCATCATTCCATTCATCCAGGCTTCAAACCTCAGTACCATCTTTGACTCCTCACTTCCATTGACACAGCATTTCTAAGCTGCTACTAAATCCCATTGATTCCACCTTCAAAACATCTCATGTATATCCATCCCCATATCTCTACTTCATTTCCCTAGTTTAAGCCCTTATCACCTTCTGCATGAACTTTTGCAATAGCCTTCGAATTGATCTCCTTTCCTCAATTCTGTCCCAAATATAATACATCCTCTACTCAGCTGCCAAAATAAATTCCCAAAAGTGCCAGTCTAACCATGCCAACCTTCTCACTCAGTAAATTAGAGTGTCTCCTCCTCGCCTCCAGAATCTAATATAAAATCCTCACTTTGGCATTTAAAACTCTTCACCACCTGGCCCCTTCCTTTTGTCATTGTTCCATCATGTTCAACTCTTTATGATCTCATAGACCATATTGTCCATGGCATTTTCTTGGCCAAGATATTAGAACAACTTGCTGTTTTCTTCTCCAGTGGATTAAGGCATACAGAGGTTAAGGGACTTGCCCAGGATCACACTACTAGTAAATGTCTGAGGCCAGATTTGAACTCAATCTTTTTGATTCCAGGCCTAGCGCTCTATCCACGGAGCCACGTAGCTGTCTCAGCCCCTTTCTACTACTTAGTTTTCTTATGCTTTATTTCTTTCCACATACTCTTCCATCTATCTCCAATGACCTACTTGCTCCATTTTCTTTTTTTTGTTTGTTTTTTTGTTTTTTTTAAATTTTAGGCAATTGGGGTTAAGTGATTTGCCCAAGGTCACACAACTAGTAAGTGTCAAGTGTTTGGTCTGAGGCCAAATTTGAACTCGGGTCCTCCTGACTCCAGGGCTGGTGCTCTATCCACTGCGCCACCTACCTGCCCCTTGCTCCATTTTCTTTCCTTGAGTTTTTGCATTGGCTACCCCTCATGCCTGGAATACTCTTCCTCCTCACTTCTACCCCTAAGTTTTCCATGACTTCTTCAAGTATCAGCTCAAATCCCATCTACTGCAGGAGGCCTTTCCTGGTCTCCCCAATTACTAGTCCTTCCCTTCTGAGATTTTCTCCCATCTACTCTGTATATATTTTATCTAGGAAGGATAGGGTCTGGATCTATGATTTCATTCGTATAGGTAACTCCCAGGCGAGGAAACTTTCTTTACCAATTCAGGCCAGTATCTTCTTAAGTTTTAGTGAATTGACTAGGGCACTGACAGATAAAGTGACTTGCCCAGGATTATATAGCCAGTATGTATCAGAGACAGGACTTCAACCCAGGTCTTCCTGTCTTTGAGGCTAGCTCTCTATCCATCATGCCATGTTGGCTCCCGTATCTTATATTTACCTGGTGTTTTCATGTTATCCCTCATATTAGAATGTGAGCTACTTGAAGGTAAGGACTATTGAGGCAGCTAGGTGGCACAATGGATAGAGTGCCAGAGCTGGAGTCAGGAAGGCCTGAGTTCAAATGTGGCCTCAGACACTTACTAGCTATGTGACTCTGGACAAGTCATTGAACTGCTATCTGCCTCAGTTCCTTCAACTGTTGTTGTGAGGATCGAATGAGATGATAATCATAAAACACATAGCACAGTGCCTGGCACATAGTAGGAACTTTAAAAAAAATCCTTATTTCCTTTCTTTGTATCCCAAGCATTCAACACGGTGTTTGGCACATAACAATCAATTAATAAACACTTTTTGATTGATTAAAGGACCAATTCCTTTGTGAATGACTGTGTTTCCAGTTTGGTCTGGACGTACTTCTCTGAGGAACCAGGTTTCTTAGATAAAGACTTAGAAGCATCCTGCTTCCTGCCTCCAGTCTCTAAGGGACTGGGGCCTCCTTACTCTGAAACATCCACCAGCCACGCTGCCCCTCTTCTCCCACTGGTGAGTCTCTCTCAGGGTCTCCATTTTGGGCGAGAGCCCAGGCACGCCAACCTTTATTCCCCTCTCTGCTTTGCTTTTGACTTCCTAGATTTAAACACTATGCCTCAGCTGCTGTCTTACCCTGGAACTTCCCTCAGCACCTGGGGGGCTTCTCACCCTGGAACATCCAGTGGCCTTCTAGCCCTGGGTCATACTTTGCCATGCTGTCTACCACCTCCCATTGGTGAATTCCTTCTGAGATCTCCATTTTGGGGAGGTAGGAAGGCTGGGCAAATTTCATTCCCCTCCTGGCTATATTTTTTTACTTTTAGAACTTCAGTATCCTGATCCCTTAATTCCTGTCTCCCCTTTCCTTTTTGGTTCTTTTTTGTGTTGTCTTCCTTTGTTAGAAGGTAAACCCTGTGAGGGCAGAGGTTTTTTGGGGGGGGAGGGAGGTTGCTTGAATTTGAGAAAGAGAGAGAGACAGAGAGGGAGACAGAGAGACAGAGACATAGAGAGAAGAAGAAGAAGAAGAAGAAGAAGAAGAAGAAGAAGAAGAAGAAG
>NW_020954576.1:59566661-59603009 GCF_900497805.2 Vombatus ursinus | reverse complement strand
AAGAAGAAGAAGAAGAAGAAGAAGAAGAAGAAGAAGAAGAAGAAGAATAGAGGGAGGAAGAGAGACATGGAGAGAAAGAGAGATGGGAGAGAGATATGGAGAGAGAGAAGAGAGGGAGGGAGGGAGAAGGAGGGAGAGAAAGAGAGAGAGAGAGAGAGAGAGAGAGAGAGAGACAGCTGAGGAGGAGGAGGAGGGACTGTGACTTTTTTGACCCTTTGAACACTATTCTTTAAGGTGTTGTGGGGATGTCGCCAAATAAAGATTCATAAATTTGGCTAGAAAGCCTTGTGACTGGGGAGTCTTGTGATGTGAAAAATCCCAGCCTTTGGAATTGGAGGGCCTGGACTTGGATCGTGCCTCTGACATTTATTTCCTATGTGACCGTTGGTGAATCACTCGTCTTTCCTGTGCTGCAGCTCCTCCTTTATAGAATGAGGGCCTAGCTGACCACTTCTGAGGTCCCGTCCAGCTCTGGGTCTATAATCTAGTGTTAATTTGCTGGTGGAAAATGATACTTATTTATATCATTGCTGTTCTCAATCAGGTCCTCTCTCCACCTGAAACACAGTAAAGGGATCCATGAACCTTCTCCCTCTCCACACCATGTGCCATATCCCTCTCACCCCTTTTCCAAATCAGCCCTCAGCTGGGAGGATCCTAACTTGTTACTGGGGTGTTCCTATGTTACCACCTGCCTCATTCAGACAGCTTGGTGCTGCTCTCTATAGCTGCACATGTCATTGTGCTGAGAAGAAAAGATCAATGCTGTTCTCTTATCCTTACTCTCTCTGATCTCCATAGGCTTGGCTGATGTCAAAGAGGAGAGAGAGACTCAAGGCCCCAGGCTTGGATGGAGTAAAGAGTGATGAACAAGTAGTAAAGTGACCTGACCCACTTTGCACAGCCTACATCTCTCTGCCTTATTGTGCCCTGGGCCTGCCTGGCACAGAACTTGGCAGAACGCCTGTCTTGCTGCTTTGTGCCCCATTGTGCAGCCCTTGTTTGGATATGTCAGTGAGAATGAGCAAATCCGACAGGAAATTTGCTAAATGTCACAATGGAGAGTGTGAGTCCAACTGAAATAGATGTGGAAGAGTGTAGGCTGCCCCCTTCATCTGTTAGGAATTGTTGTGATTCAGAGGCTAGCTGAGTAGTGTGGTCTCAAAAGGCACCTTACTTGGGGAATTTATCCAGAACCAGGAGCCATGAATTCATTCTTGTCTTACCTAGTGACATTTGGCAAATACTTTTGTTCTTTCCATCACCCCTTCAATCCCTCCTTTCTTCCATGCTTTCCCCAAGTCACACAATATGTATGTATTTTGTTTTAAACAACAGATAAAAAGTAGGTATGTCAGGTCCTTTCTGTCTCTATATTTTTAAAATCCTAAATCATTGTGATCCCCATGAGTAAGTTGCATATTACTAATAATCATAAACAATCCTCTTTACTTCATCATCTACCCTCTAAGTGTGGGGGTTGCTTAGATCTCTTTTCTGGGTTCTTCTCTCTCTACATTCTCTCCCTTGATGATTTCATCAATTCCCATGGGCTCAGTCATTATCTTGACACAAATGACTCCCAAGTCAATATATCCAGGCCTAACGTCTCTCCTGGAATCTAGTCCTTCATCGTGAAATGCCTGATGGAACCTCTACCTAGATTGACATCTTAAACTTAACATGTCTAAAACTGAATTCATGATCTACAACCCCAAATTATCATTCTTCCTCCAACTCCCTTATTTCTTTTGAGGATACTATCATCCTTTCAGTCACCTAGACTTGAAAATTGGAAATCATCTTTGACTTTTCATTCTCTCTTATTCTCTGCCTCCTTAGAAAACCAGTTGCTAAGCCTTATGAGATCTATTTCTACACTATTCCTCAAATCAACCCCTTTCTCCTCATTCACATAGCACTGCCCTAGTTCAAGCCCTTATTACCTTTCTCAGGGATTATTCTAAGAGATTCCTAATTGTTCTACCTGCTTCCTGTCTCTCCTCTCCAATTCATTTTCTGCACAGCTGCTGAAATAATATTTCTAAGGCCCAGGTTGGACTATGTCTCTCCCTTGCTCCAAAACAGTTAATGACTTTCCATTATCTCTGGGATAAAATACAAATTCCTTAGCCTGGTATTTAAGTACCTCCATAGTGCACCTTTCTGGCTTTATTTTGTACTGTGAACTCTTCTTTTCAGTCAACCTGGCTGTTCTTTCTTTTGTCTCTATCCATTTGCTCAAGTTGTCTCCCAGGCCCAGAATGACCCTTCACTTCCTTCAAAGTTCAGCTCACGGGCCACCAGCCCCTGCTATTTTCTCCTTCTTCCCTTGAATCATACTTATTTGTGTGCATATTACATTCTTCTAGCAGCATGTCAGCTTCTGGAGGGCACCAGCAGCCTCGTTTTTGTCTTTGTAGTTCTGATGTTTAAAACAGTGTCTTGAATAATGTTTGTTGAATTTGAATTTGAATCTTCAGCTATAAATTCTGGTTTGGAGAGATGTTTTTTCTCTTTTTCTTTTTCCAGAGGAAAAAAAAAGACACTATCAGAACTCAATACAGACAGAGGAGATATGCCCCCCCCCCAAAAAAAAAATTATGGTTGAAATTAGAAAGAAAAGACCAGTGGAAAAGACCAGTGACAGAGATGGCCAGACCAGTGTCTCAGAGAGTAAGACCCTTGCCTCCAGGACCCAAATTGGCACTGGAGACTCAAACATCAGATGTCTTGCATTAGAACATCATCTGGGGCCCAGGACCAGAGTTTTAAATAGGAAGACTCTCACCTCCAGGACCTAAGTAGTTACTAAACCCTTTATAGTTAAGATTTTTTCCTGGAATAGGGCCTCTAACATCAGGCCTGATATCTCTTTTTCCATGATAACGTCTAGCATTTATATAGCACTTGAAGGTTTGCAAAGTGCTTTACTTATATTATCTCATTTAATCCTTACATTAAACGTGTGAGGTTGGTGCTATTATTATCCTTGCTTTACAGATAAGGAAACTGAGACTGAGATAGATTAAGTGATTTGTTCAAGGTTACATGGCTAAATAAGCATCTGAGGCAGGATTTGAACTCAAGACTTCCTTTCTCCAAGCCCAGCTCTCTATCCACATTACCGCCTAGCTCCCTAGAGTATGAAGTAACTTCCTGCTACAAAGCTTTCTGCCACCAAAGAGTCCTTGAAGGCAGAAGAGTACTATGACTAACAAGGTCCAACATCTTCATTTACTCATCTGGGTATTTAAAATTGCCTAAACCCTAGGAACCTTTCCCCTTATCCTGCTTCCATTTCTTACTGTCTTATCCCCATCTACATTGGCCTTACAACTCTCTAGTCCTTGTCTAGCTTTGCCTTCCCCTTCCATTGTAACTTTTAGAATCCCTCCCATTTTGTTGGCAAACTTCCTTCATCTTAGACCTTTTCCTTTCTCACTCCTCCCATCTTCTGACAGCCTCTTCTGACTTCTCCCTCCACACTCCCCCCAACATCACATAATTTATGGCCACCCTTTCCAATGTATCCAATGGATAAGCTTTCTTTCACGCTGACGTTGGACTCAAGTCGTGGGGAGGAGGAACACTCCTTGCTCTTGATTGTTGTTTCAAGATCCTCATGCTTCTACTACCACCACTTAGCATCACTATGTATTTCTAGATTACTATGTATCTGACGTTCGCTCTGTCCAGATATCTCAGCCCATCCTAACCCACTGGTTGATCCCCAGGTCATTCTGAAGGAGATCAGTACAAGATCATTCCACCCCTACCCACCCAATAAGCTGTTTCCATTCTTGGAATGTCACCTTCTTACTTCCATTTTTAAACAATCCTTTTCTTTTTTCCAAATTTCAGTCTAGGTGTCATGTTCTTTATGAAGCTTTCCCTAATACCTCCAGTTGTTAGCTCTTTCTTCTTCCTCAAATCACCTTTGCCTGTGTATATGTTATATTCCCCAGTAGTATATCAGTTCCTCAAGGGCTACCTACCTAGCACCTAGTCAATGGCTTACACATAGTAGTTACTTAATATTTATTGAAATGAATTATTTAATTACTACCTCCCTTTCTAACTGATCACAAACTATCCCTTTAATAATGCCTTCTAATGATGAGCAGGCAGACTTCAGAAAAACCTGGAAAGACTTGTACGATCTGATGCTGAGTGAAGTGAGCAGAACCAGGAGAACGTTGTACACAGTAACAGCCACGTTGTGCAATGACTAACTTTATTAGATTTAGCTCTTCTCAGCAATGCAAGAATCTAAGACATCTCTAGAAGTCTCATGATGGAAAATACTATCCACATCCAGAGAAAGAAATATGGAGTTGGAACGGAGATCGAAACATACTATTTGCTTTTTTTTTCTTCTGTTTTGTTTTGTTTCCTCTTTCTGGTGGTTCCTCCTATTGGTTCTAATTCTTCCTTGCAACATGACTAATGTGAAAATATGTTTAATAGGAATGAATATGTATAGCCTATATCAGATTGTGCACCATCTTGGGGAGGGAGGGGGAGAAAAATTTAAAACTCAAAAGCTTATGAAAGTAATTGTTGATGAATCAAAATAAATTAATAAAAATCATTATAAAAAAGCTTATGGAAGTGATTGTTGAAAACTAAAAATAAATTAATTAATACAAAAAGAAATAATAATGCCTTCTAGAATTTTGTCATCAAGTTCAATAGTCTAAGATTTGAGGAATCTATTTTCCTCCTTTTGAAAGTTGGAGCAATTGCCTATTTTGAATTAAAAGTTATTTCTTTGCTTACTTGTACTTTAAAACATTCTGAAGTGTGTGTGTGTGAGAGGGAGGGGCATGGGGAAGGTATAGCCACATTTAAAAGAAGGTTGTAAAACTACTGCAAAAAATAGAGGTTATTAAAAAAAAAACCTCACTTTAAGTGTAAATATAAGTAAATATTGAGTAACTTCAGGCCTTAAGAAGAACTAGAGGAATTCATGATTGGAAAAACTTTCATAGAGGAATCTAACTGGGTGCTATCATGATGATGGTGCTTGCTCTTGACATCTTGCTCTTTTTTCCTACTCACAAGAGAGAAAGTATGTGTGTGGGGGTCAGGGTGAGCGGGTGTGACAGAGGAGGGGGAGAGCCAAAATGTTGTTTGGAAAGTCAAACATGGTCTTTTCCTACACGGAGAGAAAATAGTCCTGTCTAGTAAAAATATTTTGGAATTTTAAGTCTCTGAGTTCACCAAGGGAGAATTCAAGATATTTCATTTTGATATGAACATTAGAAATTAGAGTAAGAAAATGTAATGGGACATATGAAATTTAAACGGCAAAATTAATTTTTTTTCTTAAAAAAAATAAAATCAGTGCCAGATTAGAGCAGCAAGAGATTATTGTTGAATTGTGGGAGCGCACAGTTTGTACCTAGAGTTTGTATTTTTTTTAATCAAATTTGCTCTAGATTTTCTCAAACATGAAGCTACTAGTGATTAGCTGAAAGCAAAAGTATTTATTTTTAATAAAGCTATATTTTTATAGAAAAATCTTAATTTACTGAATCATATACTATTTGCTCCATGTCTCAGATACCTATGCCTGGGTAAAATTGGGTGTTTTGCCTATAGCAAAATACAGCTTATTTTAGTATCTTAAAGTGCTCTGTTTTCTGTGAGTCTGGAATCCTGGGAGGGGAAAAGAGAGAGATGAATTAGATCAAACAAGATGAATTGTCTTTGGATAGGAGTTATTTACCATTTTGGTAAGCTCTTTCTTTTCTTCCTTCCTTCCTTTTTTTCTTTTTCTTTCTTTCTTTCTTTCTTTCTTTCTTTCTTTCTTTCTTTCTTTCTTTCTTTCTTTCTTTCTTTCTTTCTTTCTTTCTTTCTTTCTTTCTTTCATCTCCAGAGATAGACTCCTCAAGCTCACATGGTTTCATATTCCAAAATTTTATCATATAGATAATTAAGTAATTCATTTTACGATCCAACCAAAATTTCTTTGGCTTTAATTTAAACCTATTTCCTCATGGTCAGCTCTTCCAACTGTTCAGCATCCTTCTCATTTGAAGATGTGAAGGGAATAATGCAGTCATTTCAAAACCTATCTTCTCTGTTAAACAATCTTAGTTCCCCTAACCTTTTATTTAGATACATTTTCCCTACTTTTGGTCATTTTTGTTGCTCTTCTCCAAACCATCCAATTTCTCTCTATCCTTTGTAAAGTGTGGTGACCCAAACAAGACAAAATTCTGAAATAAGGGTTTGATCAATGAAGAGTGGAACTCTACCTCACTTTACAGAAAAGATATTCTTGGAAAGATAGTCATATACATTGTATTTTTATAAATTTAATTCTTTTGTGTGTTAACATATGCTACCCACATACTATACATATGTATACATGTATGTGTATTAAAAGAATCTAAAGTTTAAATGAATCCAGAAGTCTCCTGGAGCCAGCTCAAATTGATTCTAGAGGTGATTGTTAACTTTTTGTGCGAGCATTTACACCTCAGAAATCAGCAGATAGTAGAAATCAACTCTTGATTTATTGTTTTGTACATCTTCTAGATGTAAGAAAGTGATGGAGAAAATGATAATAATGCAGATTAAACTTAAAAATATGTCAGGCGTATACCTCTCCCCACCCCCAGCCAGTTGATAAACATTTAACAGTGTGAATCCTATAGGAAAGAATTAATTCATACCACAAAGTGTGTCAGTGCAGTTCTATGAACTTAGGACTTTCATGTGTCAGATTTTCATAAAGTAGAGTATATCTGTATGATGCTTGTGAAAAAGAAAGATACTTGTTACAAAAGTAATAACAGAACTGATCATGTTGTAGCATAGCCACCTCAGTTGGACATCCTTTGACTTAATTTCCTCCAGGCCTTGATAAATAGCCTCTCATATCAACTCGGGTGTCAGAGTTTGGGTGCTTAGAAGAAAATGCATTGTGACATCAAATATACAACTCTGACAGCTCTCTGCTAATTTAAAAGATTTCTTGTCATACTTTTAAGCCTCTGTGGTGGGTTCTTTTTACTCTCATGTAGAAGGAATGCTGCTCCAGACTCAATTAACCTGAAGGAGGATTTAAAACTCCAATTTTCCCTGCTAGGGAAGATTAAGCTCTACTCAGGCATCATTTATGCACGGGCTCAATAATATTTAATATGATGTTTAGTAATGACATATTTTCAAGCAGGATGCTCAGCTAATCTTTAGAGATAACTCTATTCTTGATAACACTCCTCTCATTTTGATGTACTTTTTTCTTTCCCTGTCTTCATAAAAATATTTCACCAAACTATCCTAGTTTGGTAATTTAGTTTGACAGTTAATTCTTTTTCTTTATAAAGCTAATACCCATAAACAAAATCAACTAATTAAATAAAGATGTCAAGTAAGGAATCAAATATTACTTCAACTATTCAAAAACTTTAATTACTAACAAAATAAAACCATACAAAAATAACAATTCAATTCAGCAACATTTATTAAGTCCTATTATATGCCAGCCCCCAATGGGGGAGGGGTTGGCACCAAGCTAGTTGGCTCTATTTCCATCTAAAGTATACAAGTGAGTGGGCAAGCAAATTGTATAAGGTGGTAAGCATTCCATTTAAACCTATTAATGAGAGAGTCAACCAGATACGGTGACAAGATCATAAAACTTCCAGTCAGAAGTCCTGGGTTTGAGTCCCCTGCCATTTGCTAGCTGTGTGGCTATGGGTAAGTCATTTATTGTCTCTGAGTCTCAGCTTCTTCAGTTATAAAGTAGGAATAATAATAATATTTTAGTTATCTGCCTTGCCAGGCTATTGTAAGGAGAGCATTTTGTAAAGTATAGAGTAGGGTAGGGTAGTGTGTGTGTGTGTGTGTGTGTGTGTGTGTGTGTGTGAGAGAGAGACAGAGAGAGAGAGACAGAGACAGAAACAGAGAGACAGAGAGACAGAGACAGACAGAAACAGAAACAGAGAGATTTCTTCCCATCTCAGCCCAGTTGATATAATCACAGAAAGGTGCAGATAACAGGGGTTAATGTGCAACACAAAGATGACACTGTGCCCTATTTCACCTTAATGAAACACATGGAGTTATCCCTGATGGAATTATAAGGAGACACGTACCCACTTTGGCAGGTAAAAGATTGAGGACCCCCATGGCAGCCTTTAAAACAGCTAAGTTTGTCAGCCCTAAAGATAGAGAAGGCAAGGTGCAACTTTGTGGAGTGTGACTTCTGCACCTCTACTATAGGGTAAGGGATGGGGAGAGTATTTCTCCCCTCATTTCTCCCTCCCTCTCATTGGCCATGGCATCTTCAAGTAGAGCTACTCACTTAATAAGAAATAGCATATCTAGCTAGGAGAAGACAGGTGGGGGCAGGAAGCAACTTGAAGGAGCACGAACCTTGGTGGCATAGCAGAAAAAAAACCATGGATTCGAGGGAGAATTGTCCCTGGCATTTGGAAGCTGAGCTATAGAGAGGAGTAGATCTATGGAGTGTTAGATGAATGACCCGCCCAGCAAAGATTCTTTGCTCCGAGAGGAGAAGTGTGTGTGAGGATAGCATGAGAAGTTATTCTTCTAGGGCACTCAAACTTCAAGAAGGGTGGATAGCTTTTGGAGGGAGAAGCTATGTAGTATCACAAATGTGAGTTGTTAGTTGTTACTTTATAATAAAAAGATTAACACTCTTGTTCTTCTCACAGTTACTGATAGCTTCAGGCATTAGGGAAAAAGAGTTATAAGCCTCATCATTGTAACGTATGTGGTAGATGAAGTCTGCTATAGAGATAGCCCTATTCCCAATGATTTTCAGATGACAAGTAATTACAGCCGAACACAGAAAGTCAGTGTTTTGACTTGGTATGTGTTGGAAGCAGTTCTAGTTCTGTCTGTTCTCTGCTTTCATACATGATATTAACAAATATGTTGGGCAGCATAGGGCTAAGGACATCACTGGGACATTCCCTTAGAGGCTGACCACCCCAAGTTGGCATTGATCCAGTAATGACTATTCTTTTTTTAAATTTTTATTTTTTATTTTTAAGCAATTGGGGTTGTGACTTGCCAAGGGTCACACAGCTAGTAAGTGTCAAGTGTTTGGTCTGAGGCCGGATTTGAACTCAGGTGTTCCTGACTCTAAGGCCAGTGCTCTATCTGCTGTGCCACCTAGCTGCCCTCAGTAATGACTATTCTTTGATTACAGTGGTTCAATAAAACCATTTCTGTTTCTTCCTGACTGTAGAGGCAGGATACTGCTTATATTTTCAGATGCAGTCGCTCTATCGTTTTTTTGTTTAACGGTTTTTCTTTGATACGAGGGAGAGTTTATTGTGCATGTTTGGGGAAGCTTATAGACAGAAATGTTCATGATGCAAAAACAAAAGACATAAGTAATGTTGTAAAAGAATGTTAGCCTGGTATCAGTTTGAAGCATAATTCAAAGAAACTCATGTTACCTTGGACAAGTAATCTCACTTCCTGGGCCTCAGTTTCTTCATTTGTATAATGAGGAGATGGGACCACATGACTCCTAAGGTGATTACTAGCTGTTGCTTCTGTGCTTAGGATAATCTAGGCTTGAGGGAACAAGTATCTGAATGAGATTAATTGTCCTAAGATTGGATAGGACTGATAGAATCAGTCAAATTTCCCAAGTTCTTTGAGATGCGAGTGTGTGTATGTCTGTGGATATACACACAGGTGTGTGTATGTGTATATATATATCTATATATATATAGATATGTATAGATATATATATATTATATATATATATATACACATACATGTCCATACACACATCATAGGTCCTCTCTTCTTATATTCTTTTGAAAAGAGGCATAGGCCTTTATGCTAAAAAAAAAAGTTATATTGATCACAGTCTTATACTATAGTATGATTTTTTTCCCTTTGTTTTATTCAGGGGGAAAAAAAATGTCTGCATGCAAAAGTTTCCTATGCAAAGTTTCAGCCTGGGTGATCTGATTTTTACAGTAGAATTAGAAACTTATGAAAACAGAAGTTTATAGTAACAACTGTCATTGTTAATTATGGTAGCACTTTGGAAATGCACCCACTGTGATCTAAATGGACACTTGGCTGAGATAGTCTGGTTCTACTTACAAGGCCAATGTCAGATTCAAATGAAATTTCTGAGTTGCTCAGAAAGTTTGCACTGTGTGAATCCTTCCTGGAAAGGAAGGTATTAACAGAATAACTAGAGGGATTTATTTTGCTTTCAGCCCATAGATTGTGAGAGTCATTGAAGTCCAAGGGCAAGAAACTTCAAAGTGATGAGTTCCCATCCTTTTGGTGTCAATCAATCTGGAGAGCTTTCTGGTTCTTTATTTCATTTAGACTGGGAGAGGAGCCGAATAGAGAAGCACAAGCCTGGGATAGAGATGGTTTATTTGGGTGTAAAGAATCTCATCCAATTTTTGAACCATTGAAAATAGTTTGGATCTGACTTGAATCTTGGATTTGGGTCAATGAACAATTCAATTTGATAAGCATTTATTAACTGCATATTATGTCCAAGTCAACCTCATGAAGTCTAAAGCTGGGTGATAGTGTTAGCAAGTAGTCTCAATGTTAAAAACCTGCCAGTGTTCATTATTGGATCTCTCTCTCTCTCTCTCTCTCTCCTCCCCGTCTTCCTCCCCCTTTCCCCTTTTTCTCACCTCCCTTTCCCTCTGCTTTGTCCTTTTTCCCTTTCCCTTCTCTTCCCTTCTCCCTCCCCCTTCCTCTCTCTCCCTTTCCTATACCCCCTTCTCTCCTCCTCTCCCCCTTCTCCCCTTTCTCCCTCTCTCTCCTTCTCTCCCTCCTCCTTCCCTCCTTTCCTCTCCTCTCTTCTCTCTTCTCTTCTCCTCTCCTCTCCCCTCCCTTCTCCTCCCCTCCCCTCCCTTTCCCTCCTCTCCTCCTCCTCCTTCTTTCTCTCTCTCTCTTTCTCTCTGTCCCTCTGTCTCTCTATCTCTGTCTCTCCTCTCCCTCCTCCCTCTTGGTTTCTCCCTCCCGATCCCCTCCCATTCCTGCTTTCTTCCCACTACTTTGTATATCAAAAGAGGCATCATGGACTAGTGGACAGAGAGCTGGCCTCGGAGTGAAGAACTCCCTCCTCTGATACATATTGGGTATATGACTGGGAAATTCACTTCACTTCTCAGGGCCCTCACAGGCAACCTCTGAGACTCTAAATTACAGAGCAGTTGCTCATCAGCTTTGATAGAGAAAATTTCCTCATCTAGAGTTTCCTATACTTGTAGAATTCAAGTTCCCAACTAAACCAACAACTAATTCCCTCTCATCCCACCCCCACTGGGTTTTCCTTTATTTTAATAGGAGAAAATGAAATTATTAAGATAATAATTTGTCTTGGTGGTCAAAAATTTAGGTCCTACTAAGGGCTGCCTGACCATTGAACCCTAAGTCTCAGGTTCATTTTTTCCCCAACTTTATAAAAATACACTCCCTGCCAAAACCTTTACATCTATTTTTGATGGAAGTCTGTTATGGTAGATACCACCAGCAACGACCCCTCCAAAACACATACTATGCATTTTGAGGCTCTTCTTGAAATTCTCATTAATAGAATATAGATCCCAAATAGAGAGTCCTGGGTAACAGTTTGGGAGATGATTGAATGTGAGAGGGGATTGGCATCTCCAAAGGAGTCAACAAGTATCAATAATTCTATTTGGTGTTCAAGTCTAAGGAGACACAAACTGTTGAAATGCTTCACCTTTATAAATTGTGAGGCACTTTTATATCTCTTTTATCTTATTGTTTCCTTACAACCCTGTGGGGAATGTGATTATCAGTTACTGAGTAAGAGATGGAAAAGGAAGGCAGAGTATATGCAAGTTATATGGACAGCTAGGAGGCACAGTAGATAGAACACTGGGCCTGGAGTCAAGAAGACTCATCTTCCCAAGTTCAAATCTGGCCTCAGACACTTACTAGTTGTGTGACTCTGAGTAAGTCACTTAACCCTGTCTGACTCAGTTCCTCATCTGTAAAATGAGTTGCAGAAGGATGTGGCAAACCAATCCTGCCAAGAAAATCCCAAATGGGGTCATGGAGAGTCAGACAACTGAAAAAGAAAAAGAAAACCAAAGCAAAACTACTGAACAACAATATGTAAGTGGTGATACTGAGTCTCAAGTCTGACCTAATGGTCAAAGCAGGGGTTAGTGGAGCCTGGGGTCTGGCTGGTTATAGAGGGATAAGTCAGTATCCTTTTCTTTTTTTAGAATATTCCCAAACTGGGGACAATTTATGCAGATGCAAAATGGGTTTTTGTGTGCTTAGAAAAAAAAAAGTCAAGTATGTTTTAAGAGGCTCTCCTGACTAACTCTTACTCCCATCTGTTTGTACCTTATTCTGTATACCTTCAACCCTCAGTTTTAATTTTTATTTCAATTAAATTAAAATTTTTTTCAGAAATAAAAATCTACCTTTTCTTACTCCCACCCACAGCCCAAATGAAAAAGAAAGAAAAGTTAAATCCTTGTAAAAAATTTGCATAGTCAAGCAAAACCAATTCCTTTATTAGCTATGTCCAAAAAATATGGGACTAATTTTGCATCCTGAGTAGATCACTGCTGTTAGAAGGTGAGTAGCATGCTTTATCGTTGTTTCTTTGGAATTATGGCTACTCATTGAGTAGTTCAAAGTTTTCAAAGTTTTTGTATTTGCAATACTATTGTCATAGTACAAATAGGTTTTTTTCTACTGGTTCTGCTTACTTCATTCTATATCTGTTTATAAAAAATCTTCCCAGGTTTCCCTGAAACTGCCCTCTTCATTATTTCTTATAACACAAGAATATTTCATTACATTCATATACCACAACTTGTTCAGCCATTCCCTGATTGATGGGCATCCCCTCAATTTCCAATTCTTTGCTACACAAAAAGAGCTGCTATAAATATTTTTGCACACAAGGGACCTTTTGCGCTTTCTTTGATCTCTTTGGAGTATAGACCTAATAGAGGAATCAATGGGTCAAAGGGTATGTACAGTTTAGTAACTTTTTGGGCCTAGTTCCAAATTACTTTCCAGAATGACTGGACCAGTTACAGTTCCGCAAGCAATGCATTAATGCTTCTATTTTTCCACAGCCCCTCCAGCATTTGTCATTTCCCTTTACTGTCAACCTTGCCAATCTGATGAGTATGTCCTGTTTGTTTAATTTTCTGGCTGAGAGATGTTATCTGACAAATTTCCTATTAAAAATCTCCATAAAATGTATGAATCCACTTTTATGCCCTTGTAAATACAGAATAGAGAAGAAAAATTGCATCTTCAAGCTTCTTGGAGTGACTAAGGATTCATTTAATTTGTTCAATCATTATTTACTGAGTACCCACTATGTATGAGACGTTGTACTAGGACATGTGAGGAAACCAAAAATGAATAAAATAGCCCTTTTCTTCTGGGAGTTTTTAATCTAAGAGGGAGGGATAATTAGTTAACTTTAATTTAGAATTTGTTATGCATCAAGTAGTAAACAGGAGAGTTAGCATGTTGTGGAAGAGCACTGAATGGGGTGGGGGGAGGGGGTATCAGTAGACTTGATAGCCACTTGTGGGGTAGCAGACAGAGCATTTGATTGAGAGTCCCATCTGGGCTTGAACTTCAGCTCTGCTAATGCTCTCAGGTAAACCATTAAACTCCCTATGCATTAGGTTCCTTACCCTTTTCTTTTTTTGGAGGCAATTGGGGTTAAGAGACTTGCCCAGGGTCACACAGCTAGTAAGTGTCTGAGGTCGGATTTTCTGAGGTCAGGCCTTCCTGACTCCTGGGCTGGTGTTCTATCCATTATGCCAACTAGCTGCCCCCCTTACCTTTCTTCAGACATTTGATTGCTCTGTGCCCTAGCATCCTTATCTGTAATGTAGAAATAATGTCTTTATTACCTATCTCACTTTAGTATCTAAAGTTCCGTTTATACCTACTTCACACCTACTATGCCTGGCACATAGTAGGTGCTATATACAAGCTATTATTATTATCATATTAACATTATCTGTGTTTTATTGTATTTTTATTTATTTTGTTATTTCCCAATTACATTTTAATCTGATTCAGGCTGTACTCCAGAGTACTGCATATTCGAGACCTTTGGCCTAGAGCATTGAGAGGTCAAATAACTTACCTAGTAGGCAACTGGCCAGTAGGTGTTGGAGGCAGGGCTTGAAACCTAGATTTTCCTGACTTCAAGCTGACTCTGTAGCCTCTTCACTCAGCTGCCTCTCACTAAAGGAAAGGGGATTAAAAGAAGGAATACTAAATATGGCACCAGTTCATTAGAGGTTAAAGGAAAGGAGCCAATAAGACAAGACTATAGCAAAGTGCAAAACTGTGTATGTGACTACAATATTTAATAATGTTGAGGTATAGAACCGAATTTTTTATGGAGAAAAATGAATGGATTCCATAGGGTTAGGTCTTAATGAGAGAGGGTGAAAGTGTGTGTTTGTGATCAAATCAGCATATTGTAGAGGGAGACTTTGGGAGGAGAGAAATCCAGGTGAGCTGAAGCAAGAGGTGGGATCTCTGCTGAGTCCTGAAGAATACGTTGTTGTTATTCATCCGCCATTTTCATAGACGACCAATGACATCACAGAGGTGATTGGAATTAAGTGAGGCAGAGTTGCATATAATTGTCAGTCTCACTCTTTCTTCCAGAGTCATTGAAGTCCAGTGGCAAGACAAAGTCAGGATGACTGGTGATAGCCCGAAATACATTGGATGACCTTGGCCTCTTTGATGTCTGACCAAGCTCTAAGCATTCCACAGTTCCTGCTTCAGCCACCTTCATGGCCATTGGAACAAATTGTTCTTGTTGGTCCATTCCAAGGAAGGAAAGTCTTCACATACTTGGAGTAGACATCCTCCTAATCACCAACAGGTCTGAGGCATGTTGACTACCCTCAACCTGGTTTAGCATGTCTGCCAAGAGGCTTTGAGGGTGTGACTGCTGCTCATGTTGCAGCTTCTTGGAGCCACAGGTGAGAGCTGGGTGAGAAGGGGGACACCAAAAGTGGATGAGCAGCCTGAAAAGAGCTCGGCAAGTCCCCACACCAGAGGTGCTAGTCCTCCCTGAATACCCCTGAAGAATAGGTAGAATTTGGATGAAAGAGAGGAAAGAAGACAGTACCCCAGCAAATAGGATAATCTTGAATAGAATCATGGATGCCACAGTGAGGTGTCCATATTGAGCATCAATTCTCACTGTATAGAACTGAAGATTCATAAGGTGAAGAAAAGTAGATGCCATACCTTAAGAGTCACCTAAAACAAACCACAAAATCCCTTTATATCATCTTCAAGGATCAGATACAAACTCTTGGGCATTTAAGGCTCTGAGTATTTGAATGAAGGTCAATAGAGTGAGAAACAGAAGTAGTTTTATCATTAGAATATTCAACAGACTACTTGGGCAGAAAAAGGAAATAGGTGAGTATTTGGGAAATAGCCCATAAACCTGACACAGAGGCATGATATAGTAAATTTTGGGGAACTTCAATGATCCAGACATCTGTTTGAACTCTCTTTCTGGTAAAAGCAGAGCAGTTGAAAACTTCTTGTCTCACTTTAGTGATAATTTCACTCTTCTAAAGGGAGAAGAACCAATGAGGGGAAATTCTGTTCTGGATCTGATTCTTACTATCAGGGAAGAACTGGTTACTGGGGTGGAAATGATAGAAATACTGGGCAGAAGGGACCACTCCATCCTAGAGTTTGTGATAGAGAGGAAATCCTGTCATAGTCTGCCATGCAAAGTACCTCCAGAGCACCTCTCTCATCTAACCTTTCCTCTTTGCTCACACAGTCACCACTTTCGTCCAGGCCCTCATCACCTTTCACCTAGATTACTGTAACTGCCTCCTAATTGTTCTTCCTGCCTTGAGTTTCTCTTCATTCCAGTCTTTTCTCCACACAGCTGCCAAAGGGAGTTTCCTTAAGGTGCTGAACTGACCATATCTTCCCCCAACTCAGTAATCAATCCAGTGGCCTCCTATTATCCTTAAACTCTTTTGTTTAGTGTTTAAAGCTCCATACAACCTGCTCCCAACCTATCTTTACAGCCTCACCAGACATTCCTCTCCCTCTGGTACTCTGAAATCCAGGCATACTGGCATCATCTCTATTTCTCACACACAGCATTTCATCTGCTACCTCCATCTTTTACAATAGCTGATCCACTCCTCCCCCTACCTTAGAAAGTCTTTTTTTCCCCCTTCAAGACACGACACAAGCAACTCTTCTTTAGGTGAAACCTTTCCCCATCCCTCAAGTTTTAGCGCCCTCCCTCTCTTATATTTTTCTTTATATTTATTCTGTATATACTTATTGGATGTACTTGCTAACTTTCCTGTGAGAATGTAACCCAACTGAGAGCAGGTTTAGAGTAGGGATTGTTTCATTGTTTGTATTTGTAGTCTCAGAACCTAGCACAGTTCTTGGCACAGAGTAGGTTCTTAATAAATGTTGTTGATTGGTTGATTGATACATCCTAGATTTTGGGAAAGTAGCTTTCTAAGGGATCAGAGAAAAGATAGATAGAATCATATGGAGTAAAATGCTATAGGAGAATTCAGATCAGGAGGGATGGGAGGTACTCAAGAATGAAATTCTAAAGATATAAAGGAGAAAAATTCCAACTAGGAGAAGAAAATAGGATTTGAACCAAATGTAGATGTACAGGGATCTCACCAATCAACTTAGATTAAACAAACAAACAAAAAGAAATAGGAGATGGAAGCAGAATCAGGTAACAGGATGCATATAAATAGTATGGTCCTGTAAAAATAATAACAAGTATACTAAAACTAAGAGTAAGCTGATATTGGCAAAGGAAGCTAAAGACAACAAAAAGGGCTTTTAAAAAATAATATTTTATTTTCCCCCCACTTTCATGTAAAAACAATTTTTAAGCTTTTTTTTTTTTAATTTTGAGTTCTATATTCTATTCCTCTTTCCCTTCCTTCCCCTCTCCCTGAGATGGTAAGCAATCTGATATAGGTTATACATGTGCAATCATGTAAAACATTTCCATATTAGTCATTTTGTGCAAGGAAACTCAAACAAGAGAGAAAGAAAGAAGGAAGGGAGGGAAGAAAGGAAGGAAAGAAGAAAGGAAGAAAGAAAAAAGAAAAAAGAAAGAGAAAGAAGGAAAACTGGTGTGTTTTAGTCTGTATTCGGACAATATCAGTTCTTTCTCTAGAGGCAGATAGTATGTTTCATTGTGAGTCCTTTAGGATTGTCTTGGTGATCACTGTATCACTGAGAATAGCTAAGTCATTCAGAGTTCTTCATCATACAATATTGCTGTTACTGTGTACAGTGTTCTGATTCTGCTCACTTCACTTTGTATCAGTTCATATATGTCTTCCAGGTTTTTCTGAAATCATCCTGCTTGTCATTTCTTATAGCATGATAATATTCCATTACAATCATATACTTCACAGCTTGTTTAGCCATTCCCCAATTGATGGGCATCCCCTCAATTTCCAATTCTTAGCAGAAAGAGTTGCTGTAAATATTTTTGTACAAATAGGTCCTTCCCTGCTCCCACCCCACCCCTTTTTAAATCTCTTTGGGATATAGACCTAGCAGTGGTATTGCTGTATGAAAGAGTATGCACAGTTTTATAGCCCTCTCCAGAATGGTTGGATCAGTTCACAACTCTACCAACAGTGCATTAGTGTCCCAGTTTTCCCACATCCCCTCCAACATTTGTCATTTTCCTTTTTTTTCATATTAGCCAATCTGATAGGTATGAGGTGGTACCTCAAAGTTGGTTTAATTTGCATTTCTCTAATCAATGGTGATTTAGAGCATTAGCAAAAAGGGCTTTTAAAAAAGCTTTATTAGGAGGAAAAGAAAGGTCAAAGATGGGATAGGACTACTTTTTAGGGTAGATGGGATTTTGATAACTGACAACAGAGAGAAGGTAGCATTACAGTTTAAAAACACTGAAAAAGTAAAGATCAGAGCTGGGGAATCTGTGGCCCAGAGGCCAAATATAGCTCTCTAGGTCCTCAAGTGTGGCCCTTTGACTGAATCCAAGCTTCAAGAACAAATCCTCTTAATAAAAGAATTTGTTCTGTATAACTTGGACTCAGTCCAAAGGCCTCGTCCAAGGACGTAGAAGGCCACATGTGGCCTCCAGACCCCAGGTTCCCTACCCCTGGTGAAGAGCATCCAGAGGGCACCTAGGTGGCTCAGTGGATAGAGGGCATGGCTTGGAGTCAGGAAGACTCATCTTCCTGAGTTCAAATCCAGCCTCAGACATTTACTAACTGTGTGACCCTGGGCAAGTCACTTAACCCTGTTTGCCTCAGTTTCCTCATCTGTAAAATGAGCTAGAGAAAGAAATGGCAAACCATTCCAGTATCTTTGCTAAGAAAAGTCATGGGGTCACAAAGAGCTGAAGAGCTGGACACAATTGAAATGACTGAACAACAAATAAAAACCAGGATGACAAAGGACCTTAAATCCATGCCACATGAGAATTCAGTTGAAGGAACTAGGCATCTTTAACATGGAGAAAAAGTTACAAAACCCGGTTCTGAGCTATCTTTCCAGCCCCATCAGGGGAACAGGATAGCTGTCATTAAACATTCAAAGAACTTTAACATGGAGGAGAGATCAAAAGCTTATTCTCTTTGATCCTAGAAGTCAGACCAGGAATAAGGGATGGAAGTTACAGAGAAAAATATCATTAAAAAAAAAATGACTGGGTCTTTCCATCTTGCCCAGGCTGTGAGTGCAGGAGCTATGCACAAATCCAATCCCACTACTGATCCAACAGGCAAGCTTTGATCTACTCCATTTCCAATATGGGTTGGTTCTCCTTTTCCTTAGATAACCTAATGGTCCCCTGCTCCTGGGGCCTCACCAAATTGATACCAAACTTAATGCAGACATTGGATTGACATTTCCCCTTTGCAGCTGAGCTGAAGAGATCCACCAGCCTCAGCCTCCCCAGTAGCTAAGATTACAAGGCATGGGTCACCGCACTCATCAACGTCTAATTGTAAGTTAGAGATGTCCACAAAATGGAATGTGCTACCTCAGGAAGTAGTGAGTTCCCCTCCTTAGAGGTCTTCAGGCAGAGATTTGATGAACCCTCATCAGGTATGCTGAATGAGTGAATTCTTTTATGTGTGGGTTGAATTAGGCGGTTACTAAGATCCCTTGCAAATTTTAAATTCTGGGATTCTGCCAATGCAAACTCCTTCAGGTCAGAGGTCATTTCATTTCTATCTATGTATCCTCAGTGCTGAGCAAATAATAGGCCCCCAATAAATTCTTGTTATCCGAATGTCCACCATTTGTCTCTTTAACAATAAAAAATCTGAGTAAATGAGGGTTCCAAATGATGGAGTTACAGGTAATCATCTTTCCCTTCTCTATATCTAGTTGAGAACTGTACACAGCTCAGGTACTTAGAGGGATAAAAGTGACTTTGCTACCCTTCTAGTGCTCAAAGGCAGAGTGGAAGCCAGCCATTTCACACCTGCAGTGAAGCGATTGTAGCCTATAAAGGCAATATTCATGAGCACTAAACTCGACACAGAACCTAAAGGGGGAGGGGAGACAAGAAATGAAAGTTTTCAATCACTCCTGTGGCTCAGATGTTCAGCCTGAAAGGAGACTTTGATTTATAGCTTGTCTCTTTTCCTACCAAGCGTAAATAAGGGGAAGGAGAGGCTGGTTAAACTCATGAATTTCCAGAGCTTTATTTCCAGTGCTACCCTCTTTCTCTCCTCATAGTATACAAGAGAAAAAGAGAGAAAACACATAGCTATTTTTGCTCACATGTCCATCCATCCTGTCCTGGGTCCATAATGTCCTGTTCCCCAGAGTTTAGGCAAAGAAAAATGGGCTTCTCCAGGTTATGTCTTCTTGAGGGAAGGTGAATACATGTATTTGTAATCCAATTTTAGGACGTTGGAGCTGGAAGGGAATTGAGAGATTATGCAGTCCAACCCTTTTATTTTACAAATTAGGAAACTGAGGCCCAGAAGGAGAACACAATTGATACCAAGCTAATGAGTGGCAGAGCTGGGACCCCAAGTGAAGTCTCTTGACTTCTAGCCCAGTGTCTTGCCCTCTTCACCAGGCTATCTTTTCTTGGGAAAGGAGTGAGGGCCAACCATGTCAAAATATCGTCAGATGATCGTAAGGAAGAGGTTGTAAAGTTTACCTCCCTCCTCCCTTATCCTTCCCCTTTGTGGAAAGAGTGCCTACAATCCCTAAACCGCTTGCTCAGTTTTTCAGAGTAAGAGGACAGAGGGGAAACAACCCTATCCTGTTTCCATCCTGGGCTTGTTCTTTGCGGGCAGTAAATAGAACCCTGCATCTTTCATTTCCTTCATGGTTATGGAGGAATATGAATTGTTTGCTTTTAATTAATTTATTTTTTTTTTTATTGGTAAGGGGAAAGCCATTGCCTGTAGGTGACAGGGCAAGCTCATGAGGCTCCCACTGCTTTGTGAGCAGAAGTCACCGATCAAAGTTCAGCAGTGACATTGCAAGGGAGCAATCAGGAGACTATTTGTCTCTTTTTTAGACTGGCCTTTTCTTCCCAGGTTTTCCCCCATTTTATTCTTCTGTCCCACATCCTGGGCTCCCATCTCCCACTGTGGACTTGTTACTATTAACTCAATCTCCCTACTCTTCCTTTCAGTTAAGTAATGGAGTTTGAAAGCCCAACAAGGCTGAGCCCTAGGAAGTCAGAGGAATTAGAGTCAATGAAAGCTGTATTTCTTCTTTTTGTCCCCTAGTTGTGCCATCCTCTGGCCCTCTCAAACTTGAAGCTAGTCGGTACCAGGAATTAATCAGCCTCCAGCAGTTACTACTTTAGCAGCAATCAGAGTAGCTGATTATCCTGACCTAGTTCCTGGACACTGTCCCTGCTTCTTTTCAGAGGGCTGAAGGAGACAGAAGGTTTTTTAAGTCACCCCCATCCTTTAGTAGCCATTTAGATGGATTGTAGCCAGCCTTGAGTGCCACACTTCTGATGGAAGTCAGTGACTGGCACATAGTCAAACATAATCATGTTGATTATAGGTTCCTATGGCTTAGAGCTTTTAAGGACCTTAAAGGTCATGTAGTTTTTGTCCTTTTCAGATGTGAGCTATTAATAATGATCAATTACAAATAATACATTTTATTTTATATTATTATAAATATATATTATGTTTCATTATATATAATACATGTAACTATATATGCTTATATATATTTCATATGTTATAATAATTTTATATGTAATTATAGCTTGCATTTATTTAGCTCGCTAAGGTTTGCAAAGTGCTTTAAAAACATCTCATTTTATCCTCTGGAAGGTAGGTGCTATTATCATGATTCCCGTTTTGTTATTATCATCATCCTCAGTCCTTGATGTTGATATCAGGGTCAAAGTACACTGTGTCTGATTGTAGCTGATCAGACCATCCAAACTCAGAAGGTTCTACTACAGGTTGGCCACAATAGTCCATTTTACAGCTGAGCAAACTGAGGCAGTAGAGGTTAAGTGGCCTGGTCAGGGTCAGTTGTTATTCAGCTCTTTTGAAGTCATGTCTGATTCTTCATGACCACATTTGGGGTTTTCTTGGCAAAGACACTGGAGCGGTTTGCTATTTCTTTCTCCAGCTCATTTTACAGAGGAAGAAACTGAGGCAAACAGGGTGAAGTGAGTTGCCCCAGGGTCACACAGTTAGTAAGTGTCTGAGGCCTGATTTGAACTCAGGAAGATGAGTCTTCCTGACTCCGGGTCCTGCACTCTATCCATTGTGCTACCTAGCTGCCGCTAGGCTGCTTTATTATAAGATCATAGTGCACAGAGAAAGTTATTAAGGATGTATTTAAAAATCTATCCCCCTAAACAAAACTTTGGCCTCATACCTCCTTTTTTTGTGGGTGTCTGAGCACTACTTAGAGGCTGCTGTTGGACTGTGGCTACAGCTCTAATAATCAGTATAAATTAAGATCGGGAAGGCTAAATTTGGCATGCTCACAATAAGTTAATCAAAGATATTGATTGAGAGCCCACTATGTGTGTGGTACAGAGATAGGTCATTTTGGGTATACAAAGGTGGAAGAGACCCGGTGCTCATTCTTTTGGTGCTTATAACCTTGTTATGGAGATAAGATAACCCTGTGAGGCAGACAGTGTATGCATGGTTATCCTTATTTCACAGGTGAGAAAACTGAAGGAGGGGTACTTTACAACCTCTTCCCCACAATCATCTGACAGTGTTTTGATGTGGGTTGGCCCTTGCTCCTTTCCTAAGGAAGAACACTTGGATGAAGAAGGCAAGACCCTGGGCTAGAAGGCAGAGGACTGAAGTGATTTTTACCATGTAGATAGTAAAGGTCAGAGCCAGGATTCAGATCCAGATCTCCTTTCTCAAAAATCAACATCTTTCCACCATCTCACATGGCTTCCTTTCTTTCACCAGGAGATTTTGGCTCTCTCAGGACCATACAGCAGACCTAAAAGACCACCCCTGACTCTCCGCAGCATTTCTAGTGAGCTCTGGATCAGTCATCTGTACATTATCAACTTTCTATCTTATCTGTGGCATACTTCGCAGTGGTGCCCCAGGCTATTTCCAGAGTTAACCTGGGAAATACAGCCTAAGCAAAACTCATTTAGAAATGTAAATGCCTGCAAGATTAATTTTAAATGCATTTTGGACCATGTATAATTAAAAAAAAAATTGTCTGAGGAAGAATGTCATCATAACTTGAAAAAAGTGTGCAAAAGAGAACAGAAGGCAATTCAGGAGACACTGACAAGTAGGACAGCTTTGAAACTAACCTGCTGAAGTTAAAAAAAAAAGTAACCTATATATGCTAGAGATTCACAGTTTCATTTACAATCCTCTTTTCCTCTTCCTGTGCACATGGAAATGTTCATGTTTGTAAAGTTCAGAATAACAAAAACATTAAAATGAACGAATGACTTGTTGTTTTGTATGGTTGCTGCTATTAGTCGTCTTTTTTCCACTTCTATACTTGGATGGATCTCTGATCTCATCATTGTGATCTCATCCACCTGTGGATCCCATCTGTAAATGGGAAAGGGACAAAAATTTAAAATTTCGTCATAGAAAGGTTTATGATGAAAAATGCTATCTGCCTCCAGAGAAAGAACTGATGGAATCTGAATGTAGATTGAAGCATTTTTCCTTTTCTTTCTTTCTTTCTTTTTTTCTTCCTCTTTCTTTTTTCTTTCTTCCTCTTTCTTTTTTCTTTCTTCTTCTTTCTTTCTTTCTTCCTCTTTTCTTCTTTCTTTCTCTTTTTCTTTCTTTTAGCCTGTGTTTCCTTTTGCTATATGGCTAATATGGAAATATGTTTTGCATGACTACACATGTATATCTATATCACATTGGGACAGGGGAGGGAAGGGAGAGAGTGAATTTGGAACTCAAAGTTTTACAAAATGAATGTTAAAAATTGTCTTTACATTTAATTGAAAAAAATAAAATAATTAAAAAAAGAAAAAAATTCTTCATAGACAAGTTCTTCATAGGATTTCTTCATACACATATGTGTATATGTGTATATATGTATATACATAGGTATGTATGCATATATGTGTGTATATATATTATATATGTATGTGTATGTGTACACACACACACATACACACATATATGTAGTTTTTTTACCCCCTTTAACAGATAGCTATAAGCTGTAGCTATCTTCATTGTGTAGTCATCATGGTCTATCTTCATGTTTATGGTGGTCCAGGCAAATGAAATGACTTATGCTGTAAGATAGTAAGTTCCTTGAGAGCAGAAACTATTTTTTTTTTGCATCCCCATTGGATAATACGGTTCCCAGCACCTAGCTTAATGAATGCATAATTGATTGATTGATGTGTCACCAAGGCCCAAAAGTCAGTCACCTAGTTGCCAGCCATCTAGTAATTCTCTCTCTTATCAGTATTTAGTCAGTCTGGCCCTTGGACAGCAGACATAGCCTGTAATCAGGACCATTTTGGAAGATTTCCCAGCTTGGTGGACCTTCCAGAGATTGACCTCCAAGAAAGTGAGGCCATTCTGTGTCATGATGAGGCATGAGAGCTGGACTTTGGTGCTCTTCTCCATAGCTGCAGATCATTGGTTCTGCAGAAGTTAGAAACTCTCAGATGATCTACTCAGTCGAGTTACAGTTTGTGATCTCATTCACTCGGCTAGCATTTTCTGCTACCCGAAAAGCCTATGTCTGCTGTTGGGTAACAGGGTTTCTTATTCTATCCCAACTCAGTAATATTGTCATGGAATCTCTTCCCTTTTACCCCTCTCCAATCCATCTTCCAAAAAATCTTAAAGCACAAATTTGACCATGTTACACTTCTGTTTAAGAGCTTTCAGTGGTCCCTATTGCTTCTAGGATAAACTAGAACTCATCAGCTTGACACTTAAAGCCTTTTACACTGTGGTTCCAGACAACTGTTCAGGATTTGTTGCATATCACTGCCTTTCATTTGCTCTATATTCTGTCCAAACTGTCCTTCTTTCTGTTTCCTGAACTCAGCATTTCATCTTCCACATCTGTGACTCTTCATATGCTATCCTCCCCTGACTTCCACTCTTAGAAAGTGTAATTTCCTTCGTGGTTCAGATCCTTTGCCACTGCCTATGAGAAGTCTTTCCTGATTTCCTCTTGTTTTAAATGTTCTTGCCCTCTTCGAATTATTGTGACCATATTCATTTATGCACATGTTGTCTCTGTGGTAGAATGTAAGCTCCCTGAGGGCAGAGACTGTTTTCATTTTGGCTTTGTATTCCCAGCATCTGGCATTGTGCCTTACATCTAGGAAGCATTTAATAAATAATCCAAATAAAATTGTATTGGATGAAAAGTATGGCTATGGGCATTTGCCTACTCTGCATGTGACTTGGAAATCTACATTTGTAAGATGAACTGATTTCATTTGAAACAGACTCTCCTGGTTGTTTGGTCCACACTGGGAATTTGAAAAAGAATTTTGGGTTTTAATTTTAAAGTAAGTACAAGAATGAGAACAGCAAAACGCTCCACTGAGGTGTTCTGAGCAGAGCAGAGTCCCCGAAGGGCTCTGGTTTTCATCTTTGCCCCTGTCACTGATGTGTCAGTGTGGGACTTAGCCAAAGGTCACTCTTGAGCCTGCGACTCTGAAGTGGAAATGATAGTGCATGCCCCCTGCCAACCTATGTCACAGGAACCTTGGGAAGAGTAGTTGAACAAAATGCTGTCACCTGACTTAAAGTGGGTAGAGAGAGATGATAGATAGAGAGGGGCAGTTAAATGATGCAGTGGATAGAGTGGGTGGCCTGGAGTCAGGAAGACTTGAGTTCAAATCTGGCCTCACACCTACTAGCTGTGTGACCCCGGGCAAGTCACTTAAACCCTGTTTGCTTCAGTTTCCTCATCTATGAAATGGGGATAGTAATAGCACCTACCTCCCAGGGTTGTTGTGAAGATCAAAGGAGATAATAATTGTAAAGTGCTTAGCGCAGTGCCTGGCACATAGTGCTATATAAATGTTACCTATTATTACTATTATTAGAAAGGGGGTACCACAAGTCTTAGTGCAGTTTAAAGCTTTAGTATCTTAAAACTACACTAAAATTTGGGGACCCTCTGCATATGTATGGATATACACACACATACACACATATATACACATACACACACAAATAGATATATGTATGTACATATGTATGAATACACATGTATATTATATGCATGTGCTTATATATGTTTCTTTAGGTGGCACAGTGAATAGAGTACCTGTTCTGAGGTTAGGAAGACCTGAGTTCAAATCTGGTCTCAGATACTAGCTGTGTGACCCTGGGCAAGTCACTTCACCCTGCTTGCCTCAGTTTCCTCATCTATAAAATGAGCTAGAGAAGGAAATATCAAACCACTCCAGTATCTTTACCAAAAAAATCTCCTAAAAGAGGTATGAAGAGTTAGACATGACTGAAACAACTGAATAACAAATATGTTTGTATCTATATACTAAATACCTGGTCTTCTCAAACAAAAAAGCAAAATATGGGTGATGCTGGGGAGCAGAGGAAAGGTGGGAGCTTTTGCTGAAAGAAATTTGTTGAATTAAATGTTTGTTGAATTGAGGTCAATTGAAACTGCTTTAGAGGGCGTTGTTCTATCTATTAAAGGAAACTTCTATTCATAATTACTAATTGTAGTTTGAGAGGCAATGAGGTACACTGTTCAGAGGGTGGGCCTTGGCATTGGGAAAACCTGACTTTTTTTTTTGACACATTAGCCATATGACCATTGGTGAGTCATGTAACTTCGCAGTTATAAGGCATTTCTCTAAAACATTAAGTTTTAAATGGTAGTTGTTGATCAATAGTGGAAGAAATTTCCACACTGGAATTCTCCCTCTCTGTTTTCAAATGGATCAAGCCTTTCCCAGCCCTTCTTAATTCTTGTGCCTTCTCTCTTTTAATTATTTCCTATTTATCCTATTCCTCCCACTCCCCCCCTCCCCAATCCTATATATAGAAGCAAATTTTGGGAGAGAAGTGGGTAATGAAACCACAGTGTAGACAGCTCAGATAGAGAGCCCATAGGTTGTTCATAGGACAGAGAGACAGAAGATTTTTAATAGTAGAAGAAAAGAGGTTAGGCATGGAGTCAGTGCCAAAGGTTAGGAAAGGTCATCCTGGGCCGTCCTTCTCCTGCTGTGTTTATTTTGGGCCAGATTGCCTTGATAGAGGTATCTCTTTCCCACACCCCATGGAGTGCCTCCCAAGACGGAAACCAGACCCACAGACAGGCAGCACAGCGGGGAGGACAGTTTGTAAATTAAAGCAAGGCTACAAGATTATGGGAGTGCCTTCCTGCTAGGTGCTTTCTTTCTCTTTACTACTCCATTAATGACTTAACTGTCCCACAGGCAAAGTCCATGAGGCAGAATTTCCAACTTGAGCTAGCTGAAAAAAGTGGGGATAAGAGATTGGTGCTATCTGTGTGGGAGTGGGTGGATGGGACTCTTAAGAAGGGGCTTTGTAAATGGTAAAGGACAATGCAATAAGACCCAACTAAAATTTGATCTTTTACAGGAAGCCTTTTCCAACCCCTCTTCATTCTTGTGCCTTCTCTGTGAATCATTTCCTATTTATCCCATATATAGCTTGCTTTGTATAATTTGTTTGCATGTTATCTCTCCCATTAGATTGTAAGTTTTTTGAAGGTAGTGACTATCTTTTGCTTCTTTTTGTATCCCTGGTGCTTAGTTCAGTGCCTGGCACAGAGTAGGTACTTAATAAATCTTTATTGATTGATTGTTCCAATGGCTGTGAAGGCAGCTGAAGCAGGCTCTGTGGAGTGCTTAGAATTTGGTCAGGTATGAAAGACACCAAAGTCATCCACTGCATCCTGGGCCATGGCCAGTTGTCCTGACTTTTGTCCTGCCACTGGACTTTGATGAATCAGGAAGAGAGAGGCTGACAACCTTGTGCAACTCTGCCTTACTTAAATCCAATTCACGTGCAAGTCAAGATATCACTTGTAATGTCATTGTTCCTCTTCAAAAATGAAGGATAAACAACAACATTGATTGATAAGTAGAGAAGGTACAATTGTAGACTGTTGTTTTCTAGCTAGTTCTATTGGTTGGAAAGCTAAAATATGCCAAATATCACCAGTTTTCAAATGGATCGATCAATCAATAAGCATCTATTAAGTGTTTCCTAGAGGTCAAGCCCATTTCTAACAGCCATGATAAAACAAGACTGTGAAAACAGTCCCTGCCCTTAAGGAGCTTACATTCTAATGGGGGAGACAATATGTACTTATGTACATGTAAGATACCTACAGAGTTGATAGAAGGAACATTGAAGGAATAAGCACCAGCAGATAGGCACTGGTAGGGGAAGCAAGAGGCAAAGGCCTCCTACAGAAGGAGATGCTTGAGCTGATTTTTGAAGGAAGTCAAAGATTCTGTGAGTCTGAAGAATCCTCCAGGATTCACATTTTATGGAACCTTCTGAGACTCTCTAGGATTTCCTAGAAGGAGAAGGTGTTCATGGCATACATGTCATCAGTTTTTGGGCTAGAAGAGAACTTAGTGATCAAGGCTTCAAAATTGAGGGACAAAGCCCCAAAGGTAGAAAGAAAAACATCATTGCCCCAGGTCACGTACCAAGTTTGCGGCAGAGCTTGGACTGAAATGCAGGTCTTTTGACCTCTAACCTTGCAGTCTGCTTCACTTTCACATGCTGTCCTATCACCACGAGTGAGGCTGAGGGTTCAGAACATGAGACAAAAGAAAGGGAACACAACTTCAAAGTTCAGAACTCCATCCTGTGCATTCCTCTTGGGGGCAACTAATGTTAGCTGGGAAATAAAAATAAACCAGGAGGCAAATCACCCAACATGTGACCCTAAAAACTGACCGTCAGCCAGAGATGACAGCATTTTAGATTTAAGATTGGAAGGGACCGATTCGTTTAATAGATGAGGAGCCTGAGTCGTCAAGAGATGAAATGATTTGCTCTGAATCACACATGTAATAGTAAGTATCAGAATCCAGGATCTGAACCCAGGTCCTATGCCTCCAAAGCCAGTGCTCTTTCCCCTACTCCCCAACTTCCCATTTCAATGATTTCCTTGTGCCTGTCCTTACTGCACAGGTTCTGATGCAACTGGGGGCAAGGGAGGGAAAAACAGTTGTTCACTCCTGACAAGCTACTTGCTGGCATTTGAAATCCATCAGCTCATATTTGTGCTGCTTAGAGGTGGCACAGTGGATAGAGGGCTGGGCCTGGAGTCAGGAAGATCTGAATCTAAATCCAGCTTTAGCTGTATGACCCTAGGCAAGTCACTTAACCCTGTTTGCCTCAGTTTCCTCATCTGTATAATGAGTTGGAGAAGGAAATGGCAAACCACCCCAGTATCTTTGCCAAGAAAACCCCAAAAGGGGTCATAAAGAGTTGGACGTGACTGAAATGACTGAACAAGAACAATAACATAGGTAAATAAGGGTGAGGTGGGTGAGCTGGATGGGTGAGTTGAGATTAGTAATAGGAACTGATAGTTATATAGCCCTTTATGATTTACAAATACTTTATATAAATTACCTTAGAGAGGCAGTGTACTATAGAAATTAGTCAACTAGAATTTATTAAGTACCTCCTGTGTGCCAGATTCTGTACTAAGGATCAGGGCTGCACAGAAAGGCAAAAGGCAGTTCCTGCTTCTCAAGGTGCTGATAACCTAACGGTGGAGACAACATGCAAACAACCACTGGTATACAGGTAAATGTTAACGATCAACACTCCAGGAGGAAAATGTATATATGGCACACTTTTAAGCTTAATCTGCATTTCTGACATTTCTCAATTTTTCTTAAGTCTAGACAGTCAATAAAACAAAGTCAAAGCCTGAATTTTAGTATTTGCCAATTTCTGAATGTAAATGCTCACACTGAAAATTTAACAATTGGCTCTCCCAAGCTGGGGCAAGTCGGCTTCAGCATAGCCCTTCAAATGACTCTGCACAGATGAAATATAGATGAAATATAAATTAGAGATAGTCATCAGAGGAAAGCATTAAGAAGGCTCAGGAAAGGTGTCTTGTAGAAGGTAGCATTTTAACTGGGACTTGAAGCAAAGCAGAGAGGCTAGGAGATGCAGGTGTGGAGGGAGAGCACTACAGACAAAAGGGACAGCCTGGGGAAGTGCCCAGAGTCAGGAGCTAGAGAATCTTGTTAAGGAACAGCAAAGAACCCAGTGTCTCTGGATCACAGAGTATGAGGAAGGAAGGAAGGAAGGGTATAAGAAGACTGGAAAGGTAGAAGGAGGCCTGGCTATGAAGGTCTTTGAATACCAGGGAGAGGATTTTATAGAAGACAGAGAGATATTAGTCAACAGCTAACATTTATAGAGCACTTAATATGTGCTTTACAATTATCCCATTTGATCCTCACAACAACCCTGGGAAGTAAGTTGCTATTATTATCCTTATTTTACTGATGAGGAAACTGAGGCAAACAGAGGTTAAGTGACTTGCCCAGGGTCACACTAGTAAGTGTCTGAGGCCAGATTTGAACTTGGATCTTTTTGACTCATGGCCCTCCACTCCATACCCTATATATACCTCCTAGCTGTTGAAATGAATTCAGGAAGATCTGGGTGGGAATCTAGCCTTAGTTATTAATTAGCTGGGTAAACCTGGGTTAGTCACTTGGGTTTTCTAAGCTTCAGTTTCCTCATCTGTAAAGTGGAGATTACACCTACCCCTACCTCGCAGTGTTACTGCAAGGCTCAAGTGAGGTGATGTATGTCAAGTGCTTTGCAACCTTAAGGCACTACATAAATGTAGGCTAACTCCTCTTATGAGCCTCACAGAAAGTCTATAAGGCAGGTGCTAGCTCTTGATATTATTATCCCTATTTTTATTATTGTTGTCAGTAGTTTCAGTCATATCCGACTCTTCATGACCCCATTTGGGGTTTTCTTGACAAAGATACTGGAGTGGTTTGCCATTTCCTTCTTCATTTTATAGATGAGGAAACTGAGGCACACAGGGTTAAGTGACTTGCCCAGGGTCACACAGCTAGTAAGTGTCTGAGGCAAGATTTGAACTCAGGTCTTTCTGACTCCCAGCCAGGCAGCTCTATCCACTGTGCCATCTAGCCACCCTATCCCTATTTTACAGATGAGCAAACTGACACTCAGGAACGTAACTTGCTGAGGGCCATGTAGCTAGAGTCAAAGATAAGATTAGATCTTAGGTCTTCCTAGATTCAAAATCCTCTACGCTTTATGATCACCATGGCCCCGTCTCCTCTATTGATAAACCACTTTCTAGTTAAAGTTTATGGCCAGGGGAGCCTTAGAAAGAGGAGGCCTAACTCTGGAGCAGGAGCTTCCTGCCCCTTTCCCTTTCTCAATGGCAGTATTTCCACACCAAAGTCCTCTGTGTTGATACACAACCTTTGGACACACACATGGTCACAGGGGAAAAGACGGAAATGAGAAAACTTAGCAAGGTTCCTCCTTTCTCTTTCTCCAGCCCCCAAAGAAACAACTTGTGAAAACATCTGGGGGAAACCCGTACTCCCCAGATGTTCTCTTTAACAGAGCACTTAACTTGTTTATATTTTGCCCAGCACTGGAATCATGACAGATTATTTTTGTTGCAAGGATTCAACAACATTTTGTAGGTGGTCTCAGAGAGGAAAGCAAATGTTTAAAGCTTCTCTACTTCTCGACCCTGATTGTTTATGTGGGGAGAGTTGGTACCAGTTGCTTCTGATAGCAACTAAAAGCATTAGCAAGAGCTTTAAGAATGATCATCGTGGCTAGGATGTGTGTTCTTTTTACATGGTATGTTCCCATGTAACATAGAGCACACTTAGAGAATGTACCTACAAATTTTCTGAATGGAGTATATGAGAAAAATGTTTCTTATTTTTGTGTATACTAGTATACTCTAGTGTGGAGTGAGATATGTATCATGTATGTATATGAGAAACTCTATATATTATAGATTCATACAAATGGATGGCTTAATTATGCATTTCATGTATGATACCCAGTAAATATATGCCCATATTTATGATGATGTGATTAAAAAGGTAAGTCATAATAAGGTTAATAAATCAGTCAATAAATCAAAATAAATCAAACATGTAAGTCATAAGAATAGTTGATAGTGATACAGCCATTAAAGTTCGCAAAGCATTTACATGAAAGACAATGTGGGGCAGTAGCTATAGGGCCAGCCTCAGAGTGGAGAAGACTCAGGTTTAAGATATACCTTTGACACAAAATGTCCTAACTATGGACCACGAATAAGCTGCCCAACCTCTCATTTCACCAGGCCACTCTCTAAGCCTTTAGGTTACCCAATGATTTCTGATCAGCAGCACTGGAAAGAACTTCCACCCCAGAAAGTTCCATGCCCCAGTGAAATCACAGAGCTGGTCAATGATGTCATTTGAATCTTACAACAACTTTGTGAGCTATTATTATTATTATTTTTTATTTTATTAAGTGACTTGCCCAGAGTCACACAGTTAGTAAGTGTCATATGTCTGAGGCCGGATTTGAACTCAGGTCATCTTGACTTCAGGGCTGGTGCTCTATCCACTGCACTACCTAGCTGCCCCTTTGTGAGTTATTATTATTCCCATTTCAAATAAAGTTATTATTATACACTCTTTAAAGATGAGGGAAAAGGTTCAGAAAAGTTGTGACTTGCCATGGTCACACAGATAGTGTCAGAAGCAGAAGTCTTTCTGACTTTGAGGATAGCCCCTTTATTCGCTATTCCAGGGTTTCTCAGAATATGCTCATTTCCTTATTACAGATACTTTGAGAAAAATGTTCCATTCATTTATGTGGTACATAATATACATTTCAATTCAATTCAAATCTACAAACAGCTTGTACCACCCAAGTCCCAGAGGATGTCAATATGTAGATATGACACAGAGCCCACTCTCTGATTGCTTGAAATCTAATAGGAAGGAAATGATATGTGCCTAAATAACCATAATGCAAGGGGGAGTGTGAAAAGTGTGAAGGAGAGGTCTAGACGAAGTGGTCTAAGAAATGTGAGGAGGGTGAGATCACTTTCAGCTGCTGGGTACGTTGTTGGGGGTGGGGCAGGGTATCAGTGAAGGGAGGCTATATGGAGAAAGTGGTATCTGATCTGGTTGTAAGGAAAGGGGAAGAACATATGGATCATTTTTAGCAAAGGCATGGGGTCAAGAGAGCAAGATAAGAGCAGAGGAACAGTGGGACATTAATGGTTCCCGCCTGAACACAATATTCTACATGTGGTCTGAATAAGGCAAAATACAGAGGAATCCTCATTTCCTTATTCCTGGATGTTACATTTCTCATAAAGCAGTCTAATATTAGACTAGATTTCTTGGCTTTAGACCACACTATTAGTCTCTGTCATTTCCCCCCTCCTTCCCAAGGCTGAGAAGGCAGCAACATGGTACAGTAAAAAGAGCATTGACTTTGAGGTCAGAGGTCCCAAGTTTAGATCCTGTTCCTGATGCTTGCTCCCTGTGCGACCTGCAGCGAGTCACTTTAACTTTTTCTGGGCCCAGGTTCTCAGTCTTTTGTGAAACCTGGTTGTTATCCAGTGTTACCTCTTTCTCCTAGCTTGGTGTCATCTGCAAATTTGTTCATCCTTATTTCTTGGTCTCAGGAAGATATGAAATTGAAAACTTTCTCAGACATTTATCAGCTATGTTACCATCTTGTTTCATCTTTCTTAGTCTTAGTTTCAGCCTTAATTGAGGCAGCTAGGAGGTACAGTGGATGGAGTTCTGGGCCTAGATAGAGTCCAGAAGAATTGTGCTCAAATTGGCCTCAGATTCTTACTGTCTGACCCTGGGCAAGTCACTTAACTCCTGTTTGCATCAGTTTCCTCAACTATAAAATGGGGATAATAACAGCACCTACTTCCCAGGGTAATTTTGAAAATGAATGAGATAATATTTATAAATGTGATTAGCATTGTTCTTGTCACAGAGTAGGCACCATGTAAATGCTTGTTTTCTTCCTTTTCCTCATCTATAAAATGGGTATAATAATAGCACTTACCTCACAGGATTGTTGTGAGGATCAAATGACATTATATATATATATATATATATATATATATATATATATTATTGTTCAGTTGTGTCCCACTCTCTAAGACCCCATTTAGGGCTTTCTTGGCAAAGATACTGGAGTGGTTTGCCATTTCCTCCTCCAGCTCATTTTTACAGATGAGGAACTGAGTTAAACAGGGTAATGTGACTTACTTAGGGTCACACAGATAGTAAGTGTCTAAGGCCAGATTTGAACTCGTGAAGATGAGTATTCCTCGTTCTAAGCCCAGTGCTTTCTCCGCTGCACCACCTAGCTGCAGTATCTATATTAAGAGCAGAAAATGAACTAAGGAAAGGTAGATTTAGGACTCTGCAAGGAATCCAGGAGAAAGTTATACCATATCTAAGGAGAACTTCCTGAGGGCCCCATAAAAGAGAGAAAATGACTTCAATCAAAAGGACTTCAGTTGTGAGCCACCTCTTTTGCAACATCTTGGCCTCTAGGCTTCAATTTACTTTTTCCTGGATTCCTAATGTACTTGCGGAAGAATGTGCACCTAGATTTTTTGGGGGGGTGGGATGGGGAGGAGTTGTAAAAAATGTCCTTATCATAACAGCTTCGTAAATACCTATTCTGAAAACTAATTAGGTCTGGCTAGCTAACTGATATCAATTGATAATGTAAAGAGTATACCAGTGGGGGCTTTTGAGCTATAATACTAGAGAACCTCTCCCCAACCCTTCAGGGTTACCCTAGAATCCTTAGGGGAAGCTGTGTGCTAGGGACTTAATCTACCAGTGCTAATGAAGGTTTGAGATAGTAGCTCCAGAGCATATAGATGGGCTATATATAGATGTGTTGTTGTTGTTATTGATGATGATGATGATAATAATAATAATAATAATAATAACTGATATTTATATTATCCTGAAAGGTTAGCAAAGGACTTTATAACATTATCTCATTTGATCCTTATAACAGTTCTGGAAGTAGGTACTACATGGAGGTACTACCTCCATTTTCACAGATGAGGAAACTGAGACTTAGAAAGATTGTTGCTTTCCCCATAGTAACTTGTCTAATAACATCACAGGTAGGAATGAACCCAGGTATCTCCTGATCCCAAGTTAAGCACTCTCTTCACTGCACCAAGCTGATTTCTCTAATTAAGATCTGCCGCTAATGGAGATCTGTCAACATCCATAACTGTACCCACCATATCGATGCTTCTTTGCCAGGTTCCAGGACCTTCAGCAGTGATGAGTGTGGGGGACATTTTACACATCTCATGCGTGAGATCTCTTTTTGTATTTTAGCAGATTTTCCAGGTGTTTAGTCAAGCTCCTAGATGTTTTCCCTTCGCAAGATGGTGGTTTTTCCATTACAATTGTCCTCCAGTGCCTTCTCATGCAACGGAGACAACCTTGGGCTTTCAGAGGCTATGGAGGTAGAAGCTGTTGGTCCAGAGACTCTTCACACAGAACCAATTCAGGGAATTACAGGAAGGACAATATATTTCAGAAAGAATAGTGAGGGGAGAGACAAGAGTATGGCCCCAGAGGACTCAGGGGAATAGGGCTTTACTTCAGTCTGGGGCTTCTGAGTATTTTCCCTCTTATTTTTGCATTTGTAGATGATTTGCCATGAATATTCTGAGAAAGGGAGAGATTGGGGGTGGGTAGAATACAAGTACCCTGTGTCTGTGTTCCTTGGGTTGTCTCTCTGGGCCACACTTTTGCTTCACAACCAAGACATAGTTCACATTGAAAGGGGGGCAGGGATAGTTAAGCAATGTGTCCCCAGTTGGGTCCAGGACCTGAATGTCTGACTATATCAGTCTGTCCCTCTCTCTGGGAGTTGTAGACTCTGCTCTGGGCACCAGGATTTAACAGGCAAAACCTAGGGTTTAAAGTTTCCCATGTTCATGTGCCATAAAGTTTATTTAAATTTTGTTATTTGTCTTTAAACTATAATGCATTTCATAATTTGTAATAGTCTTAAGAGCCACAATTATACTTCATTGTATATATGTGTGTGGCAGGGGGAAGGGGGGATTGAGGCATATGGGAAGGGATGAGATTTAAGAGGTAAATTCCTGGAAATGTTTCATAAATGTTCTATTGTTACAACTCACCATTCTCTTGAGATTGCTGTGAGGACCAAATCAGATAATGGATATAAAAGCACTTTGAAAAATTAAATGTGCTATATAAACATGAAGCATATTCATCATAATCATTGTTATTAATTATGTAATTGACCAAATGAGTCCTCAAAGTTATGGAAGTCATCCCAGTATGAAAATAAAAGACTAGTTGATTTTTGGATCTATATTCATCACATATTATATTCAAGTTGACAAACATAAGTATTAAGTACTTACTATGTTCCAGGAACTGTTCTAGTTACTGAGGATCCAAATTTGGAAAATCCCTGATCCCTGCCCTGGAAAAGCTTACCATTTAATATGGAGAACAAGACATTCATGAATAAGTATGATCCTATGTAGACATGATAAAGGCAAAAGGCACAATGCTATAAGAAATTTGAAAAGGTAAGCTTGGAGGAAGGGCAGGTTTGGGAAGCGAGATGTTGATTCTATGAGGTATCAGTGGGATGTACAGTTAGAGATGTTCAAGCAGTCAGAAATATAGGACTGGATCTTTGGGAAGAGATTATGACTGGAGATGATAGATAGATAAATAGATAGATAGATAGATAGATAGATAGATAGATAGATAGATAGATA
>NW_020954576.1:59546419-59566651 GCF_900497805.2 Vombatus ursinus | reverse complement strand
ATAGATAGATAGATAGATAGATAGATAGATAGATAGATAGATAGATAGATAGATAGCTTTGTAAGTCAGCTACACGTAAGTGATAATTTAAACCTTGGGAATGAATGAAAAAATGTAGAAAGAAAAGAGAAAAGAGTCAAGGGCAGAATGTTGAGAGATGTCCACACTCCTACATGATAAGAAAGTAAAATTATCTAACACAGGAACCTTGAAAGTCTTAGTTAGACAGGTAGGAGGAGAACCAGGTAAGAGCAATTTTGTGAAATAAGAGGAGGGAGTTTTAAATAAGAAGGAGTGATCAATAATGCCAAATGATTCAGGAAGTCACATAGGATAAGAACTAACAACTTTGCAGTTACAGCAGAGTTGTAGGGAAGAATATCTGCTTTGGGGGGATGGGAGAGTAAGTGCATAGTGAGGAATTTGAGTCAGCAAGTATAAACTACTCTTTCTAAAGAAAATTTCAGAATTCAGAATCTTGTGGATGATTTTAAGGGATGGTAATGTCTGAAGACAGAAATGACGGGGAAGGGAGAGAAATAACAATAGCTCAAGTGGAATGGCTTGAGCCAAAGGAATTTTTCAAGATAGGAAAGACGTAGATATGTTTGTAGGTGGAGGGACAGAGGCCACTGAAGAAGTGGAGATTGCTAAGAAGTATGATTGATAAAGAACAGTGTCAAGGAGGAGAGACAGGAAGAGATGGAGATCAATTATCAGTCATTTACTAAGCCAGGCACTATGCCAGGTGCTAGGGATACAAATATGAAGAATAAAACAATTCTTACTCACAAGAAACTTATATTCTAATGGGGGAGACAAGTATATACAAGGAAAAGATAAGAAAAGATGAAGTCAGAGAGGAGACAGAAAGGCATGTTGGGGGCTGGATAACAAAGAATCAATCAGCATTGAGTAAGATGATTGCCATGTAGCAATTAGGGCCCAGCTAAAGTTAGACAGTACGTATTTTTGGTGGACACAGTATAATTTTGTGATTTTCTCCAGAAGATCAGAAATAGGAAAAATGGTAAAGGATGATGAGGATTCCCTACATCTCCCACAGCTGGAGATTAGCAGAGTGGGAATGGTACAAAGACAAGAGAGTAAAGGATTCAAGGAAAGAGGACAGTGGACTATTGAAATGACTGACTTTAGGGTCAAGATTGTGAAGGGAAGGAAGGAAAGCCAAAATTGGAGAATCAGAGAAAATAGCTTTAGGAAGAATGAAGTGGAGAAAAAGGAGGAATACAGACTATGATCACAGCAGGAAATTTCAGAATTCAGGAATTTATAGGTATAATAGTTGCAGGGGGTATGTTCACAGTATAACCACCCTTATAGATGGCTGAGGTAGAATGGGGACCAAAGTTGAAAGGGTTGACATTGAACTGAAAGTTCAAGTCACTTAAAAGGTCACCCACACAAATATTTACTCACCAAGGATGAAAGCAGAGGTCCATTGTTAATATTTGGTGCACACAGAGTCTGTATGGCCCAGCTCTTGGGGCCAATAGTAAAGGACGGAGAAGAGGATGTTTTCACCCTTTTACGGCAGTCTCTTTGACAAGAAATGTTCACAAAACAGGGTTTAATTCTCCCCCCCTCAAAGCTCAAATTCTTTTCTCATTGCTTCTTTGGAAGTCTTGAGTTATCTCTGTACTAACTGCATGCAAAATACGAGTGACTTCTAGAGACAGTAACTTGTAGGCAGATTTGCCAAACCACAAACAGCAAATCAAATGCATTTTTCCTCAGTTTGAATAAAAAAGTAATTCAGGGTTATTGTTATATGTAGTTTTTTGTGGAATGTATTGGTTTGTGGTGCTTTAAAAGAGGAGGAAAGTTGGGGGGTGGGGAGGCTCTGAGAGTAATCACTGTAAAACTGGGAGAGAAATTTGAAAGGAAATGTATAGAATATTGGAGAACACTGGAGGAGGAATCAATAATTAATCAATAAACATTTATTAAATACCTATGATATATCAGGCTCTGTGCTAAGTACTAGGAATACAAAGAAAGGTAAAAGTTCCTACTCTCAAGGAACTCACAGTCTAATGTGGGAGAACAATATGCGAACAATTATGTACAAACAAGCTATATAGAGGATAAATTGGAAATTATCAACAGAGGGAAGGCAATAGATTTAAGTGAGATTGGGAATGGCTTCCTGAAGAAAGTGGGATTTTAGGTGGGACTGAAGGAAGCCAGGGAAGCCAGGAGGTGGAGATGAGGATGAGAGATTCCAGGCATGGGGGACAATCAGTGAAAATGCTTGCAGTCAGGAAGTGAAGTATCTTGCATGAAGAAAAGCAAGGTGGCCAGTGTTTCCAGATTGAAGAGTACAGATAAGGGGTATAAGGTATAAGAAGGCTGGAAAGGTGGGGAGGAGGCAGCAAGTTATAAAGGGCTTTGAATACCAAATAGAGGATTTTCTCTTTGATCCTGGAAGTGATAGGGAGCCACTGGAGTTTATGGAGTTGGAAGGGATATGTTCAGATCTGTGTTTTAGAAATATCACTTTGACAACTGAGATGAGGGTGGACTGGAGTGGGGAGAAATGTTGCAGGCAGAACAACAAGGAGGCTATTACAATAGTCCAGGTATAATGTGATGAGAGTCTGCAACAGGGTAGTGGATTATCAGAGGAGAGAAGGGAGACATCTAAGAGATATTAAGAAAGACAAAATTGATAGACCTTGGCAATAGATTGGACACAGAGGGTAAGAGAGAGAGTGAGGAGTTGAGAATTTCACCAAAGCTGTGAACTTGGGGGCCCAGGAAAATGGTGGTACTCTCAACAATAAGAAAGTTAGGAAAAAGGAGAGGGTGTGGGAGGAAAAGATAATGAGTTCAGTTTTGGACATGATGACTTTAAGATGTGTTGGGGACATCTATTTCAAGGTGCCCAATAGTCGGTGAGGCTGGAGGTCAGCAGAAATGTTGTCTGGATAAAAAGTTTTGAGACTCTTTAGCATAGAAATGATCGTTGAATCCAGGAGAAAATCACATCATTCAATTTATGCCTTTGTCATTGAGTCTGACTCTTTGTGATCCCTATTTTGGGATTTTCTTAGCAAAGATAATGGAGTGGTTTGCCATTTCCCTCTCTAGCTCATTTTTATAGATGAGGAACTGAGGCAAACAGGGTGAAGTGACTTGCCCAGAGTCACACAGCTAGTAAGTGTCTGATGCTGGATTAGAACTCATGAAGACAAATCTTCCTGATTCCAAGCCCAGTCCTCTATCCACTGTGCTACCTAGCTGCCCTCTAACAAGAACAAATGTGTAAAATTAATTAATTCCATAAGTATGTATTGTATACCTACTATATGTTAGTCACTGTAGGAGATATAATGAAAAACTAGACAAAGTCTCTGACCTCAGGCCAATTGCAACCTAGTAGGAAATCTAAAAACACATGAACAAATAATAGTAATTCAAAGCAATTAAGTGAAGTGTCATGAGAGATACAGAGAACTGTGGGAGTTCAAAGGTGGGAGAGATTATTTTTGGCTGGAGGATCAGGGAATAGAATAGTATAAAACAAATATTTATTAAACACCTACTTGTACAGAATGTTGAGCTAGGTATTGAGGGGAATTTACAAAGTTTAGATAAAACAAAGACTTTGCTTTCAAGGAGCAGCTCACAGTCTTGTACGGGGATAAGACATCAAGTGGATATCTCTAGTGCATAAAATTACATAAATGCTTCAAAGTCACAAAATAAAATGCTATGTGGGATTTGAGGGAGGTGGATTACCAACCAGAGTGATCAGAAAAGACTTTAGGAAGGAGGTGACATGAGTTAACATTTAAAGGATGACTAAGAATTCAACCGATAAAGTTAAAAACAACTTTTTCTCTTTGCTTCCAGCTGGTTTATACATAAATCCTTCAGAATAGTAAGACTCCATCTTAATATTAAGAATATCCAGGAATGTAATTCTGGCTGCTTTAGGGAACAGAGGTGGATATTCAGCTTTACCTGTAAGGGAGGAGGTATACACTGGAAAAAGAGAAGTTCAGAAAAACAACTAGCTAACTTCAGAAAATTAAAGCCTTTTTGGATCTTTTTTAAAATTAGAATTTAGGGGGTAGCTAGGTGGCGCAGTGGATAGAGTTCTGGCCTTGGGGTTAGAAAGACTTGAGTTCAAATGTGACCTCAGACACTTGACATTTACCTGCCATGTGACCCTGGGCAAGTCACTTAACCCCATTGCCTAAGCAAAAAAAAAAAAAAAAATTAGAATTTAGTAAAAAACTAATATGAAACATAGAACCATTATTTGGGGCTATTATAAGGGGAAACTCAATGAATTTAATTTGGGCCCTAAAAGATGAGTACGATTTTGAGAAGAGGGAAAGGTTGATGAAGGGGAAGGGATATTCCAGGTGGAAGGAATAGCTTTAATATAGTGTATTCTTTGAGAGGAGGAATTGTTTTATTTTTTATCTTTACATTAACCCTCTGTTTAGCAGAGTGCATGGCCATAGTAGGCTCTTAATTACATGCTTATTGTTTGATCGATTGATTGGGTAGAGTTGAGAGGTGGTATGAGATAGAGGTCAGATCACGAAGGATTTGAGTGCAAGGATTTAATTTAATTAAAAATTATCCTATCACCTGAAAAAGTCTTTTTCACTGTCTCCAGTAGCAAATGAAGAAGAAAGAGAGGAAAGCAGAAATCTCCAGCTGGTTTTAAATAAATTAAAAATCATTTATTTCACATACTGTATATTTTCATTTTAAATTTGTCATTCATTCCCCCCAACGACAGTAGATCTTTCTTTCCTCTTCCTTCATTATCCTTTACCTTCTCAACGTTTGTCTAGTCCTATTGCTGCTATTAGGGAAGGTGGGTGGCAAAGTGGATAAAGTGCTGGGGCTGGAGACTCATCTTCCTGAGTTCAAATCTGACATCCAACACCCAATAGCTTGACCCTGTTCAAGTCATTCAACCCTGTTTATAAATGCCTTAGTTTCCTCTTCTGTAAAATGAGCTGGAAAAGGAAATGGAAAATTACTCCTGTATCTTTGCCTTTGCCAAGAAAACACCAAATGGGACCATGAAGGGTCAGACACTACTTGAAACAAATGTGCTGTTGCTGCCCTGATACAGTGTATATCACACATACTCCTTGGCACACTCATTTCTCCAGAGTTGAGTCTGTTTCCCTTATCCTACCTCCATAACCTTCACCAAGTGCCCCTAGTCCTTTCTCCTTTCACCTTTTCCTCTAAATCCCAATGGAAACAAGAGGATTGGAATGGCTCTTCCAACTTGGAGAAAGATCAGTCAGATGGAGAACAAAGCTGTGGGTGCAGACCTCATGGTAAATACTTTGTGGGTGGTAGATCTGTACAGTCATGAGTTGAACCCTTTGACATCTTGGGTTTCTGAGGACATGAATCATAGACTCTTGAAATTGCAAAGTTGTATGGGACCTCAGAGTTCATCTAGTCTGACTCCTTCCCAGAACATAAATCTTTCTATGATATTCTTAACAAATAGTCATTCAGCCTTTACATTACAGTCTTTACTATTTCATTTATTTGTATTTCAGTCATTTTCAGGCATATCCAGCTCTTCATGACCCTTTTGGAGTTTACTTGGCAAAGATACTGGAGTGATTTGCCATTTCCTTCACTTCATTTTACAGATGAGGAAACTGAGGCAAACAGGGTTCAGTGACTTGCCCAAGGTCACATTTCATTTGGGAAGAGCTTTAATATAGAGTGAGAAGAGATCTGTCTCTATTTAACTCCTAGCCATTGGGTTTAGTTCTGTCTTCAGGGATCAAGCAAAACAGTCCCAATTAAACTAACTAAAATTCTACCTTCTACAGGAAGCCTTTCCCAACCCCTCTTAATTCCAATGCCTTCCTTTGTTAATTATTTCCAGGTTATCCTGTACATAGCTTTCTTTGTGTATATTTGTTTGCATGTTGCCCCCCTCATTAGATGTAAGATCCTTGCAGGGAAGGTCCATCTTTAGCCTCTTTTTGTATCCGCAGTGCTTAGAACAGTACCTGGCACTTAGAAGGCACTTAATAAATCTTCATTGATTGATCAATTTTTCCTTTGTTTAGCCCAACAATGAAAGAAGTTCCAATTATTATTTATGTGTCTATGGTGCCTACTATTTCAGGGAGATGTTTTTCAGGGTACCTTTCAAAAGATCTCTATCAAGAAAACACAGCTACTGCCCAAGCTTCTGCCATAGGGCTTGCAAAACCCATGAATGGGAGTTCAGGATCAGAGTGTATCTGGGAGATTATTTTTCATGGTGGCTCCAAATCGAAGTAGTATTATTAAAAGATAAGCAAAGGGAGGTACCATGGTACTAGGTAAAGAATACCAACTCAGGAATCATATAGGATCATACCTCTGATACTACTTGTGTGACCTTAGGCAAGTCACACTAATCACCACCTGGGCCTCAGTTTCCTCATCTGAAAAATCAAAAAGTTTAGACTATGTGATTTCTGAGGTTCCTTTCTGCTCTAGATCTATGATCTTATGAAAGGGCCTCCTTGTAGGGATGGTAGCTTTGGTGAAGTGCTCAGTGGGCTGGAAGATGGTTCTCTGTGAGTGAGGTCACTTAAAGGGAGTGGAGAAAGACAAGTCAGGGGGCATCAATACAGTGTGTTGGAGGGCGCTACTGCACAGCTGTTATCATTTTCATCCCATTTCCGTTCTTCTGTCCTCCCACTCTCCTGTGGTTTCCACTTATGGACATTGGGGCAGGGGAATCAAATTCACATTCTTATCTAGGTGTAAAACTTCTCTGAACAGCTGCTTAGCCCATAATTAGCCAAGAGCCTCACACCATTGTAATCCTTGGGTCTGAGACTCTCTCATGATGCAAAGGGCCCAGGTATACTTGGGAAGATCTCATTCTCTTAGTTTTTATTCCACCTTCCCTATAAAGGAAACCTAGAAAAATCTATTCATGATACCCCACTCCCTCAGGATACTGAGACCTGCCCACCCTCCACTTGTAAGCACACTACTGAAGCTCACACTAATTACAGAGGACAGTTTTGCTGAAAACAGTGAGACAAAATTGAGATCATAGGGTATAAGCTACAAAATCTACATGCAACATTGGGATTAAGGACATTAGTTACTATACTGAATGGGAAGTCTTTTCTGGAAGAAGCCCTTCCTTCTTTTCTAGTTTTGGGTGGGCTTGCTGCCTTATGGCTCCCTGTAATTGGAGGGTGGGGGAGATGGGAGGAGAGGCTTAGGTGGTGTGTCTATCTCCCTGTGTCTCTTCCTCTTATTCTTGCCACTTTTTATGGCTCTGTTGCATAGCTACAGGGTCCCCAGTTTCTCAGCCACTTGGGCTAGTTCTCTATATAGTCTTCCAAACCTTTGAAGCCATCTCCCTGAAATAAGATGAGGGCAAAACTATCTCCAGAATCCAATTATTCTCTTCTGGTTATTTCCACTTTTCCCCCATAGGCCTTTTCCCCTGTCTTCTTCAAGGAGAACAATCACCATATGTGTTTCTTGGGAGTGGACACACTTTACTTCCCCCAGTTACTCAAGGTGCAAAGGAGGGGAAAGGAGAAAATATCCTACTCCTCGTTCACTATGCATTCTTCAAACCATTTCTCTTCCCACTCTCTCCCTACATTACTCCCCTCCTTACTTATACCTCTTGGCTTCCCCGATTTCCTTCAAATTTCAGCTAAATCCTGCCTTTTGCAAGATTTCCTGGTCCTCCTTAATTTTAATGTCATTCCTCTGAGATTATTTCCAATTTTTCTCCTATATATCTTTTTTTGTACATGGCTGTTTGCACAATGTTTCCCCCGTTACACTGTGAGCTTCTTGTGAGTAGAAACTGTTTTTTGAGTTTATTTGTATCCCTAGAACTTAACAAAGTGCTGCTCACCTAGTAGGTGCTTAATAAGTGCTGACTTGGCTTGACTAGGCCCTTTCTATAAACCTTTCTAGCCTGGTGGGATCTATGCCCTGCTGGCATAACTTTCAGGAACTCTGTGGCACCTCTATACCATTATGGTTTGACTCTGGAGTTCAAGACAGAGATTAGAGTTGAATCTATAGATCTAGGAATCATATGTATAGAGATGCTTACTAAAAAGCATGAGAAATGATGAGGTCATTAGATGAGATAATATAAAAAAAGAGGGAAGAGAGAAAGAGAAAGAAAAAGAGAGAAGAGAGAGAAAAGGGAAAAAGAGAGAAAGAAAGAGAGAAAAAGAGAGAGAGAGAGTTTGAGAGTTTAGAAAACCCTAGTGTTAGCCAAGCCCTATTCCCAAAAGGCAGCAGAGAAACCCTCAAACTCTTCTCATTGTGATGGTGTAAGGTTAAGTCGCCCTGGAATTTTAAGACTATATTCAATGAACCCTCTTCACTCAATAACTCCCAAGAACCTTGGGAGATACTCTCAGTTAGCAGGTATGACCTGGATAAAAATCAACTAAAGGAGATGGAGAAGGAGCTGGAAAAAAAAAACAACTATAAAAAGACTAAAAGGATGATAGTATTGGTATAGTAAATTATCAAGAATCTGTTATTTCAGTACTATAGGGATTTGCAGCCTGGATGACACTGAGTAGATAAGTCTTAGGGAGTTAGTTGACTTAGGCTGGAGAACGTTTGATAACTCACCTAGGATCACAGCAAGTGTCAGAGGTAAGATTTGAACCCAGGCTTTTTTGACTCCAAGTCCAGCACACTACTCATTAGGCCATTCTGCCTCTAAATAAATAATCACTAAAACAGGGACACAAACAACTTCACTCTCAGGGCTCATTTCTCTGGTGGCACAAGAAGTCGAGGAAGAATCAATGAAAAAGAAGCGAGACATAGCAGTGGTAGACTCTACATTATAGTGGGCCTTGTATCTGTCCTGGCTAATATCTATCAATCAATCCATCAATGATCAGAAAAAGAAGTGGAATGTGCTTGAGTTTCATGGGTTCCACATGTTAAGAACGAGGTCTAACCATTGGATGGCTCATATGCTGCATGAGTTTCCTTACAATGACTAGAGAAAGCAAGTAAGGAAGGCTCCCAGACCACTGAACGGACCCTTTGTTTATGAACTTATTGGAAGATATAGACAGGAGTCCCACAGAATGGGCAGGCATGGGTATTTAGAAAACTGTATTCTTGGAGGGAACACCTACATCCTTGAAATCATAGATCCATTTGGGTATTGAATATCAAGTGCCTGTATTCATACAGCATATTCCTAACCTAATAATCAATTTAACTACAATTTATAACTCTCCTCGGGGACTTTTAGAATCAAGGGCTTAAAGACTTTCTACCACTGAATTTGCAAATATGACTTTTATGTATTGACTGTATCCTTTTAAGGCTTTAAAAACACATCCAATCCATTGATGTGTTAACTGCCTCTGCTGAGGACAATTAAATTAGCAATTAGTGTGTAAAAAATAAAAGAAAAAGGGCGAACACAGGCACCATCTATTAATTTACTAATGTCAGTGGACTTAGGTCATCACATTAAATTTCAGGATATTCTCAAAAAACATGACGGAATCCATAAACAGCAAGATTGGGCAAGCCCTTTAAACCCTCTGGGCCTCAATTTCTTCATCTGTAGAGTAAGGGAGTTAAGCCAGATGGTCTCTAAGGTTTCTTCCCCCTCCACCCACCCCCTCCCAGTTTAGATGTACTTAGTGCCTGGGTGTGGATGGGGACACGCAGAGCATGCTACTAGAAGATATTTCTTGGAGGAACTCCAGAATTCCTGGAAAACTGCTGCAATGGAGTTAAAAGGGGGAGGGGGTCGAGTTGCGGGGGGAGGTTTGGGACAGAATCAGAGACACAGAGATAGAGAGACCCCTTTTTAGTGTTGCTTCATTTGCTGGATGCATTTACTTAAAGCATATTATATTTCCTTTTCAGGGAAACGAAACTGGGCAGCTGATAAGGAATGCATATGGATCTTTTCAGTTTAATGTTTTGTTTACCCCAAGAGCTGGTTTTCCTGCAAAGTGTCATGTTTTAAATTACTCCTGTTTCCCCCCTAAACCAAACAGTAAACTCCTTTCCCACCGAGTGCGGGGGTTTTGCCTCAATGGTGATTTCTCCTACCTCGCTCAGATTATATGGTAAGGATCCTATTTCAATTCACAGTTAGCTCAGGTTTTTGGCAGCTTCTCTGGGACTATCTGCTCGGTTATTTTTCTTTTTATTGTCATTTGTAACTTATCATTCTTTTAAAAATGGCGAGAACTTAATGCTTGGGCAAACGGCCATATAGGCTACTCCTGGAGTAATCCATCTAGGTTCCAGCAACCTGTGAGGGAAGAGACTGGTCTTTGGCCTCTTTTGAGCACTCCCTTTAGTGCAGTGAAAGTTTGCTCATTTGGGTTTTTTTAAAATGGCAGTATCTGCCTACTTCTCTCCCTACTAGTCCTAGGAGGCAGAAACTGCGCAACAGTGGGTACCAGTAGCCTTCCCTTCACCCTTTCCTTGTCTGATTGACAAGATAGTTCTGAATTTCAATTTCTGTTTGACAACATAAACATTCCCTTCCCTCTCTCCCCAATAATATCCCTGGTATGTTTTGTGCCTCACTTGGGACCCCTTTTTCCCTTCTCTCCTTTCTTTCTCCCCCTCTTTTTCTGTCTCTTTCTTCTTTTTTTGGTGGGAGTTGCTTATTTAAATCATGGCATTCATAGTTCTTATATTTCAATTCTCAATCAATTAGTCAATCAACCTTTTATTAAATGCCTTCTATGTGCCAGCCGCTGTTCTTGCCATTGAAGATACAAAGACAGAACTGAAACAATCTCTGCCCTCAGGGATGTTACTTTCTATCAGGGATGCAACATGCATACAATTAGGTATATAAATATGAGATATATTGTTTTTGGAGGAAGAAGGCACTTTCTAAAGAAATTTTCATCTCAACCCACCTGTTCTGATTGGTCTTTTTTTCCCTAACTCTAGCCGTTGTCTCAAGGACAGCTAGATGGCACAGTGGACAGAGCACTGGGCCTGGAATCAGGAAGTCTCATCTTCATGAGTTCAAATCTGGCCTCAGATACTTACTAGTTGTGTGACCCTGGGCAAGTCACTTCACCCTGTTTGCCTCAGTTCCTAAACTGTTAGAAGAAAAAAAAAGCTGGAAAAGGAAATGGCAAATCACTCCAGTGTCCTTGCCAAGAAAACCCCAAATGGGGTGACGAACAAATCCATTTTCTCTCTAGTTTTTTAATTTTTCCTAAATTGGACCCCTTTCTTTTCCTGAATCGTTACATTTCATATCCTGTGGAGTGATTGATCACCCAAGGGAGCCTGTAAACAAAAGTCATTCCCTGTGTTCTGTATTGCTGTGTTAAAGACCTGATCACTAGAATTCAACACCATTTGTGAGCTGGGGAGAATCAGGACAATGCATTGAAAGTACAGGCACCAAAATATTGGTTAGCAGTAATGGTCAAGGGTTGACCAGTTCCCAGAAGGGATAGAGTATATAGGTGCACCCTCTCCAAACCCAGGCAAATGAATATGAGTTCATATATATGCTTTTTGCATTTGGGTTACAGCCAACCCAGCCCCTTCAAGACCAATGTATCTGGTATGTGGATTTAGGTGCTAAGTGCTAATTGCAAGACAAGAGGTCCTTGTCTAGAGAAAGAAGCTTCAGAGGGCTGGAGGAAGGCAGATTACTCTGCAAAGACATTATTTATGGATTTTACATTTGAGCCTCCCCTCTCCCCCAACCCCCAGCCTCAACAATTTTCACCCCTCCGGGCCTATTCTGATGGAGATGGGAGAGTGGGGAGTTTCTATTTTCTTGCTAATTGGTTTTTGGCCGCTGTGCTCAGAGGAGAGCAAGAGTTCATGAGAGGCATCTGCAAAAATATTCTATGGAGAAATCCTTTTGGTATTAAGGGCATAGCAAGATCTGTGGTTTCTGTTTTCCCCATATGTTGATAATAAGGATCATTAATGTGGTTTGGACTTCATATATGTGTTTGTATGGTGTTGGCAGTTGGGGAGTGGGGGAAAAATGGAGGTGAGGAAGCCTGACCAGACAATTTATAATTATTTGTGACTTAACTCCATCTAGCATTCCAACAAATTGGATCTCAAAAAGGTAGTGGGAGACTGAGAAAATAAGAGAGTTACTTGGTCAATGGCTGAGCTAGGAATTGAACAGCAAGTTTTTTCATGAAACTACTGCCCATAGGCCCCTCAAAGGATTCTATGGTCCCAGAAACTGGGTGAGTTGATGAGGCATATTTGAGGTAAAAATTCTTGTATGGGGAGGAGAGGCAGAGTTTGTTGAAAATTTATTTTGTAGATTTTCTTGGGTAACAGGGCAAAAAAGCAACAAAGAGCAGTGAAACCTAAAATCACAGTAAGGAAGGGGGTCATAGGATCATAACTCCTGTAAGTGAGGGAATATTAGAGATGATCTAGTCCAACCTCCTCATAAATGAGGAAACCTGGGCCCAAAGAGGTTAAGTGACTTGGCCAGGGTCACATAACTAGTGAGTGTCTGAGGCCAGGTTTGAACTCAGGAAGATGAGCCTTCCTGACTCCAGGCCCACCTAGCTGCCCCAAAAGAAAAGTATAGCTATAGATACAGAGCAGAGATTCTTCATCTATAGTCCATGAAGTTAAAAAAAAAATGGATAACCATATTTCAATGTAATGTTTTCCTTTGTAATCCTGTATATTTTATTTTATGCATTTGAAAACATTTTGAAAAGAGATTCTTATGCTTCAACAGATTGCCAAAGGGGTCCATGTCATGAAAAAGGTTAAGAATCCTTGTTGTAGATGAATGTTTACATATAACCCAAAATGTGATATTGGAACAATGTCTGGATAAAGTCTTACAAATAATGAAATACATTTTTAAAATATTCAATAAATTGATAAAATTCCCATCCATAATCCTCTGGAGTCACTCCATAACCTGCAACTCTCAACCACGCAGATTGAGTTTGAAGGTGGACAGTGCCTGGAGCTAATCTTAGGTCCTTTCTCTTCTAGGCTTCAGGGATCTGCCCTCCTACCCTCAGAGCATGAATCAGGAAGGACTTTTTCATTTGGAAGGTAGGGAACATGCAACTTCTTATTAACTTTCTGGCAGGGGAAAAAATGCAAAAGCCACTTAGAGGGTGGAATGATGATCCATGTGACCAGGGCTCACAGGAACTGAACTGACCCAATTTCAAATCTTAACTTGGCCACTTACAACCTGCATGATATTGAACAAGTCTCTTGAGTCCTTTTAGCCTCAGTTTCCTGATTTATAAAGGGCAGGGGTTAGACTTGGGGCCTTGAAGGTCCCTTCCCATTCTAAATCTATGATCCCAGGAAGTGTTACTGTGATGACAATGATCAGAAGCAATCAGCCTTGTTGGGGCTAATTTTGTTAATAAAAAAACTAGTGACATGTTGATGACATACTAGCTTTTCGTTCAAAAAACAGACTGCGTCAAAGTAAATGATTTTTCAAGTAACATAAGAGAGATTAATGGACAGCTGTTTTACTTAGTAAGGTTTTATTGCTCTCTGCTTAGAGCAGTCTTACGAAAGAGCAGCAAAGTGATGGGCCCCCTTCTGTCAGTCTCTGCATAAGCAGCTTGTGACCAAAAGAAGAGTTAAATTCACTAAATAGTCCAATAACACAGCTACTTACATGATCATCAGCCGGAAAATGCAGAAACTGAAACATATAAGGGAGAAAGGAAGAATGGAAGACAAAATATAAAGTACAAAATATAGTCATTGTCCTCCTATCTCAATTCAGTTCAATTGCTACCATGTGCAAAGCACTGTGTCAGATAATAAGGATAAATAAAATACAAATAGAAATACAAAATAAATATATAAATATAGTTAAATATTAAATATAGCATAAAATAAATATATTATATGAATATGTAAAGATAAACAAAATTTTACAAAAATAGTCCCTACCCTCAGGTAGCTTTTATTCTGCTGGAGGGAAATAACATGTACAGAGATAAGTTAATACAAAATATATGCAAAATAAATGTAGTCTTGTTTGCTTATACCTGTATCCCCAGTGCTTAGCACAAGGTAAGGACTTAATAAATGCTCTAGCAATCTATCCATTCATCTATCTATCTATCCATCCATATCTATCTATCTGTCTATCTATCCATCCATTTTTCTATTTATTTATATACTTCTATCTTTCTATTAATTTATCTTTCTATTCATCTATATACTTCTATCTTTCTATTAATTTATCTTCCTATTCATCTATATACTTCTGTTTTTCTATTCATCTATTTTTTCTATTCTCCTATCTTTCATTCATCTATTTTTCTTTTCATCTATCTATATACTTCTCTCTTTCCATGTATCTATATACTTCTATCTTTTTTTTCATCTATTTTTCTATCTATCTACCTATGTATCTATCTAATCTAGTCACATAATTCATGAGGGGGGAAGCACTAATCTCCTGAGACTGACATGCAATGTATCACCACTATAATCCTAAGAATTGAGATATGAAAATGCTGCAAATAGTCAAAGATTGAGGGCTAGAAATATTCCTTTGTAAAATGGAAAATAGTATGGTTTCATTAATAGAAATGACACTTAAGAAGCTACATTACTATCTGTCTTGCCACTGCACCCTAGGGATCGCCAGGCCTCTTCATCTGACTGGCAGCTGAAACCTCCTTATGTGTTTTCTTCCCTTATTAGGTTGCGTCCTCTGAAAGGGCTACGATAATCTGATTTTTCCATTTGTTTCTCTAGTATTTGACACATATGCTTTGCATAGAGCAAGAGCTTCATTCATTCACCTGTGAAATGGGCATACTAATACCTGTAATACCTGCCTCATTGGGTTTGGGTTTAAATCTCGGCTCTTCTATTAACTCATCATGTGCTCTTGAATAAGTCATGTCTTCTTTCTGGGTCTTAGGGGGTAGGACTAGAAGCATCTGAGGTCCCTTCTTGCTCTAAATTCTATGGACTTGGTTGTCACCTCCCTCTCTTTAGTTTGCCGAGTCTGCCGGGCACTGTGATAAATACAAGGGACACAATTAATAAAAAGGAAGACAGTCCTTGCCCTCAAGGAGTTTGCAATCTAAAAAGGGAAACCACACACAAAAGGAGTCAGGAAAAGGGGTGGAGGAAGGGACACCTGCAAGTATCTTGTTCCATGGAGTTGAAACTAGGTTGAGCAGCAGATACAAAGTGGAGTGAGCTGAAAATCTAGTTTCTGCCCCACTATAAAGGAAGGCATTGAGAGAAGTTTGGTACTCTACCCTCCAGACTTCTCATCAGAGGAGAGAGGAGGCTGAGGGAGGTGATGTCAATCAAGGCTTGAATTAGCAGCACCGTGGTGAGTTTAGAAGTGATGAGCTTCTTCTCAGCAGTACAATGATCCAAGACAATTCCAAAGGACTCATGATGGAAAATGCTATCCACATGCAGAGAAAGAACTGATGGACCCTGAATGCAGATTGAAGCACTATTTTCACTTTCTTATTTATTTTTTTGCAGTTTTTTTCCCCTTTTGGTCTTTCTTCTTGCACAACTGTGACTAATATGGAAATATGTTTTACATGATTGCACATATATAACCTATATCAAATTCCTCACCATTTTAGGAAGAGGGGAGGGGAGGAGGGAGAAAAATTTGGAACTCAAAATTTTATAAAAATGAATGCTAAATTATCTTTACATATAATTGGAAAAAATAAAATACTATTAAAAATAAGTGATGAGCTTATTGTCAGAAGGGCATCTTGTTCTGTGGAGTTGAAACCAGGCAGAGGTGTACATACAAAGTAGACTCCAGAGTGCTAGACTGGGAGAAGAAGTAAAGGTGAAATTAGGCAGTAGAACCAGAAATGACAGTAAAGCTTGACTGAGCTATGCTGTGCCAAGCTACTTTAAGCAATATGATTATGTACCTGTAACTGACCCCTCTTTATGTATTTTGGATACCAAGAGGGTACATTGTAATGAAGAGGTGTTATCTTTTAAATGGCGAATTGAGAATTATTGTTATTGCTGTTCAGTCATTTCAGTCATGTCCAACTTCGTGACCTCATTTGGGGTTTTCTTGGCAAAGATACTGGAGTAGTTTGGCATTTCCTTCTCCAGCTCATTTTACAGATGAGGAAACTGAGGCAAACAGGATGAAGTGACTTGCCTAGGATCACACAGCTAGTCTGAGGTCAGATTTGAACTCAGGAAGATGAGTCTTCCTGACTCCAGGCCTGGTGCTCTACTATCAAAGCTACTATGAAGGAGGGGTTTCTAGGAGATGATAGGTAGATAATAAACATTTATTAAGCATTTACTGTGTGCCAGGTACTGTTTAAGTGCTGGGGATACAGATACAAGTAGAATAAGATAGGCCTTGCCCTCAAGGAACTTGCATTTTAATGGGTGAGGACAACACATAAAAGGGGAGCTGAAAAGCAGGGTCAAGGAGGTATGATAGCAAAGTCTGGAGAGTCAGAAGAACAGCTAGGAGCGGATTGAAGGAGGCCATTTTCCAATTTGGAGGCCTTGGAGGGAGCTCACTAATAGGAGAAGGCCTGAGTGAAAGGTGAGAAGGTAGCTGAGGTATGACAGCAAAGTCCTGAGAGTCAGAAGCACAGACAAGAGGGGAATTACAGATGTGACAGGGAAAGTCTAGGGCCTAGAAGAGTATTTCCCACCTCCATTTCCTTTGGGTAGTATTGGTGGTGGTAAATGGCAGGCTGGGAAGCATTCTGTCATCATAATTTTTGCCCTCTCTTCTTTGTGAGGTTGAGGCATTGGAGTAAGGCAGTACCTCCTACTTTTCTTCCTCTTTGTCTGCCTCTCTTCCAATCCTTGTGCAGTTTAAGCTTAATTTTAATTAGATTTCTTCTGATTCAAGGCCAGTAGGGTCAATCAGCATTCACGTGCTTGCTGTGTGCAAGGCATGGTGCTAAGCACTAGGAATGCAAATACATACAGAAATGAAAATAGTCCCTACTCTCAAGGAGCTTACATTCTAATGGGGGGAGGGAGGGAGAACAACACATACAAGAGAGCTGAAAATGGGGGATGTGAAGGTACTTGCTAGTGGAGCAGGTTGCTGGGGGAGGATAGAAATTGGTAGAGAAAATCCTGTGGAGCTGAATCAGCAGTACTGCCTGGAGACTGATGAAGTCATGGTTGACTTGGGATTTCTCCTGACATTGGAGGCCCTGGGAGGAATCAGTCAATTAGAAAGAGAGGCCACAGAGGCAGGGGGTATTTCTAATGTGATTAGTACAGGGATGGAAAGAGCTTCCAAGGTGAAGAGGTTTCTAAGGCATAGTAGAGAAAGTGCTATGGAGATGAATCAGCATTGCATTGCAGCCTGCAGAGAAACAAAGAGGAGGGTTGATTAGATTGCTTCTGGGATTTCTCCCTTTGGAGCTGGTATTTCTTCATGTTCCCACGCTACTGTTATACCTGCCTATACCATCAAAGTGGACTGTTACATGGGAGGTGATGTTACTATCTTGTAGAATGGACTTCAAACTGTGAATGAGAATATATATAATCACAGCAAGGCAAAGTCAATGGTCACATTCACAATTTGGAATCCATTCTCTCTCTCTGTCTCTGTCTCTCTCTCTCTTTGTCTCTCTGTCTGTCTCTGTCTGTCTCTCCATCTCTCTTTGTCTTTCTCTGTCTCTCTCTCTGTCTTCTTCCTTTCCTCCCCCTCTCCTCTTTTCTCCTCTCCTCTCCCCTCCTCTCCTCTCCTCTCCTCTTTCCATATATAAGCAAATTCATACATAAGTAAAATATGTACGTATTTGTCTTGGCTTTTCTATCTGTAAATTAGATATAAGGATAATGTCTCTCTTGATGCGCGGAGTAGTGTATTAAGTTTGACATTGCATGTGTACACATCTGGTTGGAGTAATTAGAGAATCTGGCATGGTAGAGAGCCAAAGGTTACTTAGAACACTGAAAACAGAGGGAGGAGACCTGAGTTCTAATCCCAGACATTGCCACCTACTAGCAGTGTAAACCTTGAGCAAATCCCTTAACCTAGCTCAACCTCAGTTTCCTCATTTATAAAATAAAGGGGTTGTATTCACAGATCTTTGAGGTCCTTCCCTATCTAGGATTCTAATTCTAAAGTCACCATGCACCACAACAGATAGACTGTGATTATTTTTCATTGTCCAGTGTCCCAGTTGTGAGCGTCCCACTGTTCAGGAATGGAAGTTATTTGTTAAAGTTCTGAATATTATTCTGATGCTCATGTTCTAATTTTCTAATCTCCTTTTTGCTCTGTATTCCTTTAAATCAGGAGTTGGCAAACTATGGCCTAAGGGCCAAATCCAGCCTGTTACCCATTTTTGTGTCATTTGTGAGCTAAGAATGTTTTTTGCATTTTAAAATTCAATAAAACTTAATTCTAAAATATAGAAATCGTACTTAGCTCACAGCAGTACAAAAGCAGGTGGAAGGACAGATTTGACTGTAGTTTGCCAATCCCTGCTCTAGATTAAGAATGTGGCTCAGTGGATAGAGTGCCAGCCCTGGAGTCAGGAAAACCTGAATTCAAATCTGGCCTCAGATACTTACTAGCTGGGTGACCCTGGGCAAGTCACTTTACCCTGTTTGTCTCAGTTTCCTCATCTGTAAAATGAGCTGGAGAAGGAAATGGCAAACCACTCCAGTATTTTTGCCAAGAAAACCCCAAATGGGGTCACAAAGAGTCAAACATGACTGAAACAATTCAACCACAAAAAAATCTGAAGTTGAGTCACAGACTGTTACTGTTGCTTGGGTTTCTCCTTCTCTTATGTGATCAAGACAGCACTTAGCCTACCAATACACACACACTTATCTATTCATCCATCGAGCTAGCTATCTGTATGAATATGTATAAACACACATACATATATTAATATATATTGTACATACATACGTATGTGTATATATCTATCTATCTATATATATATCTGTAGTGAACTTCTTGTTTGTACACAATTGTTTGCATGTTTGTTCCTCTATTAGACTGTGGGCTCCTTGAAAATAGGGTCTAGGGTTTTTTTTTCTTTTTTTGTATCCCTAGTTCTTAGTACAGTATTTGGCATGTAGTAGGAGCTTCATGTCTATTTGTTGACTTGTCTTGATTTAAATTGGACATTCGTACAGCCAATACATTCAAAAGTCAGGGTTTGGTCCTAAGCAGCCTCTGTATATGACATTATTATTATTATATGGCTATTGTTATCATAGACACTCTGCCCATTGTTTAGGTCCCTATGTTCCTCAGCAGCTATAACATTCATGTGTAAATGACACATTTGAGGAGCTTGGGAATCTATGACCTTCAATCTAGGGTGGAAATGGAGTAAGAAGGAAGTCACCTAATTAATACAGACCAGGAACAGCCCCAGTTGGGAGAAGTCATTAGCATGCCATATGCTTTCCCCAGCTCAGCTTCCCCCAGTCCTAATCTCTAGTTTTAATATTGTAATTAGCAACATCACTCATTCACTTCACACTTGAAAAAGTGTGTGGTTTTTCCATGCTGTTTAATGCAATGCTGATTTTTTTTTTAAAAAGATCTTGTTTAGATAGCTTCACAAATGTATCTGTCATTCAGCTGCTTGAAAAACATAAAACTCATTTTTCTCTAGATGATGATAATGGGGATGATGATTGATTGATTGTCATCTGCACATGTTTATCTCTCCCTGTTCCTTCCCAAGAATTCAAGGTGCTTAGCATATGAACATTCTTGCTTCCTAATCAGGGCTGTAGCTGGGAGGGGCGGGTGTGTGGAGTACAAGTCTGATTTCTTTAAGGGAGTAGTACTGCATGTTCTCCTTGGAGCCACTGGACTTCGATGACTCTGGAAGAGTGAGGCTGACTTTGTGCAGCTCTGTCTCTTTTAAATACAATTCATGCACAAGTCAAGATTTCACCCTTGTGGTGTCATCGATCCTCTTTGAGAATGAAAGAAGAGAAGAAGAAGAAAAAGAAGAAGAAGAAGAAGAAGAAGAAGAAGAAGAAGAAGAAGAAGAAGAAGAAGAAGAAGGAGAAGAAGGAGAAGGAGAAGAAGGAGGAGAAGAAGAAGAAGAAGAAGGAGGAGGAGGAGGAGGAGGAGGAGAAGAAGGAGGAGAAGAAGAAGAAGAAGAAGGAGAAGAAGAAGAAGAAGAAGAAGAAGAAGAAGAAGAAGAAGAAGAAGAAGAAGAAGAAGAAGAAGAAGAAGAA
>NW_020954576.1:59530068-59546409 GCF_900497805.2 Vombatus ursinus | reverse complement strand
AAGAAGAAGAAGAAGAAGAAGAAGAAGAAGAAGAAGAAGAAGAAGAAAAAGAAGAAAAACAACAACAACAAGCACCACCATCTAAGTGAAGCCAGGACTGGGGATATAGCATTGTAGCTTCCTATGCTGACCCACTCTACCATGTCCCACTTTGAGATTTCTTAGTGAAACCTGTCACTTGACTGGTAATGGGAACTGTGTAGAGAGAATTGGCTTCTGAACCTGACGTGTTGTCTGGCTTTTGATGATCTAGTCTGTTACTCAGCACCGAAATTTCCCCCATTTATATCATATCTGTCTTTTTACTATACTCCACCCAACCATAACGAAAAACATCTGCACGGTTTCTTGGGAAAGATGCTGATAACATTTGATTCAATATTCCAAGTATCTGTGGTTTTCTCAGTGTAGGTAATCTCTCCACTTAGATAGATTGTAACTCCTGTAGGTTCCAGATGGTCTATGTATGTTTTAATGTATCTTACTTCCCTCCACCCCCGCCTCGGCAAAAAAAACCCAGACACTTAGCAGCCCTTGGATTACTTTCTAGGTCATACAGTGTATAGATCGTGGCACTTAAAAGTCAGGAAGACTTAAGTTTGAATCCTGCCTCAGATACTTACTAGCTGTGTAACCCTGGGCAAGTCACTTAACCTCTCTGTGCCTCAGTTTCCTCATCTGTGAAATGAGGATAATAATAGCACCTATTTCTCAGGGTTGTTGTGAGGATCAAATGAGATAACATATGTAAAGTATTTTATAAACCTTAAAGTGCTGTGTAAATGATGGTTATTATTATTATAAAATGTTTTACAAAGCACTGTCTCAGTGTTATAGGATCATAGATTTAGAGCTGAAAGGAAACTTGAAGGCCATCTAGTCCAACACCCTCATTTTACAGAAGAGGAAACTGAGGCCTACAGAGGTAAGTGAACTGCTCAAGGTCACACAGTCAGTGACAGGGACTTAGAGGACATGTGACAAGATGTGAATCCAGACAGGTCCTCAGACTCTATCCGCTGTACCATGTTGCCTCACAGAGTATCTCGTTTGAACCTCACAATAATCCTATAATACACTCAGAGAAAGAATTATTTTCATCTTACAAATGAGGAAATTGAGACCTGAAGAGGTAAATAATTTTTTAAAGTCATATGGCTAGCAATTGGCCAGAACCTGTCTTCTGATCTCTAGAACAATAATCTCTTTTTTTAACAAAAAAACAAAACAAAACAAAACTATCTTTTTTTATTTTAAACGTTCTTATTATTATTTTGGACTTGACAAACATCAAGAAACATGAACATTTCTCTATGCAAAGAACAGAAAAAGAAGATTGCATGTGACATTATAAATCTCCATAATGTACAGCTTGTTCATTTAAAGTATATTTGAAATTTAGTGTGGCAGTTCCAACATTGCTCTATTAGTTTGTGTAGACTTCTGAATTTCCTTCTCTTCTCTTGTGTGTGTGTGTGTGTGTGTGTGTGTGTGCGTGTGCATGTATGTGTATATATTCTTTTATTAACCCATCACTCCAATGTAACCATCCCCTGCCCCTCCACCCCAACCCCATGAACAAAGACAGAAACAAACACACATACACACACAAACATACACACTGAAAAAAATTGAATCTGGCAAAACAAATCTTTGCATTTGCCATGTTGAAAAAAATGCATGAGTTTTTCTGCATTTTTAATTCATCACCTCTTTGGCAGGAGGTGAGTAGCATGTGGTTTATCATTATGTTGGTTAGAGTTCAAAAGTCTTTCAAAGTTGTTTTTCTACTGTAATGTTCTTATCGTTGTCCAAATTAACCTCCTAGTTTTGTACATTTCACTCTTCATCAGTTCATAGTTTCTCAGAAATTGTCCCTTTTATCATTTCTTATGGTGAAATCCATAACATTATTCATTGTGTTCATATACCACGATTTGTTCAGCCATTTCCCAATAGGAGGATGCCTCTTTAGCTTCTAATTTTGGTCTACCATGAAAAGAGCTTCTATAAATGTTTTTGTAAATATGGGTTCTTTCCATATTTTTTTAAATTTCTTTGGGGGTATTGGCCTAGTAGTGGTATAGCTGGATCAAAGGGCATGCACAGTTTAGTAACTTTTTGGCCACCATACCAAATTGCTTTCCAGAGTGGCTGCACCAATTCATAGCCCCAGCAATAATAGTGCAGTAGAATACCTGTTTCTTCCTAGGCTACCAATACTCTTTCTACTATACCACATTGTTTTATAGTGAAAAACACAAGATGATGACTATAGTACTCCCTCTTTTATCCACCATACCACACTGCAGTCCATAAAAATTTAAAACTAAGAGATGAAACAGGAAGAAGGAGGGAGGAGGGATACTGTTTTCTTTTCCTTCTGTGTTTGTCCTAATAAAATAGGATGCAGCTGTATGGTATCCAACTTGATCACTGACGCATTCTACCGGAGGCAAAGACTTCTCCAGCCTTTCCAAACTGTGGGCAATCGACCATTCCTCGGAATCCCTGCAGCTCTTTTTATTAGAACAACTCATCTGGTACTTGGCAAATAACTGTTTTGTTTTGTTATTGTTCTTTTTTATATGTGTGCCCTTTTCCCTTAACTAAACTGTAAATTCCTTGAGGGTTGAGGTTGGGTTTTTCTCATCTTTATCTCCCTCAGTATCCAGTAGAGCGCCTTGCATGTAATAGATGCTCAATGAATGTTTGATGATGGCTATGATCTGATCTGCCTTTGGAGCAGAGGTAACAAATCCCAAGGCCACCTTGATGGCAGCCTTTTCCTGTGGTTGGGTTGGTAGTGGACCATTTGGTATGCATAAGCCAAGAAGAGGAGCCACCCATGTTTGAAGCCTTGGTGTTGTTTACCCTTCTCTTTCCCTCACTTCTCCTATCCAAATTGTCACCATTTCCACCTCCACAACGTTTAGCAATTACTTTCTTCTGTCTGTTTCCATAGCCACCCTTCTAGTCCAGACTCTTCTTCCCATCTACCTGGACTATAGCCCTTTAAAAAGTCTTCCTGCCTCCACTCTCTTTTCTCCCTCAATTCATTCTTCATGTTGCAACTCAATATATTTTCCTTATGCACAGATCTAGTCACACCACACCTCTGCTTGAATTCTTCAGTGGCTCTTTCTTGTTGACTAAGTAAAAGTTAGGCTTCTTTGCCTGGTGCTCATTGCCTTCCACAATGGCAGGACCACTTCCTTTCGAGCCTTATCTCAATTCTTCCAAATACCAAACACCCAGATAAACTGGTCTATTCTCTTTTCCCTGATCACATTTAGGTTTTCTGATTTTGTTCATGTCTTTATTCACACAGGCCTCTATGTGTAGAATACCTTCCTCTTCACCTTCTGAATTTTTACTTATCCTTGAAAGCCCAACTCCAATGCCATCATCTCCATGAAACTTCTCCTGATCCCCATTGTCAATAATACGTTTCTCCTTTGAATCTTACAAGTCATTTTGTTTTGTGTCTACCTAATAACCCCATCGTGTAAAGTTGTATAACAAGGTTATACATGTTTGTCCTTCAACTAGACTGGAAGCTTCACGAGGACCGGAATTCTGTCTAATCTAAACTAAGCTAAGTGCTCTTCATACATGTGGCCCTTAATTAGAGTTGTTTGCTAATCAGAGTTGTTTGAACTGAATAGAAAAGAACAGAGCTAAAAAGAACTAAGGGACTGTCTATGGTGAAGAAAGGCAGGGTAAGTCCAGGAGCTGCCTCCTGCACCCTTGGTTATGCCATAGACTTATGCCATAGACTTCTGGACCCTGATTTAATATATAATAAGTTGCAAATGATTTTCAGAGGGAAGTGTCTTTTGAAGTCTGAGTAGGAGCTAAACTCCTAGCTTTCAGTTATTATCTATTTTTAAAAATAAAGTTCTTATAGAGCACTGGCCCTGAAGTCAGGAGGACCTGAGTTCAAATCCGGCCTCAGACCAACACTTGACACTTACTAGCTGTGTGACCCTGGGCAAGTCACTTAACCCCAATTGCCTAAAAACTAAAAAAACAAAAAATAAAAAAACAAAAAAATAAAGTTCTTAAGAAAAGCATCTTTATGTTGGTATGATGTGTACTTTGGCATATCTTTTTCCCCTGGCTTATTCTCCCTGTCCCCATTATTATTCTAATAGACCTACACTTTCCAAAGTACATTGCAATCATTTTCATTAGGGATACACAGACGGCTCAGTTCTGTTTTCCTTGCTTGGCTCTAGGGAAACTCACAGGGGTCATATTTGCTTTCACATGTCAATAGATGTTACTACACCATCTTTCCTTCCTGTTGCCAGCCTTCCATCACTGCTGGCCCATGGCTTCAATCTTTTCCACAAGAAGAAGGATGATTTTCCTGTTTGTGGATGAGATGTTCTGACCTTTCCCCCTTCTTTGCACAAGTTCTTATTGTAAAGATGACTAGATTTTCAAAATGAAAAAAAAAAAAAACAACTGCTTGTAAGGTTGATATTTTCTTCCAGCAAAGGCTGGGAGGCTGTCTTTTTGATGAGCATATTGTAAAAGATGTTCATGCATCAGGGAGAATTGGGACTACAGGATCTCAAAGTCCCTCCCAGCTCTGAGATTCCCTGAGTACTAGAAGAGTGGTTTGGAGTTGGGAGAGGCTGTATTTTGCCTTTTTTTTGTATCCCTGGTGCTTAGAGTAGTGCCTGGAATGTAGCAGGTATTTAGTAAAAGCTATTTGACTGATTTAGGTAGTGCTAGTACTATCACACTCTCCCCCATTTTATGGATGAAGAAACTGAAACTGAGGCCCAAGAAGGTGAATATATTCTCTGAGCCAAGATTCAAACCCAGGTTTTCTAACTCCAAATTCAGAGTTCTTTCCACTACATAGTGTCTAATACAATATAACATATGTCAGGTGTTACAAAAAAGGTATAAGAAGCGTTGCAATGTGAACTTAAAGGAAAATGGATCACATCCTGTTAGGAAGCAGAGACAGCTTCAGAGAGAAGGTAGCATTTGATCTGGGCCTTAAATGTCTGGAATAGTTTCAATGGCCAGAGATAGCAGGGTAGGGCATTCTAGATAGAAACAATGTGAGCAAAAATGGAGGGGTTGGAAATCAGGGGGGCAGTTAGGTGTACAGTGGATAGATTGCAGGACCAGAAGTCAGGAGAAAGATTCATCTTCCTGAGTTCAAATCCAGCTGCAGAAATATACTAGTTGTGTGACCCTGGGCAAATTACTTAACACAATTTGCTTCAGTTTCCTCATCTGTAAAATAAGCTGGAGAAGGAAAATGACAAACCACTCCATTCTCTTTGCCAAGAAAACCCAAAATGAGGTCATGAAGAGTCAAACAGGATTGAAATGACTTGAGTAACAACAACAAAGGAAATCAGGAGGCATGTTTGAGTGACAGCAAACAATCGAGTTTGGCTGAATTGTGAGATATATAGGGAGAGAAAAGAACATTTGGCTGAACAGCTAAAGGGGAGTCATATCCTGGAGAACTCTGATCATTATAAGAAGTTTGGGCTGCCTCTGGGAGGCAAGCATCATTACTCAGGGAAGCTTAGCAGAGGGTCCCAAAGACCTGTCCTTTGCCCTTTTCTGTTTTGTTTTTTGTTTTGGCTAGGCAATGGGGTTAAGTGACTTGCCTAGGGTCACACAGCTAGTAAGTGTTATGTGTCTGAGGCCGATTTTGAACTCAGGTCCTCTTGACTTCAGGGCCGGTTCTCTATCCACTGCGCCACCTGGCTGTCCCTCTGTTCAACATTTTAATCAGTAACTTTAATGGAGGCATAGGTTTCATTCTCATCTGATTTGCTCATGACATATAGCTAGGAGAGATGGTTTACACAGGAACCAAAAGGGTCTTTCAAGTTAGAGAACTAGATTGAACCCAATAAAACAAAAATTTATCAGGATAAATCTAAGATCCAACACTTGGATTCAAACACACCAAGTGTACAATTATAGGATAAAATAGAAAATTACAAGCTGGGAAGGAGATAAAAAGCTAGAATATATTCAATGAAAAGAAGATAAGAGAAGTTTAGCTGAAAAGGCTTATCTAAACTTTTTGTTTCTCCTGGCACCACGCACATATACAATAGGTGCTTAATATATACTGTCATATTATTTTGGAAAAACTGTGACCTTAGATTGCAAGAGTAGCTGAGTTCTGTCCAGAAAAAGGGAGGTGATAGCCTTGCTGTATTTTGCACTAGCAGACTACATTTGAAATATTGAGGTTAGTTTTTGGACAAGCACATTCTAAGAAGGACATTAAAAAGAAGGAATGTCAGTTCATCAGGGGAAATCCAGGCCAGTGAGGGAAATAGAAACCATTCCTCAAGAGGACTGGTTGAAGGAATTAGGGATTTCCTTAATGGAGATATGAGAGCTGTATTCAAGTGCATGCAAGTTTGCACATGGAGCAGAAATTACACGTTTTGCTTGGTCCTGAGGATGGAGTAATGTGTCAACATTGCAAGGTGACAGGTTTTGATTCTTAGTGAATAAAATTCCATAACAGTCAGAGCTACCCCAAAGTAGAATGGACTGGACATAGGAATTTGTAAGTTGTCCAAAACCTGAGATCTTCAGGTAGAGGCAGGATAATCATTATAATCATTTTGGGGATATTTTGTAGAGGAGATCCCTGGTTAGATATGAGTTGATTTATAATAACTCTGAGGTCCCTTTTGTCTTTGGTAACCACAAAGAACATTATTAGTAGAGTGAGGTATATAGAATGGTCTTCTAATCCTATCATTTGACAATTGAAGAAACTGAGGCCCAGAGAAGTGGTTATTTATTAAGTGTTAAACAGCTAATTAGTAGTAGAGCCAAAACTAATTAAGTCTTCTGACCCCTAGCCCAGTGCCTTTCCTACAACACTGTTGTTGTGGTTTATCCTTCATTTTCTAAGAGGACTAATGATATCACAAGGGTAATGTCTTGACTTCTGTATTTGGATTTAAGTGAGGCAGAGTTGCATAAAGTTGTCAGCCTCACTTGTTCTTCCAAAGTCATTGAAGTTCAACAGCAGGACAAAAGTCAGGAAGACTAGTGATGACCCAGGATGCAGTGGATGACCTTGGCATCTTCAATGTCTGACCAAGCTCTCCAAGCACTCCACAGTGCCTGCTTCAGCTGCCTTCACTGTCATTAGAACAAATTGTTCTCGTCTGCCTCTTCCACCAGGGGAAGTCTTCACATGCTTGTAGTAGACATCCTCCTAACTCACCAACAGGTTTGAGGCCTGTCAGTTACCTTCAACCTGGTTTAGCCTGTTTGCTGACATGATTTTGCCTGGTTGTGACCTCTGTACATACTACAGCTTCTTGGAGCCACAGGTGAAAGTTGTGCGCCAGGTGGACACCAAAAGTGGATGAGCAGCCCTGAAAAGGGCTCACACCAGAGGTGGCTAATCCTTCTTGAACACTCCATATACTTCTAAAATATTGTGCTGCCTCTCAAGACACTGGCCTCCATAACACATTACTTATCTCTATTATACCCTAGTGGAAATAAAATAGGTGCACACCTCAAATACAATCCTTTATGTTTAGTGCATGTACTTCAAACAGAGTCATAAGCCCATTAAAGCATTTGAGAATATGGTCCCATTTGAGGTCTTCAAGTCACTTACATTTTTATATCCCTCATAACTATATCTGGGGCTCCATTGGTTTAAAAAAAGACTCATACATCAGACTACATGCTTGGTAAAAATCAGTTAATAATTCATCTCCAGCTTTGTCAATCGGTCAGTTTTATTGTTCTCTATCTAAAAGGTGAAGGTAGATAATGTTTGGAGGGGCAGAGTGCCTGTGTTCTGGGATCATACTATGAGTCAGGAGCCAAGCTGTCTAGCTTCTAGACTCTCTGTCTTGCACTTTGTCTGCAGTATCGTGCCAACTTTACTTAGTGGTAGTAAAATGAGTGTTGACTGGTAATTGCTGTCTAGGGGCGAGTACAATGGTTGTTAAAAGTTCATTTGATTCTAGGCTGCATCCAGGACTCATAGTTCTGCTGTACTTTGTCCTGGTCAGACCACACGTGGAATTTTATATTCACATCTGGGCACCACATTTTAGGAGGTAAACTAATAAGCTGGAAAGTGTCCACAAGAGGACAACCAGGCTAGTGAAGGGCCTTGAGTTCATATTATATGAGAATTAGTTGAAAGATATGAGGATGTTTAATCAGGGGAAAAGAAGACTTAGGGATAATATGAGAGCTGACTTCAACTATATGAAGGGCTGGTATGTGGAAGAAGGAATGAACTCAGAAGTTATTGAGCCAGATTTAGGGTTCCTAACAAGTTGAGCTCTTCAAAGGTAGAGTGGGCAGCCTCAGGAGATGTGGTTTCTACTCTGCCAGAGGTCTTCACACTGACCACTTGTTACAGATGTTGTAAGGGGGATTCTTGGTCAAGTGTGGATTGGACTAGACATCTCTGTGGTCCCTTCTGAGGTAAAAAAATTCTGTGATTCTTTTGTCTGCTATCAAGTAACACCTTCACTCTGTTGTCGATAGCCTGTCAACAACAAATATGTGCAGTCAACTAATCAACAAGTATTTATTAAGGACATACTATGTGCCAGGCACTGTGCTCAGCTCTGGGAATATAAAGAAAGACAAAACCGAAAAATAAAACACAGTCTGTGCTCTCAAGGAGCTCATGGTCTAATGGGAGATAAACATAATAAATTGCCACGTATAGACAAGATATATATTGTGCAAATGGAAGGTGATCTCAGAGGGAAGGTACTAGCAGAGGGCAGAAAGGAGGGGCTTTGTGGTGGTGTTAAAGACATCCTATAGATGGTTAGATTTGAGCTGAGTTTTGGAAGGAAGCCAGGAGGCAGAGGTGAGGAGTAAGAGAATTCCAGGCATAGAGGAGAAGAGTGGTAAGAAGACATGAAAGCTAAGAAGTCAGGTTGTGAAGGGTTTAGAATACCATTTTACATTTGATACACTGTGCTATGTACCCATTGACCATTTCTCCTATTGATATCTTTTGTATCTGTCGTTATCACCCCATTAGCCCAAGGTCCTCTCCTGGGCTATGAAAAAATAAAGTTACTATTCTTTTTTCTATTCTGATCAGCTTGGAAATTATAGAAGGGAACTTAAAAATTACTTAATCATAAGATCTTAAATTTTAGAGCTGAAAGAGACCTTTGGAAATAAGTTAGTTCAACCCCCTAATTTTCTAACTGAGGTCTAGAGAAGTAAAAGTACTCTTCCAAGGTCCCACAGTTAGCTGGTGGTAGCCCTGGCTAGAATCAGAATGTCTCCACCAGGAGAAGATTGACTTTGAAAGTCTAGCATGCTTTCAAAGATAATGTTATTTTCCTAAAACAAATACACTTGAACCTCCAGGCTAAATGACTTACTGTACCAAGCCTTCACCTCTAATGAGTCTTATCTCTGAATACCAAAGGACACTATCTTGCATTACTGAATGATAATAGGACAAGATTGTAAAAACCAATAATAAAACTGAGACACAAATATTAAAGTGCTTTAAAGTTTGCAGAAGCACTTAACATTTGTTATCTCATTTGATTCTCACAACAACTCTATGAGGTGGATGTTATTCATAGGTTCTTTTTACGGATGAGGTAACTGAGACTGAGTCCCACTCCATATCCTCAGTCATTCCAGAAGGACTTTGCTCTCTCTGTTTGAGAGATCTTATATCTCTGTCCCTTTCATCTCTGCCCTTCTGGTTTCAACTCTACAGAACAAGGTGAGCCTTGCAGAATAAGCTCATCACTTCTAAAGTCACTATCACGTTCCTAACTCCTCTAATTGGAGGGCTAGAAGGTGGAGCACCAAAACTCCTCCCAATGCCTTTTTTTATAGGGGATAGAAATTGGTCTTTCATATCACTCCACCTTATATCTGATACCCTTCCTGGTTTCAGCTCCAAGGAATACCCAGGGCCCATATTCCCTGGGGTCCTCCTCCCTCTCCCTTTCTTGCCTCCTTCTGTGTATTGCCTCCCCCTTTAGATAATGTAAGCTCCTTGAATGCAGGGATTTTTTAAAAAATTAATTGTATCCTCAATGCATAGCACAGTGCCTGGCTCATTGTAGGTGCTTAATGTTTCTTAGATTGGAATTAGGATTCCTGCTGAGTTTTTGTCCTCTGTCATTCCCCATCCAAGGTAGTTTGGGGTCTCTCACTTTTTCACTTCCAGATCCTTCTCTCTTTTAGTGAGGCTGGAGATAAAAAGGAGTAAAATGATAGGGGGGGGCATGGGGAGAGGTCTGGGACTGAGGCCATCTCAGGAGTTTTGAGGATAAAAAATGAAGATATTCAAACTCCAGCTATTTAAACATGATAGAGTGGAAAAGAACATTGGATTTGTAGTCAAAGGCCTTGGATTCAAACCCCACTGCTGACACTACTTCTCTGGGTCCCACTTTCCTCATCTATAAAATGAAGGGATTGGACTAGATGTCCTTCTGTTATCCATTCTATGAGGAAGATATTCTACAATTCCTCTTCTGATTTCTGTGAGTTCTGGGCTTTTGCCTTTGGCTTCCCAGAAGAGTTCAGTTCCAGTCTCATTTGGCACAGCTGGATATGGAGAGAGGGAGGCTGCTGTGCAGCTGGCTGCCCTGTGGGGGCCCCAACTGGAAGTTAGGAGGGACCCAATACTGGTAGTGCTGCTCACCCCTGTTTATCTAACTTCCCAAGTACAAAGCATCCTTTCTGACTGCAATGAATGAGAACCATCTAATGGGCTACAGTTTCTCCTTTATAAATAAACAAGGGATGTATAAACACGGAGTGAGAGGTTCAGAGCCCAGGAATGACAACTGCATCAGTGGTTTCCAGGAATGCCTCTGGATTTTTATGGGGTGTCATGGGTGGGAGGCATCAAGATGATTAAAGAGACTGGGATTAGCTTCAAGGAATTGATAATTAGCTGGTAATTCTGGTAGGCTATTGAACATGTTGGGAATGGGGAAATCCACAGAAGTTAAGGCTAGTGGTTCAGAGTTTGGGTTATTGTACAGATAGGGACCATATTTTTCCAAACCAAAAATCGGGATGCACAGTTTGACAAAGGATGGTCCTCTTGCAAGCTCTCATTAATAGTTTGCTTCTTTTTTGTGAAATCAGAATGGGAAAAGCTGGGCAGCTTTGAAAACAATATGTAGTAATTATTACATAGGTTTTCTTGAAATGGAAATTTGTTGTTTTATATTGAATCCTATCTTATGGTCTGCTGTGTATATGGCATTTTTTCCCCTTTTCTCATTTTTTATTTAAATTTAAAATGAAAAAAATTACAAAAAAAATTAAACACATATTAAGAAAAAGGCAAAGTACAAGTTAAAAAAAAAGACATCAGAATAGTCCCAGAAAATTCAGGAGTGTGGAGGCTATTATAAGTTTGAAAAGCATATATTTTCCTTCCTTTTCCCCTCCCTTCCTCCCTTCCTCCATCCTCGAGTGATTCATATGCTACAGAGTCTGGAGCGGCCCACAGGAGAATGGAAATTGGAGAGGGTAGGCAGGGGAGGGAGGGAGAATCATAGAATCACAGAACCATACAATATGAGAGTTAGAAGAAACTTTAGTGATCTAGTCCAATCCTGTTATATGACAGGTGAAGAAACCAAGGGGGAAAGGGTGGAAATGGAGCCAAGATTTCAAGTTTCAGTTTGAAAGAGGATGAGAAACTGATGAAGTGTCAAGGTGGAGATGGCGTTCCAGATGGAATCATAGTCAAGAAAAGAATAAATATCACTAGTATGCATCAATCCCTTTCATCCGGGATCTCAAAGCACCCCAAAGAAGCACAGAATGTGAGATTTGGAAAGGAAGAAATCACCTGACCTAATTATCTTAATTTAAGGATGAGGAAACTGAGCCCCCAAGGCCATGCAGGTAGCTAACAGCAAAACTTGGACTACTTTATCAATTAGGGTGCACCTCTTGAAGATTTCTGAAAGAGAAATAGGTAACAAATAGTAATAATTTCCATGTCTCTAAGCAGAATTTTGCTATACTACCCCTCTTTAGCACATTGTCACAGAAACATAGATTTAGACTTAGAAGAAACCTGAGCACTGACTCAGGAGTCAGTGAATTTGGGTTCAAGTTCTGCCTTTCATATTTATTACCTGTGTGGCCTTGGGCAATTCACATGCCCTCTCTTGGCCTCAGTTTCCTCAGCTTGAAGCCTGATTGATAAGGGAAATATAAAATGAGATTAACAAAGTATTTAATGTACATTGCCTTATTTGAGCTTCACTTCAACCTCAAGAGGTATGGGGTATGGGGATGAGGTACAGAGGCTTATCTTGAGGACCTCCAAGCCTGTAAGGGATACTTGAGTAGTGACTATCTTTATAGAGATAAAGATTTTTGCCAGTGGAAAATCATTAGCACATCTTGACTTTTCTCAGGGTCACCAAATGAGTCAGGCTCTTGGGACCCAGTCATTGGCTATAAGCCTCAGCCACATTCCCTTCTTTCTAAACTGTGGAATTATATAGTCCTTCCTTGACTCCTTATGGCATTTGTTGGTACATGTAATAAGGTATTTGATTTGTCATTTGTGGAGAATCCAAGTAAAGTGTTGCCTGGGTGCTATCAAAATAGGCAGGTTAGAGATGGCTGCACAGAACGGGCACCAAGCCTAGATGGGAGAAGCAGAATTTGTAGTGACAGTGAAGCCGGCTGGATGATTTGACCAGCTGCTTGGGCAGTTTTGGAGTTTCCATATTGGCTTTTTCTTCCATGGGTATATCTTTGTTGGATAAGGCTATGTTCCCTGATGAAACTTTCTCTTACTCCGGCAGCAAGTCTGTTTTCGTTTAAGGTGCATGAGATCATTATCTAACATCATGGCCGCAGGAGAGATTTTTTCCAAGCCTCCTGAAGTGATAAAATACTGCCTCTCTGCTGAATTTCTTACTAGTGGAACTGGTTAAAGTTAAGGAGTTATTATTAGCTTGGCCATCTTTGCAAAGTACATTTCTGGTGGGCATAAAACTAACACAGAGCTCTAGAAATTTATACTGGGTTGACAGTGAACAAAGAGAAAAAAAAAATCAAAGTATTCTGAATCCTTGCAACTCAAAATAAGACTCTTCTCGCAACCAAATAAATACATAAATGAGTATTATGGATTTTAAATTGCCACTGCACCAGATTCATGTTAATTCAAATACATTCAAAATAACAGCAACTCACAGCAACGGTGATGAAGATCTCGACCCTAGAATAATGTAAAAACAATCTTTTAAAAATATTTTATTTTATTTTTAATTTATGAAAAAAATATTTCCATAACGTAGTATGATAAAAAAAAAAAAGGTGATTGCACATGAGTCTGTCTATGGGATATGGATGTGTATGTGAATGTGAACTTATGTTTGGAGAAATAATTTCTGAATTTGGACAAGTTCATTTGTCTGCAGTGTGGTACAGTAGGTCGGGTCTTCTCCCCTTCTTCCCTCCCCGTTTAGACTCCTACTAGACAAACAGAACAAACAGCAGAAGACGCTGAAAGATGAAGGGCTGAGAAATGTTTGTTGCACGTGCTCCCTGAGACATTCCTGGTGTTTTTACTACCTGTTTGGCATTAAGCATTTACACACGGGTTAGCAGTTTGTAACATTTTGTAAACATCCGTCTTGCTTTCCAACAGGCCTAGTAATGGCCCAAAAACAGCTGGGGAAAAGCTTGTGGTGAGAGAGCTTTTAACTAATTGACAGCGGCTGACCAAACCGGGATCAGAACATGGTAGATTTAGAGCTAGAAGGGACCTTGAAGGTCATCTAATTCGACCTTCTCATTTCACAGATGAGAAAAGACTTTTATGTATCTAAGCCTCAGTTTCCTGATCTGTAAAATGGGAATAATAACAATAGTGTTTATCTCATAAGGTTTTTGTAAAAATCAAATAAGACAATGTACAACCTATTTCAACATCTTAGTGCAGTTTTAAGCTTTAATATCTTCAGATATATAAATGCTGCAAACTCATAAAAAAGTTAATTATTTAAAATTTTAAAATGTTGATACATTTCTAATTAAAAATTCAACATAATTCCCAATATTGTACTATAGATTACTCTAGTCAATTCTCAGATTTTGTAAAAATTTTCATCAGTGACTGAAAGGATCATATTTGTCATCCTGGCTTTAGGATCATTCAATCAACAAGATTTTGATCTCTATTCAACCATTTTGACATGACCCTCACCAGAAAAAATCTCTCGGAGATAGATTAGGTGACTGAGTTGGCCAACAGAGCAGGTATTGTCTACCAATCCACTGGTCTGAGAAAGTGTCATTCATTGCCCATGCAACACATAATGATAGAGTGCCCCTTATTGTTAAAATTAAATAAAAAATTTACCATTTGAGAGTCACAAAATTAAATAAGTATAAAAGAAACTTAAATAATTAAGCTTTCAAATTATATTTTGGTAAGTTTGTAGCATTTATACTTCTGAAGTTATTAAAACCTAAAACTGCACTATTTGGGACATACTATATAGAAAGGACTTTGTGAACTTTTAATTGCTTTATAAAACATTCCCGCAATGGCTGTGTCATAGGAAAGACTTCAAACAAGTGGTGATATTCAGGATTGGGCTGCTAATCTCCTTACCACCTACAAAGCCTTTGGTTGCCTTTGGTTACACGTTTGTATCTTGCGTTCTGAGATCTCCTAACCCATGGTAAAGGAACTTTGTCCCTGACTGGTTGGCAGAGAATGGGCTGTACTGATGACCCACCATGGACAAAGAATAATAAAGAAAAATAAAGGGAAAGGCTATAGTCCTGAGATTAAGGGTCAAAAAAGAGAAATCTCTAATCACTTGGATAGTGGTGGTGGAAAATGACTAGTGGTCAGGTCAAACAATAATCAATACACATTTATTAAGCACTATGTGTCAGGCACTGTGCTAACCGCTGGGGATACAAAAAAAAAGCAAAAGATAGTTTCTACCTCAAGGAGCTTATGTCTAATGGTACGAAATACTAATGCCAAGCAGTCCTCTATAAACGTGTTGGGAGTAGGGATTGTTTCATTTGTTGTGCGTGTATCTCCAGTGCCTACTACAGTGCCTGGCACATAGTAGGTACTTACTAAATTCTTCAATGATTGTTTAGAGTGAGGGTGGGGTGCTTTAATCTGTCTTCTTTACTGTCAAAGTTTATAGGCTTCACCAGAAGACTAATGGGCACTTTTCTACTGTTTATATTTGGCGGTTTATTCTCAATTCCCATGAATAACCAGAGAAAATTTGGCAGTGGTGACTACACCGCTATGCTGTTTCATTTGGGCTGGTGCCACGACTTGATGCTGATATCATTTTTCCCTGAAGGAAAAAAGGGAAAGATAGCAGTAGTTCAGGCAAGGCACGTAGCTATTCAGCAGGGTACGGGTCCCAGCCCAGGCTAAGCAAACTAATTCAACCAAAATCAGAACCAACTCACACTTTTGACCTCAGCAACATGCTAGCAGAAACCTGCAAATCTCATTAAAAAGGAGGAGTGCAGAGACAGAGCAAGATGAAGAGTTGCATTTGTTTGCTGATATTAAAGTACACAGAAGACCCACTACAACAATGTCCTCAGGGTTCTTCCATTGGATCACTCTTTGGGGATACCAGCATCTAATGAGGTCCTTTTATTACAACAATAATTAAAACCCCTTGGGTGGGGTGGAAGATAGAATTACTTGATGCTAAATTCCACTCACCGGTGAGCAGTGTTTATATGAAATGTCTTCTGAAATAACAGGAGGCTGTGAAAATTCCAGGGGGGCTTGAACAATCGATAAGGCCTTTACACCTAACACTATCTTTCTCTGTTGTTTCTATCCATACTAACTAGAAAAGATGCATGGGCTTAGTTTCTCTCCTACATTTTAAACTGTAACAACATTGAATTGAGTATTTTATCCAACACTGTTGGAGGATGAGTGTCCAGCACAAGTGGATTCAGTTGCAAGAGAAGAAGGGGTTCTCTATCCTTCAGAGGGAGAAGGCAGGAGAATGGAGGGGGTAGGCCAGGACCTTCCTAGCTAGGGCTAGTGGAAGACCATGAGGTATGGGGCAAATGGATTGGAAAACTTACGTGGGGAAAAAACATGCTTTTCTTCCTCCTCTGCATCAGAACCCTGAGGAAAAGCCGCCTCTCACTCTAACCTGTTTATGTATTTGCACTGACCCAAACACACTAGCCACCTGGTGGGCTCACTTTGATTTAATAATATTAAAATCTAGCATCTAAATACTACTACTACTACTACTACTACTACTACTACTACTACTACTACTACTACTACTACTA
>NW_020954576.1:59521815-59530058 GCF_900497805.2 Vombatus ursinus | reverse complement strand
TACTACTACTACTACTACTACTACTACTACTACTACTACTACTACTATTACTACTACTACTACTGCTACTGCTACTGCTACTGCTACTACTACTACTGCTGCTGCTGCTACTACTACTGCTGCTGCTGCTGCTGCTGCTACTACTACTACTACTGGCTAACATTTATGCAGCTCCTACCAGGCACTGTGCTAAGCACTTTAAAATATTATCTCATTTGAGTCTCACAATAACTCTGAGAGATAAGTGCTATTATTTATGCCTAATTTACAGATGAACAAACTGAGGCAGACAGAGGTTAAGTAAACTTTCCCAGGATTACACAGCTAGTAAGTGTCTGAGGCTGGATTTGAACTCAAGTTTTCCTGACTCCAAGACCAGCACTCTATCCACTGTCCCATCTAGCTGTGGTTTAAGGATGACATGTATGTATGTTTCCTCATTTGATCCTCAAAACAACCCTATGGAGTAGGTGCTATTATTGTCCCTATTTTACAGATGAAGAAACTGAGGCTGAAGGAGGTTAAGTGATTTGCCCAAGGTCATACACCTAGTACGCATCTGAGGCAGGATTTGAACTTGGTCTTGGTAATTCCAAGTCTAACATTCTCTCCACTTTGAAAATCCTACCTGCCCCAAAGAACCTGGGAAAGAGTAAAGGGTGTGCTTGGGGAGGAGGTGTGACAAGAGGGTGTCGCCATGGGCAACATGAAGGTCATTCCCATTACCAGCATCAGATGGTTGTGCTCCAGGAGGGCTTTTCTGAAAGAAATAACAGTAAATTATAAAGCCTGTTTCTCCTATTGCACCCTTTTTTCCTCTTTAAAAAAAATTACTTCATTTATTTTTAACATTAATTTTTTAAAAATTTGAGTTCTAAATTCTCTCCCTTCCTTTAGCTCACCTCCCACCCCACATTGAGAAAGCAAGCAATATGATATTGATTATACACATCTTTAACTCTTTTATTAGGGGTTTTGTCAAGTAATTCCAAAGACAGAGTTCTTTGGCTAATGTTCCAGGAAATCAGCCAGTTTTTGTTCTACTCCCTCTCTTCCCTACTATGCTCTCTACGTGTCTTTTCCCCTTCAGGGTGTTCTATTGAAGGAATGGTCATTGAAACAATTTGAACAGATGACCTTTCCATCTCGGCACAGGAAGGCTAATGGATCGAGCTCCCTTTCCAGCTTTCTGTGAAAAAATGAAACCAAGAATCCACATTCAGCAAGGTCCTGGGAGGAGGGTGGGGGCATTTTCAACTCTGTGCTGTTAAGTTAGAAAAAACTGGTATAATAATGGCAATAACTGACATTTATGTGGCACTTTAAAGTTTACAAAGTGCCCTATGTATATTAATTATCTCCTTTGATTACAATCACCCTGGGGCACAAGTACTATAGGTATTGTTTTCACTCCCCTTTTATAGATGAGGAAGAGAGGTGCAGTGATATGTCCATCACCTCAGGATTTGGACCTGGGTCTTCCTGACTACAAATTCAGGGCTCTGCTGCCTCTTATCAGAGCCCCCGATAGTGTCCTTTACTCTGCCCTTAGCCCACCCTCTCTACACTCAGAATCATAGAGCTTGGGGAGAAAAGGTCCTGAAAAAAGGTGTTTCCCAAGTCACAGTTTGCCTACCAGGGATGGGGAACCTGCAGCCTCAAGGCCGTATGTGGCCCTCTAGGTTCTCAAGTGCAGCCCTTTGGTTGAATACAAACTGCACAGAACAAAAGGATGTGGCTGTGAGGCCGCAGGTGTTCCACCCCTCTAGGCCAACCCCTTCTTGGGCTGGAAGTGCAGGAAGGCTGAGTCAAGAATTGCTTAGGGCAATGATCTAAGTCTCTTTATCTTTTATATGCTACCTTCTTGGGTTTTTTTTTCCTTCCACTCTACCTGTTCCGTTCCACCTTACCTCTGGCTATTCCTCAAAATGAACTTTTCATCCCAGTCTGACCAGCACCCTCCTTGCTGTCCATACTTACTGGTTACCTTCTTTCTCCTCTGTCCACTGGCAAATCCCATCCTATGGGCCTATCTCAAGTCCTGCCTGCTTGAAGCATCACTCTAGGTCACAGTGACCTGCTCCTTCTCTGAACACATGGGGCATTTACATTCTAGTGTTCATTCAGAGTCTTCATAAGGTCCTTATGCACTTGGATACGTCATCCTATAGAGATGGTAGCTATGATAGAATCAATCTGCAAATGGCATTAAAAATTTTTTAATATTTGGGACAATGACATTGTACAATTGTATGTGATACACTCCTATATCAGCTCCCAAGATATTAAAAATAGCTACTATAGATGAAAAGGTAATATTTCCCATGCTAAGGTCAGCAAGAATGAAATCTTTATTACTGGGAAAGAAAAATAATTCACTTTGCCTTTAAATGTCACTTAGATCTCTCATATTGTTGAAGCACCCTCAGCTCCCTAATGTAGCTTCCTGTCAACTATTTCTAGTGTTATAGTACCTAAAAGGTAATTCTCTTTTAAAAATAGCTTTGTTGATATTTTCTCTTTTTACATTGTATAATTCCACATACTCCTCCCTTCCCCCTACCAGAAAGCCATCCTTTATAAAAAATATTTTTTTAAGAAAAAGAGAAAAAGAAGAAATTCAACAGCTATATGTCTTAGTCTATAACTCATTAGCTCCCATTGCCCCCAAATCTCTCCAAGCAGATCACAATGAAATGTCATATCAATCAATTAACAAATATTTATTAGGTACTATATTCCAGGTACCAAGATGGACCCAATGGAGATACAAGTACAGAGAATGAAACAATCCCTTCTCAGGATGACCTGACATTTTCATGGGGGAGATAAGTGTACATATATATATATGTATATATATATACACACACACACACACACATACACACATACACACATACATACATACACATACATATATATCATATATAAACCATGTATATGTATGGGTGTATATATACATACATATACATATACATACAGCAAGAATGAAATCTTTATTACAGGGATAGAAAGATAATTCAATTTGCCTTTAAATGTCACTTAGACCTTTCATAATGTTGAAGCAGCCTCAGCTCCCTAATGTGGCTTCCTGTTGACTGTTTCTAGTGTTATGATACCTAAGGGATAATTCTCTTTTTAAAAAATAGTTTTGCTGATATTTTCTCATATATATACACACACATATATCATATATATCTTATAAATGGAAGATAAGCATATACATATATACTTACATCATATATAAAGATGGTTGTAACATATATGGTTTTATTTTAAATACATACATACATACATACATACATACATACATACATACACATATATACTTATCTCCCCCACTAGAATGTAAGGTCATCTTGAGAAGGGATTGTTTTATTCTTTATACTTGTGTGTATGTATACAGATATATTTATATTAAGTATAAAGTTAATAAACACAAATATATACAAAAAGGTCAAATAAAAGAACACTTGAGAATGAGGGTAGTAGTGGTTGAAAGGATCAGGAGAGGCTTCCTGCAGAAGATGATTCTGAATCTGTGTCTTAAAGGAAGACAAAGTAATAAAGGAATGAAGTAATGAAGGATTCTAGACAAGTAACAGAGTTAAAAATTGGGCAGTAGCCTTTATCCCTGTTTTGGGGGCAGTGGATTATCAATGTGGTGTTTTGCATATACTGTTCTATACATATGAGGTACTGTTTGGTTTTGCTCAACTGCTTTTTTATCTCTTAAAAAATCTTTGCCCAGGGGCAGCTAGGTGGTGCAGTGGATAGAGCACCAGCCCTGAAGTCAGGAGGACCTGAGTTCAAATCTGGCCTCAGACCAAATACTTGACACTTAGTAACTGTGCAACCCTGGGCAAGTCCCTTAACCCCAAGTGCCTAAAAACAAAACAAAAAAAATCTTTGTCTCACATGCAATGGGGGACTGGCCAATGGAGGGACCAGTCATTAGATTATGTATAGATTCACCCTACCTGGAGGATGTTCCATGAGCAGTGTTCTGTTTCCTCCCAATCTCTTTCCTGATGACTTTCAAGAGAGCAAGAGATTGTCCCCTCAGACCTTTTGCAGGCACATTCATTTCCTCCTCAGCCTCTAATGAGTCTTTGGGCCTTCTGATTCCTCAGCCAATCAGTATATTTATTATAACATAGCCTTCATGGCCCCTCAGTTACTCATGACTAAAAGTTGGTTCCCCAGAGTTCCAGCTGTTGGACTGGCAACAGTCAGGGAGTATCTGCACGTGCTTCGGATAACCCAGTAGGGAGAATAAATCAAAACATGCTTTAAAGGCTAGGCCCTCGTTGGCCAGTCTCCCAAAACACAAAGAATGGTTCAATGAGTAGAGGAAGAAAAGGGATATATTTAGAAATAAAAGTGATAAATCTTGAAAAAAATCAATAAAAATAAGATTTAAATAGCAAGTACCCACCCTACCCATTTTCCAAACTACCAAGCTGCCAGGAACTGGAGGCTGTAAGTCCACTTGCCTCCATACCTCCTGCTGTTTTTCAGAAGGAATGAAAAATGGGAATTATCGATTTGCCCATTAAATGAATGCCAATACCTGGAAGTTGATATGTCCTGGCATTGTAATGCTAAAACACTGCAGGGAGCCATCTTGCTTCCTTCCAGGACCTGACACAGGAAAACTTCTCCTGCCACTGCTTTGTCCAGGAGCACCAGTGACACTTGAACCAGCTCCCCATTTTCCTTTTCCTCTGTATCGATTTCTTTCTCTCTATCCTTTTTTTAAGCCAGATGGTGCAGTGGATAGAGCACTGAGTCTAAAGTTGGGAAGACCTGAGTTCAAAGCAAGCCTTAGATACTTACTAGCTGTGTGACCCTGGGCAAGTCATTTAGCTTGTTTGTCTCAGTTTCCTCAACTGTGAAATGGGATAATAATAACACCTACCTCACAGGGTTGTGGTAAAGATCAAAAGAGATAATATTTGTAAAGCGCTTAGCACAGAGCCCGGCACATAATAGGGTGCAATATAAATGTTTATTCTTTTACCCTTCCATTCTCCTCCTTCTCACGAAAGTAATTCCTCTTTCCAAATTGGGTGAATTGAAAACTGCTAACATACACACAGGTGCCTGGGAGATATAGTTCCCAAAGCGAGCATGGAGTAGATATGCCCCCTGCCCACAATAAAAATGTCAATTATTTAAGTTAAAAGTCTGAAAGCTGCACAAGGACTTTATGAAGACCTTGTGCACTGCTTTTTGCTGTTCTCAGGCTGTTTACTGTGCTTGTCTCCACGGCAGAGGGCAAGCCCTTACACAGCAGGGGTGATGTCTTATCATTCTTGAGCATCTGCAGCAGTATCCAGGTATCCAGTAAATACTTGGTTAGGCTTTCTTCCCCAATATAGCATCTTATAAAAAGCTTTACTGATACATCAGCGATCTAGGAGTTCATCAACGTGAGAACATCTTCTACTGAAGCATATTGCGACCCAACTATAAACAGAGAATGGCAATATAGTTAGTGCCTTCCTTCCGCTGATTATCTCCAATTTACCCTCTGAATAGCTTGTTTCTACATAGTTGTTTGCATGTTGTTTCCCCCATTAGACTGTGACCTCCTTCAGACCATTTTTTATCCTTGTTTGTAACCCCAGTACTTAACATAGTGCCTGGCACATGGCTGCTGTTGTTGTTTAGTCATTTTTCAGTCATATTCAACTCTTCAGGACCCCATTTGAGGTTTTCTTGGCAAAGAAATGGCAGCGGTTTGCTGTTTTCTTCTCCATCTCATTTTACAGATGAGGAAACTGAGGCAAATGGTTAAGTGACTTGCCCAGGGTCACACAGCTAGTAAGTTTCTGAAGCCAAATTTGAACTCAGGTCTTCCCGACTCCAAGCCTGGTGCACTCTCTACTGTGCCACCTAGCAGTCCATAGTAGGTACTTAATAAATGTTTACCAACTGAACAGTGAGGGCCAAAGGTAAGATTCTACCCCATGTCTCCTGGATTACAGTTTTATCCCTCTCTCTTTCTCTACTTCATAATTCTGCCTCTGTTAATAAATATTAATTAGCAAACATTAGGTGAATTGCTAATAAATATTTTCCTGTTTCCATGCATTCAATTGTATCCTCAAGGCTTAAAGAGTTAATAAAGCTTCCAAAACTGTATAGCTGAGTCACTGGGCGAATCAGGCTCAGTGAGTGGTAACTGATAAGACCATAAGCCTGGCAAAGCTGCCCCAGCCACCAAAATTTTCCACTGCTCAATGATTCTCTGCACGTCTACAAAAGAGGCTTAAAATAATCCTTCTATTCCACAGAAAGTTATAACTCTTTGCCCCTAGAAATGTCTAAATAAACACTGGCACAAGGGCCTAGTGAGTTTCAGATATGGTGGAGAGGAGAAAGAAGAAGACCCAGGGGAGGGGAAAGTTGATAACAGAATGAGTGGAAAATAATCTCTGGAGTGGCGCCGGAAGGATAACCCACAGGACATTAGTAACAGCAGATAGCACGGATGGTCCAGGGCCTGGACACAGGAGGAGCCAGAGGACGAGGGCAAAGAGGGAAGAGTGAACTTTTACAAAAGTAATTCTGGGCCTCCATGGTGCATCTGCACTATAGGATTCTGTGTACCTGATGGTCAGCAAATTGTACAGGGATTGTAGAACTACCCCCTGGGGCTCACTCTCATGGCTTGAGGAAGCCAGAACAGGACAAGTTTTTGTACAAGTTATAACCCTTGACTAGACTGATCTGTCTCTTCTTGGACTTGTAGTGAATCCATTAATCATCACGCATTTATTAAGCACCTACTATATGCCAGGCCCCCTCCTGGATCACAGACTTGTCATGGTGGAAGGGCTTGTGTAGATCAATGAAACTATGAACTATGCCATGCAGGGTGGACCCAAGATGGACAGACAGGTCATAGTGGAGAGTTCTGGCAAAAGGTGATCCACTGGAGAAGGAAACGGAAAAATATTCCAGTATCCTTGCCAAGAAAACCTCATGGTTAGTAGAGCCTGGCACACTATGGTCCATGGGGTCACAAAGAGTCAGACATAACTGAACAACTGAACAACAATAACAAATGTGTCAGGGACTGTGATATGTGCTGGGGATATAAAAAGAAGCAAAAAACAAATCCCTGTCCTTGAGAAGCTTACTTTCTAATGGAAAGGTAAGAGGTAGATCACTAAGTACATTATATATGTATATATGTGTATATATATATGTATATACACATATATACATTTACATATATACATACACACACATATACACGTATATGTATGCATACATGGAAGGCAATATATGAGAGAGAGAGAGAGAGAGAGAGAGAGAGAGAGAGAGAGAGAGAGAGAGAGAGTCATTAGCAGCTGGAAGGACCAAGAAAGGCCTTCCTCAGAAGGTGGGATTTGAAATGAATCTCAAAGGAAACCAGAGATACTAAAAGAAGTTGAGAAGGAAGGACATTCTAGATATGGAAAACGGCCAGTGCAAAGGTTCAAGAGATGCAGTGTCCTGTGAAGAGCAGAAGTAGGGAGTTGCAAACCTGGATGACTTGGAGGATGGTGGTGCCCTTGACAATATTTAGGGAAGTTGGGAAGAGAGAAGATTTTAGGGAAAAGATAACGAGTTATGTTTTGGATATGTTGAGTTTGAGATACCTATGGAATATTTAATTCAAAATGCCCAAAAGGTGGTTTGTGATTTAGGACTGGAGGTTAGGAAAGAGGATATACAGATCTGGAAATTATCTGATGATAACTGAACCCATGGGATCTGATTAAAAGATAGAGTGAGATAGTATAGAAGAAAAACAGATATACCCCCAGTTAGTGGGTATGACATGGACTAAGAGGAAGCAATTGAGTAGACAGGAAAAGAACCAGGAGAGAGCAGTGTCATAAAAACCTAGGAGGAAAGAATATTCAGGAGAAAGAGCAAAAACTTGTCAAAGGCCATAGGGAGGTCAAGAAGGACTGAGAAAAGACCATTAGGTTTGTCAATTAGGAGATCATTGGTGACATTGGAAAGAGCAGTTTCAATTGAATGATGAGATTAGAAACAAGATTTCAGAGGGTTTAGAAGAGAAGTGAAAAGAGAGAAAGTGAATGGAGCTCCTCTTCTCTTCTCTTCTCTTCTCTTCTTTCTCTTTTCTTCTCCCCTCACCCCTCTCCTCCCTTCCTCTCCTCTCCTTTCGTTTCCTCTCTTCTCTTCTCTTCTCTTCTCTTCTCTTCTCTTCTCTTCTCTTC
>NW_020954576.1:59513748-59521805 GCF_900497805.2 Vombatus ursinus | reverse complement strand
CTTCTCTTCTCTTCTCTTCTCTTCTCTTCTCTTCTCTTCTCTTCTCTCCTTTCCTCTTCTCTCATCTCCCCTTCTCTTCTCTTCCGCTCTCTTCTCTTTTCCTCTCCTCTCCTCTTCTCCTTTCCTCTCTTCTATTCTCTTATCTTCCTTTTTCCTTTCTTCTCTTTTCCTCTCCTCTCCTCTCCTTGTCTCCTTAGCTTCCTTGGGATGCATCTCAGATGCTGCCTTCTACAAAAAACCTGGCTTGATCCTCCTGGGTATCAGTGTTCTCTCCCTCCTCAAATGATATTTTACTTACTTATCTGTACCCTCCCATAGCTTGAGTAAAATATAAGCTTCCTGAGGGCAGGGACTATTTATCTTTCTTTTTTTTTCTTTTAGGGACTAACACAATTCCTCACACAGTAAGTTTAATAAATGTTTGTTGAATTGAATCAAGTTAATTAGGGAGAAAAGATTCATCATGGATCACAGTCTTTTAAAATAGACCAAAAGAAAAAAAAAGCTTTGAGGAAAGGTCTCTATTTTGATTAGTTGAAATGTAATGGTGGGGATTGGTTGAGGAAATCAATCAGATTACTCCACTTCATCTAAAGTAAGTGATAAACTACTACTATCAGGTAAGAATATGGTTTTGTTGAATCAAGTTGATCAAAAACATTCCAAGTAAGTGTGAAAAGGCCTTGATCAATTTAGATGTTGATGATGAGCTAATGGATGAATTGGAAGTGATGTTGCACAGGAGGAATGTTCAGATTAGCTGACACCTTGGATCTTCCAATGCAAAGTTGAGATAGCAATTCCAGCTAATGAGGAGAGAATGTTCCAGTTGAATCTTATGAGAAGGAATTCACTGAGTGAAGGATTATGAAGAAATCACAAAGAAAACCTTGCCCTTGATTTCCCCTGACACCATTGACTGGAAGAGAACCTCATGAACTTGGAGGACTTTCCAAGGACTGGTAAAAAGGACCAGTAAGAATTCAAATCTTCTCCTCCCCTCCTTAAGTTGGGATAGAAATTGAAACAGGGAACTTGCAATGGAAAAGCAGAAGGAGATTTGAATGCAGAATCAGAATTGGAGTTCTTGTAGAATCAAAATTGAAAAAATCGTTAGAAATACTGTTTTTATCTTATTACTGTCTTGCTCAAGAACCTACTATGGCTCCCATTTGCCTTTTGCAGTGAGTCCAACCTCTTCTGCATAACTTTCAAGGTCCTTTATAACCTAGATTCTACTTACATATCCAACCTTATTTCCCATCTTCCATTACGTGCATCCTCCACTCTAGTCAGGCCAGTTTGCTTAATGTCCTCTACATATGACATACTTATTCAGGCCTCCTTACCTTTGCTGTCCTGAGCCCTCACATATTTTTGATATTATGCATCCTTCTTTCATCCTGTTTAAGCCTTATTGATCAAGTTCAAGACATATCTGCTGCATGAACCAATTTCTAACTCCTCTAGCCCACATTCATTTCCCCCTTCTCTAAGCAATTTTAGACTAACCAGTATGAAGCAGTGTAAAGCATACTGAATCTAGAGTTAAAAGACCTGGGGTCAAATCTTGGCTCTGCTGCTGAGGACTTGTATGACCCTAGGCAAGTCTTTTAATTTTTCTGGTCTTCAGTTTCCTCTTTTTAAAATTAGTGAGGGTTTCCAGCTCTAAATATGTAATTCTATGAATTGTAATTGTGAACTTGTAATCAACAAGCATATGTTAAGTACTTACTACATGCCAGACACTGTTAAACATTGGGAATGCAAATAGAAACAAAAAGAGAGACAGCTCCTGTGCTCCAGAAGCTTATGTTCTAATGGGAGAAGATAATATATAAAAAGAAATTGGGGTTAAAAAGGGGTTTGGGGGGGTGGAGCCAAAATGGCAGAGTAAAAGCAGTGACTTGCTTGAGCTCTCCCCCAAACCCCTCCAAATACCTATAAAAAATGACTCTAAACAAATTCTAAAGCAGCAGAACCCACAAAAAGACAGAGTGAAACAAATTTCCAGCCCAAGACAGTCTGGATGGTTGATCAGAAAGGTATATCTTGCTAGTCTGGGAGAGAAACACAGTTTGGTGTAGGCACACAGGCCTCAGTGAACCTGGAGCAGGCCTCAGAGGACTGAATTGCAGGCAGCTGTGGTGATTTCCTGACTTCTCAACTCATGAACACCAAAGACAACTTAGAAAGTCACTAGGAAAAGTCTGTGTCTGCAGCGAGAGAGGAGATAGTTCTCAGCCCCAGTTCCCAAGTGTGGCCCCAGAGCAGCGGCTACCTCTGCAGCTTCCGGCCCACAGACTGAGGAGGAATCGAGTGGCTGATCAGAGGGGGATTGCAGGGATCTCTTTGCTGGTGCAGGATTCTCTTGCTTTGACCATTGTTGGATCTGGGTCACAGTTCTGGGTGGTGGTCCTCGGGAGAGGAGGAGCGCTGGCGTGGTGGAGCTTGTAGTGGCGGTGGAGAGGGAATCCTCCTCAATGTTCCAAGACAGAAAAGAGTGCTTGTGGTCACTCATAGACCAGAGCATAGGCCAGGAAAGGAGTAAACACCTCGTCCTTGATCATAGCACCTTGGAAGAACTGAAAATGTATAGGTCCCTAGAAGTATCTCTGAAAACAACTGCACAAAACCCCTGAAGTTTGAGACAGTACATTCTCCACACTGGAAGCAGACTCCTACCTTAACAAAGAGTTTGTAACTCAAGTAATTGGCTGGGATCAAGAGCAAGCAGCACAAAGAGAGTCAGACTATAGAACCTTACTTTGGTGACAAAGAAGATCAAAACATACAACCAGAAGAAGACAACAAAGTCAAAGCTCCTACATCCAAAGCATCCAAGAAAAATATGAATTGGTCCCAAGCCATAGAAGAGCTCAAAAAGGATTTTGAGAAACAAGTAAGAGAAGTAGAGGGAAAACTGAGAGTGATGCAAGAAAACAAGTCAACAGCTTGCTAAAGGAGACCCCAAAAAATACTGAAGAAAATAACACCTTAAAAAATAGCCTAACCCAAATGGCAAAAGAGGTCCAAAAAGCCAATGAAGAGAAGAATGCCTTAAAAAGCAAAATTGGCCAAATGGAAAAGGAAGTACAAAAGCTTACTGAAGAAAATACTTCCTTAAAAATTAGAATGGAGCAATTGGAAGCTAGTGATTTTATCAGAAATCAAGACACTGTAAAACAAATTCAAAAGAATGAAAAAATAGAAAACAATGTGAAATATCTCATTGGAAAAATAATTGACCTGGAAAATAGATTTAGGAGAGAGAATTTTAAAATTATTGGACTATCTGAAAGCCATGATCAAAAAAAGAGCCTAGACATCATCTTCCAAGAAATTATCAAGGAAAACTGCCCTGATATTTTAGAACCAGAGGGCAAAATAGAAATTGAAAGAATCCACCGATCACCTCCTGAAAGAGATTCCCAAAGGAAAACTCCTAGGAATATTGTAGTTAAATTCCAGAGTTCCCAGGTCAAGGAGACAATATTGCAAGCAGCTGGAAAGAAACAATTCCAGTATTGTGGAAACACAATCAGGATAACACAAGATTTAGCAGCTTCTACATTAAGGGACCGCAGGGCTTGGAATATAATATTCTGGAGGGCAAAGGAGATAGGATTACAGCCAAGAATCACCTACCCAGTAAAACTGAGTATAATCCTTCAGGGGGGAAAATGAAAATTCAGTGAAATAGAGGACTTTCATGCATTCTTGATGAAAAGACCAGAGCTGAATAGAAAATTTGATTTTCAGATACAACACTCAAGATAAACATGAAGAGGTAAATAGGAAAGAAAAATCATAAGAGACTTATTAAGGTTGAACTGTTTACATTCTGCATGGAAAAATGATATTTGTAACTCATGAGTCTTTTGTCAGTATTAGAGTAGTTGGAGGGAAAAATTATATGTATGCACGTATAGATAGATAGATACATAGATAGATACATAGATAGAGGGTACAGAGTGAGTTGAAGATGAAGGGGTGATATCTAGAGAATAAAATTAAGAAGTGAGAGAGGATTATAGGGAGAGAAGGAGAAAGGGAGAGGTAGAATGGGGTAAATTATCTCACATAAAACAAACAAGAAAAGGCTTTTACAGTGGAGGGGAAACAGGGGGAAGGTGAGAGGGAATGAGTGAATCTTATTCTCATTGGATTTGGATTAAGGAGAGAATAACATATACACTCAGCTGAGTATGGAAATCTATCTTCAGAAAATAGGGGGGAAGGGGACAAGAGAGCAGGGAGATGATAGAGGGGAAGGCAGATTGGGGGAGGGGGTAATCAGAAGCAAACACTTCTAAGGAGGGACAGGGTCAAAAGAGAGAATAGAATAAATGGGGGGCAGGATAGGATGAAGGGAAATATACTTAGTTTTTCACAACATGATTACCATGGAAGTGTTTTGCATGACTACACATATATAACCTGTATCGAGTTGCTTGCCTTCTCAATGATGGTAGGTGGGGAAGGAGGAAGGGAGAAAATTTGGAACCCCAAATTTTAAAAATGAAAGTTAAAAAAAAATGTTTTCACATGCAACTGGGAAATAAGATATACAGGAAATGGGGTATAGAAATCTATCCTGCCCTACAAGAAAATTGAAGGCGAAAGGGATAAGAGAAGGGGGTAGAGGTAGAAGGGAGGGCAGATCAGGAGAAGGGGTAGACAGAATGCATGCCATCTTGGGGTGGGGGGAGGGACGAGATGGGTAGAAAATTTGGAACTCAAAATCTTGTGGAAGTGAATGCTGAAAACCAAAAATAAATAAATTTAAAAAAATATTAATGAAATATAAAAAAAGGGGTTTGGAAGAATATGGTGGCAAAGTCTGGAGAATGAAGGATAACTAGCCTAAGTCCTTTCTCAAAATGATGAAATTACTTTTACATGGAATTTAGCACTTAACTAATAACTGACTCATATAGTGGGCAACTAGGTGGTATAGTGGAGAGCACCAGTCATGGAGTTAAGAAGACCTGAGTTCATATCTGGCCTCTGACACTTACTGACTCTTCTCCTTCAGGCCCCTTCTCCCACTGATAAGTTCTTAGAAGTGTGACTCTGGGCAAGTCACTTCACCCTGTTTACCTCAGTTTCCTCATCTATAAAATGAACTGGAAAAGGAAATGGCAAACCACTCCAGTATCTTTGCCAAGAAAACCCCAAATGGGATCATGAAAAGTCAGATGTGACAAAACGACTGAATGAAAGCAATAAAACTTAGGTAGTGCTTTAAGATTTACAAAGCATTAGTCAAGTGATGACATTTGGGTCCTCTTCTGAGAACAAAGGACAGCAACCAACCAACCAACAAACACTGTCTCACCACAACCCTGTGAGGCAGGTAGCACTGGTATTTGTATTCCCATTGGCAGATGAGGAAACAGGTCCAAGGAGGGCATACCTTACCCATCATCTCATAGCTAGTAGGTATCAGTAACAGAATTCAAACTGAGTCAATCAATAAGTATTTATTAAGAGCTTATTATTCTCTAGGCACCTTATTAGTTGCTAAAGATACAAATACAAGTAAAAAGAAAGACATTCCCTGTCCTCAAGGAGCTTACATTTTAATCAAGGGACACAATACATAAGACATGAGTTGAAAAGTGGGAGGGAGAGGGAGACATAATGGCAAAATCTGGAGAGTCAGAAGCTCAGCTGGGAGGGGAATGAAAGAGGTCTCAAAGGGAACTCGCAAACAGGAGAAGGGGGTAGGGATGGAGGGATGCTTTAGAGTGAGAAGACCAGATGGTGAAAGATGGCTGGTCTGGACTCTTCCCCCAAATGGAAATTCTGAGAACTTATCAATGGGAGAAGGGGCCTGAAGGAGAAGAGTCAGCAGATAGTTGAGGTGGAGGCACCTGGCTCTAAGTTCAGTTAGGGCTCTGGATTTGGAGGTAGCAAAAGGTGGGATCTGAGCTGGGCTTTGAAGGATATCAGGGAAGCCAGGACATGGGGATGAGGAGGGAGAGCATTCCAGGCATGGGACACAGCCAGTGAAAATGCACCAAGCTGGGAAATTGAGTGTCTTGTTACAGGAGCAGCAATGAAGCCGGCATTATTGCAGATCCTCAGACAGTGCCTTAGGCACATAATAAATTCTTCTCAATAAATACTAGTTGATGGCATATAGTACAGGCCTCTGTAAGCAATGCACATCCCTTTGCGGCTGTTGACCTGGCCTTCCATATCCAGAATCCATTTGCATCAATCAGGTCTCTCATGATGTTGCTCTAGGTCTGATTTCTTACTACCTTGGCAGAAAATTAAAATTGCCAGGTCCTTCTTCCTAAGGTAGGGAAGACAGAGCAGCTGGAGAAAGCTGGGCCAGGAAAATACATATTTTTATAAACCAGAGCAGGACCCTTTCATTATTCCACCTTCCCAGAGTGAACTGATCATGTTTTATTCATCGAAAATATAGATTTTTATTGTTCTTCCTCTTCTCTCTAACAGCAGTGATTCCGCCCTGATCTGGCATGGCAATGTAGTTCATCTGTCCCTCAGGAGGGCTTTCTCCCCCTCCCCTCCCCCCATGGCTCTACTTCATTTCTGCCAGCTGCTCATTGCATTGTCTGGGATGGAGAGCCCCACTGCTGGGAGAGAGGCGACTCCCTTGGCTAGGGGAAGGGGGCTTTTGTTTCTTATTATCCAAAGGAGCTAGTATGGGTAGAAGGACGGTGAAATAAAAAGGGAGGAAATGACATTTAGAATGCAGATGGATAACCCATTTGTTTAGTCCCAAGGAACCACGTCTTCTCTCTGTGTATGTAATTTATTGACTCCAGGGTTTGTGGCGGTTGCTTAGTGGTATACATGTTGTGCTAGAGGAGTGAGGCACGTGTGTGAAAGACAAAGGCAGAAGGGAGTGCCTTGGGTCTAATTCTTCCTGGGTCAGTCTTCTCCTCCAGAGGCAGAGCTCCTAATGTCTCCCCAGGCTAGGTCAAAACTAAGAGGAGAATTGGCTTTGAGACCCCTTTAAGGGGGAGAAATAGTAAAAACAAACATCTGCCTCCCCCCACTACCCTGGCCCTCCCTGTCAAAATACTCGACACATTTTCACCTCCTTCCTCTTGTTTGGGTAATTACCTCAATCCCTGCTCTTTAGTTGTGCTGTAATGTCTGAAGGAAGTTCTGTGGGGCTAGACAGAGGGGAATTTGGGGAAGAAAATGAGCCTTTGAACTCAGGGGCAGATTTACTCTCCAATTTATCAGATGGAAAAACTGATCAAAAAGGTTAAAAAAATAAAAAAAGGTCACCAGGGTCCAGGGCTCCCTGCTTTCTAGGTCAGATCTGACCAAGCCTTGCTCTGCTCTCTGAATGCTTACATGACAAACCCTGGGACATTCACCTGAGAAATGATAATGAAAGGGAAATAAAATATCTGTATTAAAATGGACATCAATGTCCAAAGAGATTAGTCCTGTCACAAAACATATAAAAGAGATATGGTGGCCTATGGAATAATAACCTTTCACTTAAAGCAGAAACTAACTAAGCAGCAATCCCACCTCTCCAGAGTGTAGTGAAGAACACGTAAGGTCTCTGAGCAGCCAAATACACGTTACAAGGTCCATGTGCTAAAATATTTATAGCAGCTCTTTTTGTGGTGGCTAAGAACTGGAGATATAGGGGATGACTGTCAACTGGGGAATGGCTGAACAAGTTATGATATCGGATTGTAATGGAATAGTATTGTGCTATAAGAAATGAGAAGCATAATGATTTCAGAAAAAACCTGGGAAGACTTACATGAACTGATACAAAGTAAAGCGAGCAGAATCTGGAGAATTTTGTACACATTAACAACAGCATTTTATGATGAAGAACTGTGAATGACTTGGCTATTCTCAGCAATACAATGATCCAAGACAATGCCAAAGGACTCATGATGAAAAATGCTGTCCACCTCCAGAGAAAGAATTGATATTGTCTGAATACAGACCGAAGCATATATTTTTCATTTTCTTTCCTTCTTCCTTCCTTCCTGCCTTTCTTTCTTTCTTTCTTTCTTTCTTTCTTTCTTTCTTTCTTTCTT